>NC_084464.1:20718306-21021336 GCF_027409185.1 Cynocephalus volans
GATCTGGAGGGCACACTAAGTAGTGCCGCAGTAAACTGCAGTAGCAAGTGAGCCCTACAGTCACAGTGGCTCAGCACCATACGGTGGAGTTCTCACTCATGGGACAGTCCGGACTCTCCTGGGCAGCTATCCTCGGGGATCTGGGTTTCTTCCATCATGTGACCCCACCTTTTCAGGATCTTTCACCTCCAGCCATGTAGAAGAAGAGAGAGGCCATGGGACATTTTAGGGACCAGGCTGGAAAGCAGAGTACATCGTTGCCCCACCAGCATTCTATTGGCCAGGACACAGACGTATGATCCACCTAAACCCAAAGAAGGCAGAGAAATGTAGAGAAATACACAGATGCTAATAGTGTCTGCCTCAGAGAGACCCTGAATGCCCCTTTCTTTCAACCCCTTCAAGTTTTTTTTTTTTTTAATTGGGGCAACTGAGACCCAGAAAACGTAAGTTACATGCAACTAAGCAGTGACAGCTCAGCTCGGGACTTCTCGCCTATTCCTGTTAATTCTAATGAATGCATAAAAGGGCTCATAATGTCTCAAGGTACAGTTGGAGCCTTATTTCCAGTCCTTCTCATCCAGCACTCCAGGATGAGGAGAACTGAGACCACCCTGCTCCAAAACCCACAGTTCCAGGCCAGTGCTTGTTGGGCTGAGAGCTGGACAGATGAGTGTTTCAAGGAGCAAGTGCCAGTAGCAAGCCCTAATTACGGGAAATGCTTCTTGGCTCCTAAGGGATATAAAATTACTTTAGGGAAACTCAAGGAAAATAGAAACAGAATACCCTGTAATGCTTTACTCAGAGGCCAAAAGTCACCTACTATAAGTCTTGTGTTTTGTACTTGATTCAGTCAAGATAGCTTAAAGGGTGGAGACAGCATTTAGAGGGAGAGAAGTTCTGGATGGTGTCAGCCTGGTTTGCAACTGTCACGTTGGCTCCTGGAAAATACGTCTTGAAAGGTTGTCCTCCCCCTCACAGTTCGGATCAAATATGAGAAGAAACAGAGCCTTCCAAAAAATACCTGGTAAGGAATGAGGAATTGGGCAGGGCAAATGTGGTCTCCTTGACAGTCTGGAAGCTGTCTGGAGAGACCAACACTCCACCAGCAGAATGAACTCCTGTGTGAAAATCTGCAGAAATCTTTGCCCCACTTCGAAACGTTTGCATCAGTCCTATTGAGCAGTTAGTTACATTCTTTTTTTTTTTTTTTTAATTCTGACTTTACTGTCACAGTGGTTATTTATCTAAAGGATTTTTTGCCTAAATTTTTAAATTTTTATCTGAAGATCTGGCATTGACTAGTTAAAAGCTGCATGTTAGTTCTCTTATTTTTAAGGATCTTGGACAAATTATTTAACATTCTGAGGTCCCCCCATAACAGCTAGGGAGGGAAAAGAAATAAAAATAGTATCTGTCACTTGGCTGCAAAGTATGGTGCTGATTTAACCTAAATCTTTCTCTACATGTAAAATCAAACAACAATAATAAATAGAAAATAGGTTAATAACAGTACCAGAATTATATTACCTTATTTAGCTGCCTTTTTCCAAAATACAATCACATTTCCTAGATTTTGCAGATCAGATATAGAAAATAGAAAAACTACAGAATTCAATGACACGTGCATTCTTTGGTCCGTTTTTCTTATCTTTCTTTTTCTGTGCTAACTGCTACTCCTCCTTAAAAAAATTTTTTTTATCCTTGTGAGTTGGGGAAATATTGTGCCTCTTTTATTAACAGTCATTATGAAACCAACAAGATGGACAAGTGTGCTGAATCACAGAGCATAGCAAAGCCTGGACTCAAATCAATGGTCAGTATAGCGAGCAAGAAGCTGGAGGCAGGCCAGTTAGCTATTTCCAAAGAACTTGGAAATAAGGTAGTTTTGGAATTAAACTAGTAACATGCATACATAAAATACATACAAATTAGTAAAACAAAATGGATATAATTAGCCAGTTATGGAAGTAAGCCGAGAAACCATCCATCTACATTAATATAGGAGAGTGTGGGAACACCTCAAACTTGAGTCCCACTGATCTGCAGGTACAGTAACATGGAAGACGTACCTGTAGTTGCAAGTTAGTGAGCAGAAAGCCAAGCGGCTGCATTGGGCCTCATTGGATGAAGGCTGTGTGAACACACGGTGTTGGTTAGCCAAGGAAACAGTAAAAAGGGAAAATCAGAGGGTCATAGAGGCCCTCTGCATGGCAGAGCCACTGACATGGAAGCAGCTAGGAAGACATAGTCCTGACATTGCTGACCAAAGTATTACGGTCCCTTGATGAGATCACCCCTGTTGTGGACAAGAGTGTCTCAAGCCGTTGATGATACCATTTTAACATGGATTAAGAGCACTTGTCTGATTCTGCGGACACCAAGCAACCTTGTGATAATTTGGCTCCTCTTGTAATGAGCCTATTGGAAGAGCTGCCTCAAAGCATTTCGGTCTACTTGTCAGTTGTATTTATTATTTAAACTAATTAATTATATCTGATGGTGTGTATTGGTTCCACCTCAAGCTTGCCAACAAAATCGTGTTCACAAGCCTAACAGACCTTAACCCATAACGCATTCTGCAAGGTCAACACCAGCCATCAGGTGCCCCTGGACAGGCGGTACTGTTGCCCAGCAACACCGCAGGCCTCACCCTGCTCTTCTTCAGCTGCCCGCTGAACCAGCCCCGTATAATTTTGACTGAAGCACAAATAAAGCCGGGATCAGGATATTCTAATAATGCAACTGTCTTTAGTGACCTCACAAAACAGCTGCCAGAGTGAAAGCCAGAAGCAGTCTTCAGACTGAAGGAAGGAAAGAACCTAAACCGTTTTAACAGGCCACGTGCTGATCTCCAACTGCATCAGGGACCTGCCACAGACAGCTTCATCAAAGATCCCAATGCAGTCGACAGGGTAATGTTTTCCAGGTTTGTTCACACCTTATCCCATTGCACTAATTGTTAGGTGATAAATACAGTGACAGCTCATTACAAAATCAGCTTCCAGAAGCTTGAAAGGTCAAGCGGCACCCCTCACCTGCTGTGTCATAGGCCAGCATCTCAGCCCGGCCCTTCTTCACGCCCTGCCCCAGCCCCAACGCCTTCTGGAATTTTGTGAACTCCAGGCATTAGATTTCACACAAAGCCAAGTCAGAAGGCTTTACTACATAGAGAACCCCAGGTAGGAATACATAAGACAGTACGTAGAAGAGAGTGGATGAGGAGATAAAGAACAAGGAGATAGAATGAACCCCCAAAAGTTTCCAGCTTTCAGCCTTTGAGTTGTCCTGGCTGAGTTACCAGATATCATGGAGCAGCATCAAGCCATCCCTGCTGTACCCTTTCTGAACCCCTGACCCAAAACTTGGGAGCATGAGAAAATGTTTTGTTCAAAAAAAAAAAAAATATATATATATATATATATATAGCCTAAAAACTCAAGAGCATTATTAGTAATCTCTGTACATTTTTTATTTGCATGTGTTGTGTGTGTGTCTATGGAGAAGGGTTTGTACACTCTTGTGCTCTCATGCCAGCTTGTCACACACATATAAACCCATGTCTGTAGTCATTTGCTACTTGGTTTCGTTAAATAGCTTTAATGAGACATAATTGACATATAATAACCTACACATATTTAAAGTGTAAATTTTGATAATGGTGACATAGGTATACACCTGTGAAACCACCACCACACTCAAGATAATGAACATATCCCGCCTCCTGCCCATCCCTATCCTTAGGCAACCATTGTTCTGCCATAGTTTTCTGCTATTTTATTTTATTTTATTTTTTTATTTATTGCTATTCTAGGTCCTTTTGTTTCCGTAGGAAGTTTGGAATCAGTTTGTCAATTCCTACAAAAAAAAAAAAAATGACTACTGAGATTTTGATTGGGATGATGTTGAATCTATAAATCAATTTAGGGAGAATTGACATCTTACCAATATTGAGTCTTCTGATCCATGAACACAATATATCTCTCCAATTATTTATACCTTCTTTAACTTTTCTGAGCAATGTTTTATAGTTTTCAGTGTACGAAGAGCTGTAAACAGTTCTCAGTGTGAGACCGTAAGAAAGAATAAGCAATTTCCCCTGCAAGACTGGCAAGCTAAAGGTAGCAGAGGCTTCACCTCTTACAAGCAATCCAATACAGGGACCATAAAGAGGGGGTGATAGTATCTATTTCCTAGAGCAGCGAATATTAAACAGGAGAGCACAGCTATGCAGTTCAATATAGCACACGCTATGTATGGAGTCAGACTGCCTGAGTTCAAATCCCAGCTCCACCACTGACAGCTGAGTGGCCTTGGGAAATGCACATTCTCTCTAGAACTCAGTTCTCTGGTCATCAAAATGCAGAAAAACTATCATCTTTCCCTCATAACAGCCCTCAGGACGATAAAATAAGCTTATTAAACATTTAGAACTATTCTTGTTGTGTAATAAGCAAATAATAAATATTAGCAATGGTTGTTGGTTTTATTATTGATAGCACTTAACATAGTATCTGGAACACAGTGAGCACCCAATCATAGGGAGGTTTTATTAGCTTATGTAGTCAACTAGGGCACTTGGTTAACACCTTCAGGTATGCCTCTCATATGCTTTGAATATCCCAGGCTGAAACGAATTTGCTGAAAGGAGTTTTGTTCTTTAAAGACCTGACTCTGGTATGGAACACTCCACTCTTCGGATGCCGTATGTAAGATTCTGCACCAGATGTGTCTGTGCAGAATTTCGCCATGGCGGGCAAATCTCCACGATTAGCTTTCCCGTTGGCTTCCTGAATCTCTCTCTGGTCCATCTTGGGATCTAAAAGTCTGGGGTAGGTTGTGTGAAGCGTTTTTCTTCATTTCTCTTGAAATCCTTCGAGGGCTGCTGCTCTCATGAGGATGCTGCTACTCAACCCCCAGTGCTTGCTGTAAAGAAGTGACCAGATTACCTTTTGCACATTCTAAACTGTATTTATGTTGTGATACGATTTCCAAGTACAGGAAGGTTCTGTGTACCTCTCATCACCCACAACTACTACCCTCCACCCTGGTGCACACACGAACACACAATATATGCACGCACATGCGCGCGCGCGCGCACACACACACACACACACACACACACACACATCCTCTCCCTCCCAGCGTGCTGACACAAACTGCCTAACTGCAGACCCAGTTCTGTGCTCACTGACTTTGTTCCCTATAAAAACAGAAATTACCTCTGAAGGGAAAACAATCGTTAACTTATGCATGCAGGAGAGAATATGAGGTAACAGAAAGAGCCCTGGACCAGGAGAAGAAAGATTTGGGTTCTAATAACCCCAGATGCCTTTTTTCCTCCTCTGTCACCTAAGATTCCATTGAAGCTCCCTGCTGTGCAACAGGGGTGGCATTTCATCCATTCATTCATTCAGCAAATCTTGACCAGCCACTTACCATGGTCAGGTGTGGTTTTAAGTGCAGGGGATGCAGCAGTGATCAACAAAAAAATTCCAGCTCCCACAGAGTTTATGCTCAAGTCAGAGAGACAGGTAATAAGCAAATAAACACATATGCAATGAATTCTCAAGGAGTGGTGAATTTCAAGAATAAAAATGAAGCAGGGTAAAGAGATGGAAGATGACAGGGAATGCTAGTTTGGATGCAGCATTAAAGGATGCTCTTTCTGAGACTGCGACAGTTGAATAGAGACCAGGAGAAAGTGAGTGTTGTAACAGGAGTCCAGGTGGAAGAACATTCCAGGCACGGAAGTGGCAAGTGCCAAGGTCATAAGGTAGAAGTGCTTGATGTGTTCTTGCTTGAGGAAGATAAAAGAGCCCCATATGGTTGCTGTAAAGAGATGGCTGGAGAGGCATCCAGAGGCCAAAGCTCATGGAGTATTACAGGCGATCATAATGACTTTTGAGTGTGCAGCCATCCCTCAGTATTCATGGGGTTGATTCTAGGAGCCCCAAGGATACCAAAATCTGTGGATGCTCAAATCTCTGATAGAAAATGTTGTAGTATTTGCATATAACATATACACATCCTCCTATTCTTTAAACCATCTCTAGATTTTTATAAAACCTAACACAATGTAGATGTTAGGGAAATAGTTGTCATACTGTACAGTTTTTTATTTATATTACTTTTTTGTTGCATTGTCATCTTTTATTACTTTATATTGTTATTGGCCATCGGAGAAGCAGGAAGACCAGTGAGGGGCTGTTGCCATAGTGCAGGAGAGAAACATTGGTGGCTTAGACTATAATAAGGCAGAGCTGTAAGCGGCAGGTAATAGGTGTTGGGAATATATGTTGAAGAATATACAGCAAGACTGTCTCTGCAAGATCTTCTCCGGGTCTGAAGCTCCTCCCGTGCATCTGGGCTGAAATCTTTGTTTTCAGGGTGAGCTAATAACATGACACAGCACTAGAGCCCTTTGAGAGCAGGCAGGGAGGGAGTCAGCAGGAGCAGAGTTTCAAGGCGAGGAGAGAGGACGGAGAGCTCTTTGTTTGCCCTGGAAATGGACTGTCCAAAGGCCCCTGGTGGTGCCCTGGCTTCTGAGCTAAGGCGGGTGCAGTGAGCCATCCCCAGCCTCCCCGGCAGCCTGCAGCCACTGGCACAGCACAAGGTCGGCTTTCTGCAGGCAGCACGCAGACGAGAAGACTGGCCTCGAGAAACGCAGGAGAGGAGTAACGGTCTGCTGTCAGGAACAGATTGTCGGAATATTCCAACCCCAGTCCAAAGGAACAACCAGGAATAACAACCAGGAGACTGCGTCCCACGGATACATACACGAAGCCTTCTTTTTCCTTGTGCCACGGGCCATTTCCAAAAGAACCAGCCCCTGGCACCGTCCTCTGTGTTCGCCATGCACGGCCTGGTGAGCGCTCATGTCTGTCCAAGCACCCGCGTTAGGACCAAAGCATATGAAAATGTCCTCTCTGACCACGAAGCAAGAGCCGGTGAGCTTTGCTTCTGCTGAAGGTCAGCAGATGTGAGTATTCTGACAAACATTCACTGTCATACAGCAATTGCTCATTTATTTGGCATCTGTAGAGCAACGGGAAATATCATATTTTAAGTGAATTTTCCAGATACCTCAAGTTTACCCTATTTAACAATAACCTTAATGATGCAACCTGTTGGAGTAAAAAAAACAAAACAACAAAAAACTTTCTAAGGTATGCATTTCCATTGCTTCAATAAAATATATTTACAGTAATTCTAGTTTTTTAAGTTACTCAAGACAATAACTATAATGTAATAATAAAATAATAAGATGTCTGCAGACTTAGCGGTAGTTTGCCCAGGCATTAAATGAACCCAGATCATACCTGCTTTTTTTTTCAATTCCTGCACGAACTCTCCCTAGCTCCTCTTTATCCTCGCTTTGTGCAGCTGTCAGCTGTTACTCTTACTTATGTCATCAGGCCTGTTCATCCGTAATCCCTGCCTTCTGGTAACTGCCACTGTGCGCTAGGACAGTGGTTCCCAATTTTGGCAGCATACTGAAATCTCCTGGGAGCTTAAAAAATTAGCCATGCCTGGGTCCCATCTCCAGAGCTGTGATTTCATTAGTCTGGGGATGGCCTGGGCATAGGGATCATTTAAAAGTCCCCAAGTGATTCTGTCATGCAGCCAAGGCTGAGAACCACTGGGAGAGGAAATTCGATATCCTATCTGTTAGAATTGTGCATAAAATAAGAATTAATATGATCTGAGTGATTTTCCTATGAATAAATTTAGCATATGATCCTTTTTGGCAAGTACTCTAAAACTTTTGGGGTCTGTCTTACTCCTCCTTAGCTGTGCTCCAGGGATGTGAGCTCAAGCTAGAAGAGAGGGAGATGGATCAATGGTTAAGTGCTCAGAGTCTAGAGATCAACTTCTTAGGTTCAAACCTTGACTCTGCCACTTACTGTGTGGCCTTGGGTAAGTGTCTTAACCTTTCTGAGCCTCGGCCTCATCAACCCTTTACCAAGGTGTTGGTATTACATGAGTTAGTGCACAGAGAGGACTGAGAATAGAACCTGGTATGTAACAACACTCAACAAAGTTAGCATCATCGGTTCAGGGCCTGGCGGGGAACAGAGTTTACATCAGGTGGTCAAGATGGAGAAACAGAGGTGTAGGCAGGAATAGGAGAATGATCCAAGGGTGTCATGGCACCCAGACTCTGGCGACAGTGGCAAGCTGGGTCTAGCAGGCAGGAAAGGGAAGGGAAGAGCAGTGGTGTTGGAGTCCAGGGAAAGCCAGGGGTGGAGGGACAGCAATGGCCAGCCATGAGGCACAGAAGCAGGGAAGAAAATCCCCGACCTCTCTCTCTCCTTCCAACCTCTGGTCTCCTGCTGGAGCCTGCCACCGGCTGGGCCCAGTGAGAAGCCAGAGAACAGCCCTAAGGGTCAGCCTCTCAGGGCAGAGCAACACAGAGAAGGGGTGGGAATAGGTCTGGGTGGGTAGGGAGGCACATGCGGCATAAGCAACCCAGTTAGCTACTATTCATCAGCCCCTGAGCTGGGAAATCACCACACAAAGTCACAGAAGTCCCTGTTGCCCTAGAGTGAGTACACCTGACACAGCATCAGCTGTAGAATCAGGAAGAGAATTGCCCCTGAAGCCACCTTCTTTCTGGAAGAAAGGTGCCCCCGCCGCAGACCTTCAGCACCCGAGACCGTTCTTCACTGCTGTGGGCAAAAGTCCAACGTTTTTAAAAAGCCCGAGGCTGCCCGGTGCAGAGCGCCTCACCCCCGTGGTCTAGTTCATGCCCCTCTCTTCTCCGAGCCCTTTCTTGCCTGCTCCCCCAGTCCCTTTTGCACCCCTGCCACGCTCCTCCTCACTTCCTTTGCTAATTGAGACGCATACCTAAGCCTGGCTCGAAGCCTGCTTGGGAATTTCTTCCTCTGCTCCTTCCCCACCCCCAGAGGTCACCTCTTTCTTCTTCCTCATGAATGTTGACCTTTGACGCAATAAAGACTTCAGTCTTCCAACCTCCCACTCTCCACTTAAGTAGCCATTCTTGGCTGTTTACATTTGCTCTGCAAAACCACCCCTGGCGTCTCATTACCTATGGAGTGCTGCAGTGGCCTCAGTAGAGACAGCAGCCCCGTGCTTCCAGCAGCTTCCATTCTGAGTGCAGGGGTAAGAGACAGTGCTCAGTGACAGGTGGCTTTCCCAATAAACGTGCAGGCAGGGTGCTAGGTCCCTCCCCATGTTCTGCCACTGTGCCATATTGTAAATGAAAATGATTAACTTTCAGATTCACAGCCGGGTGCAACAAAACCTTCTCGTAACTGTGCTGATACACACGCATGGTTGTCCTGGAGACCCTGCAGTGACCCTCTCTCTATTTTCCATTTCCAGCATTATGGAAATTTCCCAGATCCTTTGCATTAGATATTCCTTTACCATACTCCATATGTTCCTTCCAAATTCCTTGGGATCCATGCCTTCCATCCATCAATCGTCCCATCGCTGCATTGTGCTATAGCAATGGCCATTGTTGGGCTCTTTCCCCCTCAGAGAAGCCCGGCAGATGTTACTCTCGTGCTGTCCTGAGTAAAGAGAGATGAAACCACGCCGGTTCCCTTTCCAGTCCTTAGGTGCCCTTATGCAACATCATCGTAATCAGAGAGCCAAGACCTCCAGAAAGAGCTGGGGATTGAAGTTAAAAGAGGCCTGGTGTGGGACCTGTCGGGGCGCAGCGGCCCTGGTGCTGGCAAACGGGGCGTGGCCGGAAGGGGGCGCCCTCGCCCGTCCTGCGGAGCACGCTGGTGGGGAGCCCCGTGCTGACCCCGCAGACAGGGCTACAGGGTCGGGGTTTCCTCAGAGCAGAGCAGCTCCCTCACCGTGATCCGTTCAGTCAGCCCTCCTCACAAGGGTCTGTAAAAACAAAAGAAAAAGAAAAAAGGCCCAGTGAGATTTGACTTGGCAGGATTTTAACCACCGACTTGGGTTCTGGGCGGGCCTGAGGCATCAGGAGCAGCAACAGTCGCGCCCCCTGGGCGCACTCGCTGCAAATCCCTGCTGGAGGCCGTAGGAATTCACTCAACCCAGGCCCTCAGGGAACTTACATTCTAGACAGGAGAGGGGACGCGCATGCGTGTGCACACAACCCCAATAATGCAGGCTGGCATAGGACGGATGCCAATTAAGTAGGGCATAAATAATAATAATTATATTGCATTTAAAAATCTGTAACACCAGCATTTCCCTTAATCAAGACTCATTTTCAACTCAGGTAATTTCCATTTCAATTGCTGTTGGTGGAGTTTTTACCGGATTTCCTCATCAATCTGTTTCCACGTTCATAACTTGGTTGGCTGAAAGATGTCCCCCCTTCCAAATCCAGTGTATGGCTTGACAATTTGAGTTGGCAAATTGATGGCATGGCCACAAAGTTACTAAGAATTGATCCATTTGCATCTAAAGAGATGTCTTGAGATGACTTCCTAAGACAAAAACATTTTAAAGTAGAACCTATCTAAAAATAACTCTTTGTGTAGGTGGACCGTGTGCTTCCTTTCTTCAATTCTCGTTTCTCTCAGTGTGGGCGCCACTTAAGCAAGACCAATAACCCCAAGCACATCCTCCCCCATGTGCGCACATGTGTCACTAGGAAGGAAAACTGAAGTCCCACACTGAGCAATCAGGAGCCATTCCGAAGAACGTCTGGGCCCCAGCTCACCTGGGTGTACGTGGATACAAGTAAACCATTAACTTGTGCTCATGACACCTGTTCTGTCTGCCCTACTTCTCTGGGCTTGTTTCCGTCCTAGCACCTGCGACAAGGTGTTGAGCTCACTGCCTGTGCTCACGTCACCTCCTCACTAGACTCTGAACTGTCTGGGAACATGCAATGGGTCTTTTTATCTCATTTATTTATTTATTTATTTATTTATTTATTTATTTATTTATTCATTCATTCATTCATTCATTTAAATTGGCAAATAAAAGTTGTATATATTTATCATGTACAACATATTTTGAAATATGTATACATTTTAGAATGGCTAAATGAAACTAATTACCATATGCATTCCCTCACCTACTTGTACTCATTATTTGTGGTGACAGCACTTAACATCTACTCTCTTGGCAATTTTCAAGCATACAATACATTATTACTAGCTATAGTCACCATGATGTACAATAGATCTACTGAGCTTATTTTCCTGTCTAAGTGGAATTTTGTATCCTTAGACAAACATCTCCCCAATCCGCCCACCTCTTCTCCCCTGCACCAGCCCCTGGTAACCACCATTCTGCTATCTACATATATATATGTACCACACTTTCTTTATCCATTTATTTGTTGATGGATACTTAGGCTTATTACTCACCTTGGCTATTGTGAATAATGCTGCAA
The DNA here is from genome assembly GCF_027409185.1 of Cynocephalus volans. Taxonomy (NCBI): domain Eukaryota; kingdom Metazoa; phylum Chordata; class Mammalia; order Dermoptera; family Cynocephalidae; genus Cynocephalus; species Cynocephalus volans. The sequence goes on from NC_084464.1 coordinate 20,729,660, forward strand.
TGAACATGAGAGTGCAGACATCTCTTCGAGGTACTGGTTTCATTTTCTTTAGATATATACCCAGTAGTGGGATTGCTGGATCATGTAGTAGTTCTATTTTTAATTTTTTGAGGCACCTCCGTAATGTTTTCCATGATGGCTATACAGTTTCCATTCCCACCAGCAATGTTCAAGGGTTCCCTTTCCTCCACATCCTCACAATGAGGTGACATCTCATTTTGGTGCAGTGGGTCTTATCTGCTTGGCATTCCCAACATGGAGCATGATGCTCTGTGCCCAGCAGGCCTAGGGAAGGGTAGATTAATGAACTGATCAAATAACTGGTTCATGGAAAATGGGAAGACATAGGCATTAATAATCCCAGAGAGCAGAGATAGACCTAGGAGGAATTGTGAGAACATGAGGTTTATCTACAGTGTCCATGACTTTCCCTGGTGAAAGGGCCCAGGATGTGGCACCAGATGCAGCCCCCTTTGCACCAAGGGACTAATGAGTAAGACATGACTGGGGTGTCCCTTCCAGGTCTGGGAAGGAGCTGAGGGGTGGGGCCACATCACCCTTCAGAATGTATGACATGGACACAGCAACAGCCCAGCTGAGAACCAGATCACTTAGCTCTGTGTCATATCCCTTTATAGTAAAATACTTTATTACTCCTCCCATACTGCTTGGTAACGGGGATACGTGCAAAGTACAGCACATTCAAAAAACTTCTTAACAAATATAACCCCAATTATAACCAGGTTCTTCAGCTTGGTGCACAGAGAATGTGGAAGAAGAATCTGATCTCAAGGACTTTTGGATTTTGCTTAGAAACCATTTCAAGAAAAGTGTCAAGGACAATAAACCCCATAGTGTTTTCTGATTCCACTGGAGCCCTTGGCTGAATTCCATCACTATAAAGGGGGAAAAGCACATTTGGATATTGAGGTGTCACTCACATAGGCGACGTCTCTTAGCTCAGTTTGGGAAAATGCTGCTGAAGAAGGAACCAATCATACATGACAGGTCAGAGCACTTCCGTGCACTCATCTGGCCCAACAGCAGTTTTCTCCAATCGTGACATCTGATGCACTTCCATGCAGGTGAGGCTCAATTTCCCAGGGAACCACCCCATATTGAGTGATGTGCTAGGAAGGACTCACGGATGCCAACATGTCACAGGGTGTCTATTTCAGCCTTCAGTTGTATGAATAATGCCTAATGTAATTTGGACCTTGATAACATTGACTCAAAAGTCAAATAAATGAAGTCATACTTAGTCACTGGCAGGATGGAATCTGCCAGCAGGAAAGGCTTGACCCCAGGCAGAGATTGTGTGAAGGACAGCGTGAGTGAACGGACACAGCTGAGCACAGTTGCAGGGCATCACACTTCAGCTTCAGTGGCACTGTGTAGCATTTGTCACAATTCAGGTTGCCCTTGCTTTAAGCAAATCCAGCCATTTTCCATACTTGTTTCTATAGAAGCTAAACTAGAGAGGGATTATTCATTTACAAACTAGTTTTTCATTTAACCAGAGTCCTAAATAACTCAGTGCTAGTTCATTACGATAATTTTCTTAAATTTCAGCTTAAATACACATTTCAAGAATATGTCTAGAAGGTCAAGTACCTTGTAAAAGGAAAGGTAGATAAGCAATCACATGACTATTTAGTCCTCAATGTCATAATCCTGGGCACTCCTTTCAATAAACCTTCATCTTGCCTACCCCCAAGAAACCACTGCCTCTACGGAGTTAAATTAAGCGACAGTTAAGCAAGAGGGCTGTCTCTTTTTCATACGCCAGCACAAAGCCAAACGTCCCTTTGATGATCTGTGAATCATGAAGACTAGAGAATGGGCAGTGCTGTGTGGTTTGTATCCTCACCGGGCCCCAGCGCTGTGGGAGGCAGTGTTTTGGCATGAGCAGGCCGATGATTGCAGGGTCAGGAGAGAAGTGATTAATGAAACTAAGGAGATGGGAAAGAACAATCAAGCAGACAGTTATGAAGAACAGAGAACAGCAGCAACAAGCCAGTGTCTGTGGATAAACAATACTCCCCCTTGCACGCTGGAGAATGTGCAATGAGGTGGGAATTGGATGGAGTCAGAAACAAAGAACTGGCCCTTCCAACTGCAGCTCGCAGGCGCGGCTCTTCTCCCTTGAACTTGGAGCCTTCTCCGCGGCTTCACTCTTTGGGCTCTATACCTCGATCACACACTTCCAGGGTCTGTATAAGCCAAGGCCAATGGAAAGGGGAGGAAAGAACCCAAGTAATCTGAGGTTAGGGAGGAAAGAAGGAAACACACTTTCTACCATTGGTGAAAAATGGGAATTTTCCCACTTAAAGATCTTGAAATAAACTCATTGGATGATAGAGTTCTTTTCTTCTTACTTTTGTTCCTTCTTTTGCTCATACATCCTTTTTTTTTTTTTTTTAAATTTTATTTTGTCGATATACATTGTAGCTGATTATTGCTCCCCATCACCAAAACCTCCCTCCCTTCTCCCTCCCCCCCAATGTCCTTTCTGTTTGCTTGTCGTATCAACTTCAAATAATTGTGGTTGTTATATCTTCTTCCCCCCCCCGGTTTGTGTGTGTGTGTGTGTGTGTGTGTGTGAATTTATATATTAATTTTTAGCTCCCTCCAATAAGTGAGAACATGTGGTATTTCTCTTTCTGTGCCTGACTTGTTTCACTTAATATAATTCTCTCAAGGTCCATCCATGTTATTGCAAATGGCAGTATTTCATTCGTTTTTATAGCTGAGTAGTATTCCATTGTGTAGATGTACCACATTTTCCGTATCCACTCATCTGATGATGGGCATTTGGGCTGGTTCCAACTCTTGGCTATTGTAAAGAGTGCTGCGATGAACATTGGGGAGCAGGTATACCTTCGACTTGATGATTTCCATTCCTCTGGGTATATTCCCAACAGTGGGATGGCTGGGTCGTATGGTAGATCTATTTGCAATTGTTTAAGGAACCTCCATACCATTTTCCATAGAGGCTGCACCATTTTGCAGTCCCACCAACAATGTATGAGAGTTCCTTTTTCTCCGCAGCCTCGCCAGCATTTATCGTTCATAGTCTTTTGGATTTTAGCCATCCAAACTGGGGTTAGATGGTATCTCAATGTGGTTTTGATTTGCATTTCCCGGATGCTGAGTGATGTTGAGCATTTTTTCATATGTCTGTCGGCCATTTGTATATCTTCCTTAGAGAAATGCCTACTTAGCTCTTTTGCCCATTTTTTAATTGGGTTGCTTGTTTTCTTCTTGTAAAGTTGTTTGAGTTCCTTATATATTCTGGATATTAATCCTTTGTCAGATGTATATTTTGCAAATATTTTCTCCCACTCTGTTGGTTGTCTTTTAACTCTTTTAATTGTTTCTTTTGCTGTGCAGAAGCTTTTTAGTTTGATATAATCCCATTTGCTTATTTTTCCTTTGGTTGCCCGTGCTTTTGGGGTCGTATTCACGAAGTCTGTGCCCAGTCCTATTTCCTGAAGTGTTTCTCCTATGTTTTCTTTAAGAAGTTTTATTGTCTCAGGGTGTATATTTAAATCCTTAATCCATTTTGAGTTGATTTTAGTATACGGTGAGAGGTATGGATCTAGTTTCATTCTCCTGCATATCGATATCCAGTTATCCCAGCACCACTTGCTGAAGAGGCAGTCCCTTCCCCAGTGAATAGGCTTGGTGCCTTTGTCAAAGATCAGATGGCAGTAAGTGTGTGGGTTGATTTCTGGATTCTCTATTCTATTCCATTGGTCAGTGTGTCTGTTTTTATGACAGTACCATACTGTTTTGGTTATTATAGCTTTGTAGTATAGTTTAAAGTCAGGTAGTGTTATGCCTCCAGCTTTATTTTTTTTTGCTGAGCATTGCTTTGGCTATTCGTGGTCTTTTATTGTTCCATATAAATGTCTGAATAGTTTTTTCCATTTCTGAGAAAAATGTCTTTGGAATTTTGATGGGGATTGCGTTGAATTTGTATATCACTTTGGGTAGTATGGACATTTTCACTATGTTGATTCTTCCAATCCAAGAGCATGGAATATCTTTCCATCTTCTTGTATCCTCTCTAATTTCTCTCAGCAGTGGTTTGTAGTTCTCATTATAGAGATTTTTCACATCCTTGGTTAACTCAATTCCTAAGTATTTTATTTTTTTGGTGGCTATTGTAAATGGGCAGGATTTCTTGATTTCTCGTTCTGCATGTTCACTATTGGAGAAAAGAAATGCTACTGATTTTTGTGTGTTGATTTTGTATCCTGCTACTGTGCTGAAATAATTTATCAATTCCAACAGTGTTTTGTAGAGGTTTTAGGCTGTTCGATATATAGGATCATGCCATCTGCAAACAGGGACAGTTTGACTTCATCTTTTCCAATCTGGATGCCCTTTATTTCCTTCTCTTCTCTGATTGCTCTGGCTAGTACTTCCAACACTATGTTGAATAGGAGTGGTGAGAGTGGGCATCCTTGTCTAGTTCCTGTTCTTAAAGGAAAAGCTTTCAGCTTTTCCCCATTCAGGATGATATTGGCAGTGGGTTTGGCATATATGGCTTTAATTATGTTGAGATACTTTCCCTCTATACCTAACTTATAGAGGGTCTTTGTCATGAATGAGTGCTGAACTTTATCAAATGCTTTTTCAGCATCTATAGAGATGATCATATGGTCCTTGTGTTTGAGTTTATTAATATGGTGTATCACATTTATTGATTTGCGTATGTTGAACCAACCTTGCATCCCTGGGATGAATCCCACTTGATCGTGATGAATAATTTTTCGTATGTGTTGCTGTATTCTGTTTGCTAGTATTTTAGTGAGGATTTTTGCATCTATATTCATCAAGGATATCGGCCTGTAGTTTTCTTTTTCGGTTATATCTTTACCTGGTTTTGGTATCAGGAAGATGTTTGCTTCATAGAATGAGTTTGGGAGATTTGCGTCCATTTCTATCTTTTGGAATAGTTTGTAAAGAATCGGTGTCAATTCCTCTTTGAATGTTTGGTAAAATTCTGCTGTGAATCCATCTGGTCCTGGGATTTTCTTTGTTGGGAGCTTTCTGATAACAGCTTCAATCTCCTTTATTGTTATTGGTCTGTTCAAATTTTCTACGTCTTCACGGTTCAGTTTTGGGAGCTTGTGTGTGTCCAGAAATGTATCCATTTCCTCCAGATTTTCAAATTTGTTGGCGTATAGTTGTTTATAGTAGTCTCGAATGATTCCTTGTATTTCAGATGAATCAGTTGTAATATCGCGTTTTTCATTTCTAATTTTTGTTATTTGAGTCTTCTCTCTTCTTTTTTTTGTTAGCCATGCTAATGGTTTGTCTATTTTATTTATCTTTTCAAAAAACTAACTTTTTGATTTGTTGATCTTTTGAATTGTTTTTTGGTTTTCAATTTCATTCAGTTCTGCTCTGATCTTAATGATTTCTTTCCGTCTGCTAACTTTAGGTTTGGATTGTTCTTGTTTTTCTAGTTCTTTAAGGTGAAGTGTTAGGTTGTTCACTTGCCATCTTTCTATTCTTCTGAAGTGAGCATTTAATGCAATAAATTTTCCCCTCAATACTGCTTTTGCAGTATCCCACAGGTTTTGGTATGATGTATCATTGTTTTCATTAGTTTCAATAAACTTTTTGATTTCCTGCTTGATTTCTTCTTGGACCCATATGTCATTAAGTAGAATGCTGTTTAATTTCCATGTGTTTGTATATTTTCCAGAGTTTTGTTTGTTATTAATTTCTAGTTTTAATCCATTGTGGTCTGAGAAGATACATGGGATAATTCCAATTTTTTTGAATTTATTGAGACTTGATTTGTGACCTAATATGTGATCTATCCTGGAGAATGATCCATGTGCTGATGAGAAGAATGAATATTCTGAGGTTGTTGGGTGGAATGTTCTGTAGATGTCTGCCAATTCCAATTGGTCTAGAGTCTTGTTTAGATCTTGTGTTTCTCTACTGATTCTTTGCCTAGATGATCTGTCTAATATTGACAGTGGAGTGTTCAGGTCCCCTGCTATTATGGTATTAGTGTCTATTTCCTTCTTTAGGTCTAATAGAGTTTGTTTTATAAATCTGGCTGCTCCAACATTGGGTGCATACATATTTATGATTGTTATGTCTTCTTGATGGATCAGTCCTTTTATCATTAAGTAGTGTCCCTCATTGTCTCTTTTTATGGTTTTTAGTTTAAAGTCTATTTTGTCAGATATAAGAATAGCTACTCCAGCTCGTTTTTCTTTTCTGTTTGCATGGTAAATCTTTTTCCATCCTTTCACTCTTAGTGTGTGTGAATCTTTATGGGTGAGGTGGGTCTCTTGTAGGCAGCATATAGTTGGGTCCTGCTTTTTGATCCAGTCAGCCAGTCTGTGTCTTTTAATTGAGGAATTTAAGCCTTTAACATTAAGAGTTGTTATTGAAAGGTGTTGATTTATTCCTAGCATTTTATTGGTTGTTTGGTTGTCTTAGGTGTCTTTTGTTCCTTGCTTTCTGATTTACTGTTTGGTTTCTTTGTTTGTTGGTTCCTTAGGTTGTAGATAGTGTTTTTGTTAGCTTGTTTTCTCTTCATGAATGCCATTTTTATTTTACTAGCGGGTTTAGATATTTCTTGGGTTTTTATGGCAGTGGTAGTTATTTTTCAGGAACCAAACCCAGTACTCCCTTGAGGATTTCTTGTAAGGGTGGTCGTGTGGTAGTGAACTCCCGCAGTTTTTGTTTGTCTGAGAAATATACTATTTGCCCCTCATTTCGGAAGGATAGCCTTGCAGGGTAGAGTATTCTTGGCTGGCAATCTTTGTCTTTTAGTATTTTGAAAATATCATCCCATTCCTTTCTAGCTTTTAGGGTTTGTGATGAAAAGTCTGATGTTAACCTGATTGGGGCTCCCTTATAGGTGATTTGACGCTTCTCTCTTGTAGCTTTTAAGATTCTCTCTTTGTCTCTGAGTTTTGCCAATTTGACTATGACATGTCTTGGAGAAGGCCTTTTTCTGTTGAATACATTTGGAGATCGTTGAGCTTCCTGGATCTGAAGATCTGTGATTTTTCCTATACCTGGGAGGTTTTCTGCCACTATTTTGTTGAATATGTTTTCAATGGAATCTCCATTTTCCTCCCCTTCTGGAATACCCATGACTCGGATATTTGAGCGCTTGATGTTGTCTGATATCTCTCTCAGATTTTCTTCCATGTCCTTGATTCTTTTTTCTTTCTTTTTGTCTGCTTGTGTTCTTTCAAACAGCCCATCTTCAAGTTCAGAGGTTCTCTCTTCAACTTCGACAAGCCTGCTGGTTAAACTCTCCGTTGTGTTTTTTATTTCGCTGAATAACTTCTTCAGTTCAGCAAGTTCTGCTACATTTTTTTTTCAGGACATTGATTTCCTTGTATATTTCCTCTTTCAGATCCTGTATACTTTTCCTCATTTCATCATGATGTCTAGCTGAGTTTTCTTGTTTTCCTTAGAATTATCACTCGAAATTCCTTGTCAGTTATTTGAAGGGCTTCTTGTTCTATAGGATCTAGAGTATGAGATTTATTAACTTTTGGTGGTGTACTTTCTTGATTTTTTGTATTTCTGGTGTCTTTTTTTTGGTGTTTATTCATTGTGGCAGGGGGTTTCACAGTCCACCGGTTTGAGACTAATGACTAACTAGGATGTTGCTGTGGTTGCCAATTTGGTATGGCTCCCGCCGTGACTGCTCAGTTGGCCTCTAGTGCCTTGTGTGTGTGGTTGCCTCGGGTCTTGGGCTTCTCCGGGGATCCACCTTTCTGGTCAGCTTGGACTCTGCTGGGCTGGTGGATCACGTACCACAGGGTGTGTGATCTCTGTTGAGCTTTCACTTCCTGTACAGGACTTCTCCCCGTTCCGTGTGCTCTGGCCCAGGCTGTTAGATCGTGCAGTGGCGACCCCACCGGGTGTGTGGTTTCTGTCGAGTCTCCGCCTCCCTGGCCGCACGTCTCCCCCCTCTGTGCACACTGTGCTGGGCTGGGGTGTGTCTTCTGCACCCCTCGTCTATCAGCTGGGCCTTCAAGACCCTGCTCCGCACCACCTCGCCCAGGAAGTCTACCAGGTTTCTGCTAGGCACAGACGACTGGTCTCTCTGGGTGCCTTTGTAGCACTGTGTAGATCTTTCTCGGGTCTTGTTCACCTTTGTATCCCCCCAGTATAAACCAAGTCTAGTGCCCGCCTGCAGTCTGCTCTCCGGCAGGTTCAAGCGGACCTGGGAACTCTCCTACCACACTATTCCCAACCAGAAATTCGTTAGGCTTTTTTACAAACTGGTGGTTGCAGAGATGGTATCTGCCTCCCAGTAACAGGAAGTTTACCGGGGCCGGAGTCCAGGGTGTGGTGGAGTGACAGTCGGCCCGCCCGTACTTCCTTGCCCTCCCAACACTGGTTGGGACGCCCCACGCCCCCAGCCCTGCCAGAGAACCGCGGAGGGAGTGGGAAAGAAGGCCGGCCTGCAGGCTCCGGAAAGCCCGGCACCAGGCCAAGCAAATGGGCTCAGTGATGGCCGAGCAGGGCGGAGCTGCTGGCACCTGGGAAAATGGAGGCAGCACCGGGGCGGTGAGTGGCCTGGTGGGGCAGGCGGGAGCCGCGTGGGCATCCCCCGAACAGAGCTGTGCCAGGGATCACTCACAGTGCTGTGCCAAGTCGGGTGTTCGCTCTCTGTCTCTGGTTTGTCGCCTTCTGTGTTCTCGGCACTGCCGCCTCGGGCTGTTCAGTCGCGGCACGGCTCGGGCGCTCCCAGGAGTCTTCTTTAATGTCGGCCTGAAACCTCGAATCCTGAATAGGGCAGCTGGCCGCCTTCAGCGCGGCCCCGGCCTCCGGGATCCTGGCTGCATCCACAGCAGCCCTGGCACCGTGTTCCCTGTTTCAAGACTTGCTTTTGCAGCTAAGAATCAGTTCTTTTCCTGCTCCACACTTCACAGCTGTTGCCTGTAAATGAGGCAGCCTCTCCTGCCGGGGGCAAAGTGGCGTTGAGCGCCCACGACCGGCCAGCAGCTGTAGTCCTCCCTTAAGAGATGGTTAGAGGAAGGTCCACAAGTTTCCCAGCTGCCTGAGGCCCAGTGGCCGCCTTTTCCATCTCAGCTACTCCGCGCCAGCCGCTGCAGCCGCCACCATCTTGAAACTCCAGTGACATGACCCTGCTCATACATCCTAACTTAATTTAAAACATCGCAGTGAAAGGCAAACTAAGAAAGTCTATTTGGATCAACCTGCATTCAATTGAACATGTAGCAAGAAACCTTAAAAGTAGGAAGTGATTGTTTTGTTATTTCTTTAAAAAGCATAATATCTATCAAGTGCTGAATGTTACTGCTACTTTGTGCACCAGTCTCCTGCTCCTTCTATGGGGCACTGGCAGGTGGGAGGAACCACAATTTGGGGTTTGTGGGTGAAGGAAAAAGTGACAAGCCCTGATTTGTTTTCTGCACATAAGGAGAAATTCTTGAGATACAGAAACCCCCATCTTCAGCTTTGGGAGAAAAAGGTAAACCAAATCCCTAGACTCAGGACCCATGGAAGGAAATAGAAGGGGAGAGTCTCTGATTTGGCAGCCAGTGTTGCACTGGGCTGTCCTTTGATAGGACAGCTGCCCCCTATGGCAGGGCCACCTAAGAAGTGCTTGTGAAAATATCTCGATAGGAGAACCAGAAAGAAATATGGTTTAAGGGGAGAGATGCGTGTTGTTGTCATTGTGGTTTTTCAACACACGAGCCTCGTTTCCATAGCAGGGGCACAAATGCAGCTCTGTATAATAATGTCATACTCCAGCTATGTGCATGTTTATCACTTCCTTACTGACAACAGCTGGAGAAAATGCCAGAGACTGGGGAGGAGGGAGCAGAGGTACGGGGGAGTCAAAACAAATGACCTACAACTTTTTTGATGAATGAAACTGTAGGTAGTAATTGGTGTCATACATAGCTGGTTTCACAGTGTCAAGACTGCATTTTTCTTTCCAAACAGAAGAAGTAAGGGTGGACTTAAAGCAGGACTGTGAAAATGAAGCAGATGAGGCCGAAGACTTTCTGCCTTGATTTTTTCAAGTCCTAGGGTACATTTGCCCCCTCCCCACAGGGGCTCTTTTTTGTTGTCGTTGCTTGTGGTTGTCGTCACAGGTGCAACTTTTTAACTATTTGGACTGTACCTACTGGCCGTTCTCTTGAAGGCCAGTGCCCTCCAAGACATGCAAGCTCTCAGATTGCACCTGCTGGCTGTTAAGACAGGATCTGGCTATGCTACCAAATCATTCTACAACAGGGACAGGCCCACCCCACCTGAGCAGACCTTACTGTCCTGCCAAAGGTTGCTAAAGCAGGTGAGAACAGATCAGGAAAGGAGTCTGAACTCTTAGGAATGGCTCAACACGGAATACTACTTGCAGTTTCTCAACAGCTCGTCTTTGCTTGTGCCCACCCCTCGGCTTGGAATGCCCTTTCTCCCACCCCACTCCCACCCACCCCCAATTCCCTTCTCTTGTCATCTAACTCTTCTGCTTCCTCCAGTACTCAAGTAACGTGTTACCTCCTCCCAGAAGCCTTCCCTGAAATTCTAAAGACTCCCCTCTTTGGATTCTTAAGTCTGTCCAGCCAGACTGAATGTAAGTGACTAATGAGGGTGACTGCATCGAGGGTGAATGGACTCTTTCCAAGTGCCTTGTCAGTCAGGTAACTGAGCCTCACTGAGTCAGACGACAGCGCTAGAGCAGCTGCTGTCTAGGGTCCTGCCAGCTCTTGTATGTACAGACTGTTGCTATTCGTGATAAAGTTAAGTGCCCCAGAGTTTTCTTGCTTCACAGCTACGTCACTGGAAGTTGCTGAGCTGTGCCCGAGTTCTGCCCAAGTTGGTTCAAGGTCTCCAGCTGTCCTGAAAGTGTCTGCTTGTTTATTTTAGATAGATACGTGTTGCTATTATTTCTGGGAGGTAGGAAATGCCTGGGGAGCTGGCGATCAGGAGACTCTAAATTAGAACAGAGTGAAGATATGTCGAAATTCCTGACACATTAAAGAAGGGGGACAGGGAGAAAGCGCGTAGTCTGCATTTGCTGCTGCTGTGATTCTTGCTCCGTTTAAGAGCAGCTAATCACTGCTTACTGTTTTGCATCCTAAGGGTAATGAACACTGTAGCTTTGCTTGTTAATTGAAGTTGACAGAATGTTAGAAAGAACTTCAAGGCAAACTCCTTCCATCAGGGAGTAATTTCTCTTCGTTTATCAATAAAGGAGTGGGTTTTGTTTTGTTTTTTTAATGGCTTACTCTGGTTTTAATTCAAGGAAGCAAAGAGATTATTTTTAAGAAAATCCTTGGAGGGGGAAATTCAGTCATCGGTAGTGGCATTATCTCAGTATTTAACTTGGCACAAACCAATTAATAAGTGTTTCGTCTTATCATAAGCTGAGTTTATCTCTGGGAATGAGAACAGATCAAAACAAGTAGCTATGATTCTCTCAATCCTCTTCCCCAAATTCTCAGCTGCTCTCAAAATAGCCTAAGACATCACAGAAGGTCATAAACTAACTAAGTCGTTCACAGCAGCAAGAGTGCCCTATGACCTAACCAAAGTCCAGAACAGAAGTCTAGGAGCAGAAGTTCCATAGAAGGTAAGTTAGAGAGACCGGGAGGTCTGTGCTGCGACGCCATCACCCACTTTCTCCCCGTCCCCACAACCTGCAACAGGTGCACGGTGGAGCTAAGGGCTTAGATTCACTGAATGACAGTTAAATCCAGAATCCTGGGTTTCCATTAAATATTTTAAAACTAGAAAGAGTGCCACTTTTGCACGATAAGAAATTTCAGGAATTTGGGCTTTCTCTCTAAGTTCACAAATTCTAATTTTAATCTTCACCTCTACTGAAATTTCTTTTAAACAAGTAAAATTACCCTTCCTTATTCAAGCAGATTTAAATATCTCTGAAACTAAGTTAAAGGCCTAAGATATAATACAGTGCCCCTATTTGGGTCATTTGATATAGATACAAATTTAGCCCTTTTCCCTAAAGACTGGCAAATTCTTTATTATTATGAAAAGCCAACAACCATAACTCAGTTTTATTTTGTATATCTGCTCTTTTGTTCCTCTTCTATTTTCAATAAAGTCTTTTATAAGCATAAATATTAAAATTGCCACTAGACAATTTGTAAATCAGAGAGTCATTTGATACGTATTAACTGGAGATCTCCTTTAAATTTCTATCGTGTTTGCCAAGCAAAATAGCAACTACTTCTTCTGTTTCTGTGTGTGTTCCAGAAAGTATATCCTCCCATTTTCCCATTTGCCACATTTTAATGGAAGTCAAAGAAATTGAGCTTCTGTTGAGGGGAGAAGAGCCACCCAGCCACTGGCCTCCTCTTTCAGGTGTGATCTCCGCATTTCAGGAATGCCCCTAGAAGCCCCCCAAAATAGATTTTATGCTTTTTCTCAGAGCTAATTAGACTTTCCAGAACTGACTCAGACTCACCAAATCCGTGAGACTGATACACAACCTACAGAAATCAATGAGAAGGAATTAGTGGGAAAATCAGGTGGAGTCCAGGGAGGGCTGTACCTCACAGGCTGGTACTTCAAGAAGGTGGTTATATTCTAGGAGCTGTTACTTTGCTTTCAAATCCCAGAAACGTGTTCTTCTCTGTGTCCAGGGGTGACATCAACTCAAATGTAGCCATGCTTAGGGGATCCTTCAGAATCTCTAATTTATTCAAGATACAGCAGACTGGAATATGCAACCTTGTGGGCATGATTGTCCCCCTGGAGTCAGCCTATATGGAAAGTGAGATTGTAATCAGAAGCCACTTTATTAATTCATCTTAATTACTGTCATAAGAAACAGAACACAGGAATTTCATGTGATTCCTACCTGAAAACCTACATAGAAAGCCAAGTAATAACCAGAGGGGGCTTGGTGCTCCTGGAGTCAGAACAAGAGACTTACCTCAATGGAACTGGTGCATTCATCTGATGATGGGCATAATCCTGCCAGCAATGGCAAAATGGTTTAAGGTCTAATAACAATATTGTCCACTTCAGCTATTTCTATGTTATGGATTTCCTTGAAACTGAAAGGTCCCGAGGGCCCCAGTTCATGCTCCCTTCCCTCTGGATTGATTGAACAGTGCATTGACGTGCACCATTCATGTGATCAATCTCTTTGAATATCCTTTTTATATGTCTCTAAGAGTAATCAACTTCTTCACAAAGCTTTCTGAACTGAGAGCTATAGATTCTCTTTCAGGTGATTGTGCACTGGAAAGGTACATTGTCAGCTCAGGGATTTTTTCATCAAAATTTTCTAAGGCTTGAATTCCAAATCTGGATTCAAGTTCATTTTCCCTAATTCCATACATATTACTGACACCTTATTCTGCCATCCATATACCCTGCTCTGGAAAGAGGATGCCCCAAACAATAGACAAATCACTGAGAAGCAATAAATATATTGTAAATTAGTAAATGGACATATTGGTTTATGTCTTTTTCTTTCTTCCTTCCTTCCTTCCTTCCTTCCTTCCTTCCTTCCTTCCTTCCTTCCTTCCTTCCTTCCTTCCTTCCTTCCTTCCTTCCTTCCTTCCTTCTTTCTTTCTTTCTTCCTTTTTTTTTTAAGATGACCAGTAAGAGGATCTTAACCCTTGACGTGGTGTTGTCAGCACCACACTCTCCCATGAGACCTAACCAGCCATCCCTATATGGGATCCAAACCTGTGGCCTTGGTGTTATCAGCACCACACTCTCCCAAGTGAGCCATGGGCCGGCCCTTCAGTTTATGTCTTGAGTATATAGATGCTCCTGAAAGGTGCACTAGAATAATTTGCAAATTGGAAAAATACGATTGCCACTTGGGAGTTAAAGTATAAGATCAACACGTAGAATATTCTCAGTGTGCTTATTTCTGTGTTCTCCAGAGACTCACAACTGCTCAAGAATACTTCAAGATGTTGAATAAGATGGCCTTTTTCAAAGCTGCCTGGGGAAGGCCTAGAATGGGGTGAGGGTGTGATGCCTAATCCAAGGGCAGGCGGATTTGCCACACATCCCCCCTCCAAACACCAGGGGTGGTGAAGGAAATGAGGGAAATATTCTACCCTCCTCCCTAAGCTTCCTGTACCCTGACACACAATCAGAACATAAATAGTCCCGCATGTGAACACACTTTGGAAACACTATAGTGCCATTCAAATATAATATAAAGAATGATAGTTTACATCTTCATTGTTGATAATATAAAATATCTGAGGTTTCAAATATTATAAATGCTTTACCTCTTTAGTATTAAACTAACACTTCTCAGAGGGCTAATCAGGCGATATAGGATAATAGTAAATGAATCCAAATTAGGGATAAAATCAGGAAAGGTTATCTTTAAAAAGCTAGTAAAAATCAACAGAAAATGGGTAGATTCATACATGTTCAAGAATAACCATCTTCGGGGTGGTTTGTAAATAAATGTTCACTAAGGGAGACTTAAGAATCACTTAAATCCCATCATGGAAATGCCATTCTGCAATTATTTGCTATTGTGTTGTAGTCTGTGAAAGACTGGTGGCAACTTGCAATCTAGACAATAGGAACCGAAGAATGTATCCATTTACTCTCATGAGGGAAAGGGAGTACATTGTGCCTATAGGATGTTCTGAGAATTTGTCTTAAGGTTCTTCTCTGAAGCAGGATTAGAGGACACTACCCCTGTGGTTTTCAAACTTCTCAAGTATAAAGGCATTGTTTGGGGGCTGTATTAATCCATTTCTGCTGTTTATAACAGAATACCTAAAACTGGGTAATGTACACAGAAACAGAATTTATTTTTCACAGTTTTGGAGGCTGGGAGGTCCAAAGTGCAGGGAACACATCTGGTGAGGGCCTTTTTCCTGGTGGTGACTCTCCACAGCACTGCAGGGTGTCACATGGTGAGAACAGGCTGAGCAGGAGAGCTGACCTCCTCACTTGCACTCCTTTCAACTCCATCAGAACCACACCCCTTACTACCCATTAAACCAGCAACAGATTAATCCATTTACAAGGGCACAGTCCTTACAATCTAATCACCTCTTAAAGGACCCACCTTTCAAGTGCCATAATAGGATCTCCCACCCTCTTAACACTGTTACAGTAGAGATTAAGTTTCCAATACATGAGCTTTTGGGGGACACATTTAACTCATTGCAGGGAAGACTCCTTTTTTATACCCAAGAAAGCTCTAAGACCCCCCAGATGTAATATAACTTGCTCCTTAAAATAGAATGCAAATTCCCAATAGTAGACTTGCATCTTACAAGGTTCCCAAGGAACTAAAGGTTATTATAAAATTCTTAATTTAACTTAGCCTTTTTAGCCCAATAGCTAAAAATATATTTTCAGCATTTCATACATGTCCTTTCATTTTATTCTTTTTCATGGCAAATGAATATAATCAAAAGGTTTGTGTCCCATGAGAGTCTATTTGAAACCTAAGATGAAGCTTTATCTAAAGACTCAATTGCATTAGAATAATGCAATTTCTAGTTACTAATGTGAGCATTTATAGATTACTTTCCACTTCTTTTTATAAAATAGTAAGGTTGAAACTGAAAAAAAAAGTCAAATAATTGCACAAATGCCGGTGCACAGAGATGACAACACGGAAACCAAACAGTGGACTGGCTGTCAGTATCTGAATTGAGTGCCCCAAAAGCAGTTCAGGAGCACCCAATATAGTGGAGAAAAGTGAAGACCCATCAAAATATGCTTTTAGATCTCCCGATGTGAAAAATCTGTAGTGAAAAAAACAAAACCAACTACAAACACAATAATGTCTTCTAATAAATGCAGGCACCTACATCTGTGAACCAGTAGGTTGCATATGTGCAAAACATGCAATCCATAGACTGGACGTACTTGTACTTGTCACAGATTCCATGGCAACACAAGTGTTCTGACTCACTTGGCAATAGTAGTTCTTACTCTATATTAATTCGCATTCTGGCTGTCATAGCAGTAGTCTCTTTAGAATTAGATCAGTAAGAGTTTGTTTTTTGAGCCTCCTCAAATCTGGATGAACTAATAATGTCCAATCTGGGGGCCTGCAAAGCTGCAGCCCCACTGTGCTATGGTCTAAGACTGGAGGGTGAAGCCTGAGTGATCAAGTGCCCACCACTTTTATTTTTCTGTACTTAAATTCAATCTATTCATATGGCATACACTTAGAAATAAATGTTATTATAAGCCTTAAATATAATATCCAGATGTAGGTCGTTTATGGAGAACTGAAGAAAGGCAATTTTTCTCCCCCAGACAAAACCCATATCTCAATAGATGTTGACAATATCTCCATATTTTTTTCTTTTCTTACTAGCTAGTGATGAGCACTATATCCACTGAATTACACATGCCCACTTCTTTGCCCCCTAGGATCTTTGCTGAAATTGGCAATATATGCGGCAATCAGCATACTTAACTGAGAAGGAATGCCTCTAAGCAGTTCTGGAAGCCTAGCTCTTTCCTCCAGTACCAAAATATTCCCTATTATTATGAAGCCATTTCTTAAGTTATATACAATAAAGTCAAAGTATAATCCTTAAGGCATTATGAAAAGATATTTGAGAACTACAGCCCTACATCCAAGGAAGGGGTAGCTGCTTCTTTTTGCAAGGACTTCGAACCTTATCAGAGCTTCGGTTTAAGAATTCAGTTCATCAGTTCATCTAGTATCTAATAAGCACAAGAGACATTTGTCCTTGGCATGATAAGGTCAGATGGAATGCCACAAGCCATTTCCAGCTTTAGTTTTCTTGAAAAGACACATCTGCAGGAAGCACTGCCAGAAAGAAATGACTGTGGCTAAAATAAAATAATTGACATCAAGGGATACTGATTTCAGAAAGAGCTGCTGAAGGCAGCAACCAGAAGTACTGAGATTTTCATAAGAGCTGTTTGTAATCATAAGCTAGACAGGTTTTCTTTTATGTAGTGCTATAAAATCTGTTGGGCTGAGAGCAAAATCTCAACTCAGCTGTAGCAATCCCCACTGCCGTCTATTGATGATTTGCTCCTGATTCACAGCAATGGATGGCCCTTAACGTGAATGAGGAGAGGGTAATTCATCCCCTACACATGTGTACACCAAGATGGGCCCAGGCTTCCTGCACTGACTTCCTGCTTAGTGCAACTGATCCAGACCATCAACCGGTTTCAAATAGCCTGACTAGGCTTGGTCAGCCAGTAAGGATTGAGAACAGAGACCCTTCAGGCAAGGTCACTAAAGGGACCATTGGAAACTACAGCTGCCCTTGGTTAGACTTAGACCATTGATTGCAATCATAATTTCCCATCCCTCAGTGACAAATATGAATCAATACAGTAGTTAGACTAGGACCAATAAAAGGCAGAAAAGTTGTTTTTAATAAATACGTGGCTAAAAACCCTAGTGGCTGGAAAGAATAAATTCAGCTTCTTAGAGATCATTCATCTTCAAAATAGGATCCTCTGTCTCCAGGCTCACTTGCTTCTTTTCCACGAGCTTAGGGCAGGCACTACTAACATTTGGGGCCAGACAACTCTTTGTTGTGGGGCTGTCCTCTGCATTGTCATATGTTTAGCAGCATTCCTGGAGGCTCCTAGACACCAGTTGCGCTAGCCTCCCTAACACCACACCCCACTTGCGTCAATCACAAGTGTCTCCAGACATGGCCAAATGTTCCCTGCAGAGGAACGGGGACACAAAATCACCTCCAGTTGAGAGCCGCTGGTTTAGGGCTTTATTTAATAAACACATTTCATCTGTACCAATGATGTCACTCCCCCAATTCCTGGCTCCTGAGCCCTCCAAAAGAATTGTGTTTTGTTCCGTAGAAAGGGGACTAGCTTTAAACAATTTTTTCACCAATATTACTGGTCATAAAGACAATGCATTAATTGATTCAATTGTTATTCCAGGATAGAGTTCTTAGAGTGTCTCCAGCCATACATCCTGGAAAGCTAAAATTAAAAACTTGAGGTATAGATCTGTTGAAAAATAAAGTAAGTTAAAGCCCAGAAAATACCACAGAAAAATTTAAATAATAGAGAAAATCAGAAAAAAAAGGACATCTAAAACTCACCCAAAATCTCACCACATAGAAATAACCTTTACTGATATTTGATGAGTATTTTCCCAGATATCTCTTCGAGTCCATATACAGGTACAAAGCCTAGTAGATATACAGAAGTTCTTCTACAAAATAACCCAGGATTAATTATCCCATAATTCCACACTGACATTTACAACAATGAGATTATATTCATGCAATCATCAACTAAAAGTATTCCATTTAATTCTCCTTGAATTAACAGATGAAACAGAAACCAAAAACTGAAGCAACTGATAAACTTTACATGTATCTTCCCTGCTAAAGATATCAGTTCTTGAAAGTTCCCCCTAAATTAAGAAAACATTTATACAAAACTTAAAGAGCTAAAGTTACTGTTATTTTTAAACTGCACTTTTCAACATTAGATGCCATCTACTGACACGCTGGTAGAAAGACGAGGATGTCAGCTCGTATATTTTTTCCTACCTCTTTTCCTTCCATTGCTGACATGATCAGGTATATTAAAATATTGACTGACACGTGACCTCTCAATTCTCTTCTTTACCCACAGTCCCTACAGTTGCTCGGTCTCAGTTCTGTTTTTAATGAATCCACGGCCTCTCACTTCCTAAATCCTTTATTTCGACTCATTTTTTATTTGCCCCGATTGGTTTTCAAGGCACAGGGTTTTTTTTGTTTGTTTTTTGTTTTTTCCTTTTTTTTTTTGTCTTTTTCGTGACCGGCACTCAGCCAGTGAGTGCACCGGCCATTCCTATATATAGGATCCGAACCCGCGGGATCTGAACCTGCAGAGGGAGCGTCGCTGCGCTCCCGAGTGCGCCACGGGCTCGGCCCGAAGGCACAGTTTTTATTTGCAAAAAGAACCCATCGATGCTGTATTTTTTGAGCTTTTCTATCCTTGATAATATCTGCCTGCTGCTTTCTTAGCAAAAGGATAACTTGGCTGGGGACTGAATTCTCGGTAACGTTTCTTCCCTCCAGCTTTGCAGACAGACGCCGCTCCTCTGTTGCCTGGCCTGTTCTAGGGCAGTGACCTCTGAGCCCATGGTGGACACCCGGGCACTGTGGCTCCCCATACTTCCCTGACTCCTCCTCTCAGGAGTGTCCTCTACGGAGACCACAGCCTTGCTGAGCTCATATCACCTCAAGGCCACTGAAGGGGACAGTGTCTAGCTCTGGGGCAGGTCCCCAGCTCGCTGTGCGTTTCTGGCGGGAGGGGTCCCCCGGCACCGGGGCAGGTGCAGAGTCCTCACTTCCTCTTTCAAAACAGCAGCAGGAGCAGCCCCTAGTTCCCCACCCACTGCCCTTATCCCACATCCAGGGGCTCTGACGGCTGCCCTGACCCTCCTTCCCACACTCCTCCCATCGGGTCTAGAAGGCACAGCAAGGTCTCTTGCCCCCCATCCCTGAAGAAGCCACTGTTTCTCTCTCTTCCCATCTTCTTTCTGCCTGATTTCTCCACTCAGGACCTGCAGTTTAGTTCTGCCCTTTGGCCACTCCTAGTGACTCTAGTGGGTACCAAAGACGTCTTTTTGTGTACTCTTAATATCCTCACTCATTCCCAAAACATACATACACATGTGAAATAAGCAGGAGTTAATTGTCCCGTGTGCCATATGGACATTCGGGTATGGACTATGGGTACTTACCCTTCTAGACAGGGAAATCCCCACCTGCTTCAAGAAGTGTCACCAATTTACTCTTGTCTACTGTCACCTCCCTAAATTTCGAATGTGTTTTTTAATCAGCTTTTACACATCTTAGCACATGGAAAGACCAGACTCTATGAATAGTTCTCTTTTTAGATCGTGTCAAAAAGCATCTCAAAACAGAATACCCTACACACAGAGGTGTTCAGTAGAGAACTGTTGATAAAGGGACTGGATGAGAACTTCATTAATGTGTTCCAGGGCTCAGGAAAAAAGAATGCACAAGGGAATACAGAAATCAGGACATAGATTTTAATAATAATAATTAATCTTAAACGAGTGTGTTCCCCTGTGAATGGAACCGCTTTAAATTGTTTACATAAGAGGTCCTGTTTGGTCTGTACAATGACCCTAGGAAGAAGGTACTATTATTGTCCCTATTTTAAAGATGAGGACACTGAGACATAGAGGAGTTAAAGAATTTGCCCATGGTCACACAGCTAATAAGTGGTAAAGTCTGGACTTAAGCCCAAGAAGACTATGAGATGCTCTGATGGATCTACCTGGATTATTAGGAGGGAAATTGACTGTTCTCCATCTTGACTGAGGTTTGCAAGGATATAGGCTTAAAGAAGCATAAATTAAAATTTGGGTTAAGACTAAGAATGAACTTCCTTTCTTGAAAGTGTAGGGCTCCACCTACCAAGAGAGGTGACAGGCACCCTTTGTCAATGTCTCAGACAAATATGGCACCTATCCACGAGGGATCTTAATACACACTTTTCTAGTCCAACCAATTGATGGCCTCATGCTGTCACAGGTCAGGAATGTGAATTGGGGAGGTGAAAATAACAGCTTGCTTTCACTTCCCAGGCACAGGCAAGCCAGCCCAGGCTGCCTCCCTCTGCCTCACACTCTCGCTCAAGAGGGCCATCCATGTGCCAGACAGATTCAACACTGCAGGAATTTGACACGATCACTCCTGGGAGAGGATTTTTCCACGACTCTCTAATCCAAAGAAGCCTGGCCTGGCAAAGGCAGCTGAACTGAGAGAGTGACTAAATATGCAGTCCTTGGAGGTTAGAATGCAGTCTGTCTGCAAGGCAAAGGCATTTTGCCTTCAGTCTGTCTGGATTTCTAATATCCACTGCAGACTGTTAATCATGCAGGCCAGACTCCTGAACCTCTTTGAATCATTTTACATTCAATCAGAAGCCTCCCTTTCATACACACACACACAAAAGCTACAAAATCCCACCTGGTTATCTAATTTAAATGACTTTTACACCTAAACAATGGTTTACCTAGGATATATACCCTGCACTGAGCATATATGTAATAGCTTTGAAATGGACTCAAATGAAACCACAAATGCAATTACTGTGCATATCATGAAATAGCCAGAATTAAAAATTAGCCAAGGACTTAGTGTTCATTTCCTTCAGATTTTCTGTTAAAACATTGGTTACTCAAGATTTTCACCATTCGGGGGATACTATTGGGAAAAAATGGAATAATTCATTTTCTATAAGACAATTCCCGTCAAATTTTATTGGATGAGAATTTGGCCCAGAGTTTACACTTCGATGTGTGATTTTGCATTTTAAATGTCACCTGATTTTATCTGTGACTTTCACATAGAGCCGATGTCATAATTCACAAAACCACACTTATCTAAAGTCCAAGAACATCTCTCCTCTTTGCATATTCACATACCTATTTTTTACGTATTTACTGGGCTTTAATTTATTTTATTCTTTTAACAAATCTATACCGTGTTTAACTCAGAGTTTTCTATTTTAGTTTTCTGGGATGTGTGGATGGAAATGCTCTTCTCTAAGAATCCTATCCTGGAATAACAACTGAAGCCAAATTGGAAATGGGAAACTTTGATGGTATGTATCCAGGTTCCAGAATAGTCATAATTCCCCATTCCAACCACACATAAATTCCTAAACTTGCTTCAAGCAGAGAATCTGGGAAGTGAACAGACTGTTTTCCTCCTTCTACACTCAGAAGGGTAGGTTGTGTGTTTCCACCTTAGGGCAGGGAAGGAATCAGACATTATGCTCCTAATTGCACAATCTGGGGGAGGGGGCGGAGAGAAGAGCAAATATTTAGCTAGGCCTGTAGATTTCTGCCACCAATCTTTACCAACGTAGCAGCTGAAATTCTCAAAGTGCAGAAGAAATAAGCCTGTAAAGCAAAGCCTCTTTAGTGCTTTCTTTTTAGAAGCTTCTCGCTCATTTCTTCCTCTGCTTCCCTGGTGGTTTGAGAGCTACAGCTCGTGCAGCACCGACTCACAGCTACTTGAACCCTGGGCCACAAAGCAAGGTCCTCGTTCAACCACAGACCTCTGCGAATCAGGCCTGGGCACATATCCAGTACCAATTTTCCACACTGGGGAATATTACAGAATATTTAAGACTTTTGATTTGTCTGTTTCTTTAAAAGAAATGCTCCAAAGTCAGATCAAGTTGAGGAATTTGGGAGGTGTTCAAGGTGGAAGTTTCCACTAGGAGCAATTCTGCCAGGGAGATGAGTTCCAAATTTGA
The DNA here is from genome assembly GCF_027409185.1 of Cynocephalus volans. NCBI lineage: Eukaryota > Metazoa > Chordata > Mammalia > Dermoptera > Cynocephalidae > Cynocephalus > Cynocephalus volans. The sequence continues at coordinate 20,751,932 of NC_084464.1, forward strand.
CGTCCTCGGGGTAGGACAAGAACTTAACACGCCGCAACAATAACCACTGTTCCGTGGTCTGCAAGCTGCTCCGCTGGGCCGATGTGATCTTTCACTGCACCGAGTTTTACTCATTTGGGGATTTTCATGGAGCAAGAACAAGAAGCAGAAAAAATGAGGTAAAAATGAGGTCCAGTTATCAACAACAATGGTGTGGATTTTCCATGAGCCAAGCTCATATCATCTCTCTAGTTGTTCCCATAAAGGCCATCACACTTTCCAGGTGGTGTGTCACCACTTTTAATTAGGAAAATTAACATTACAACCTCAGTATAGTTTATCAGGGACAGGACACAACTAACTGGCCCTCAAGGGCAATGATTATGCCATATTTATCTTTGTATTTCTAATGCCTTATGTGACACGTGGCAAATAGAAAGGCCTCAATATGCTAATGAAAATCAAGAGAACACTGGGAGGACAATAATTATTATTAAGTTTTATTGTTTTACCTCTATTACTGATTTTTAGCATAAACTAAGAATGCAAAGACCTAGGTTTTAATCCAGGCTCTGCAGACTACCACCGAGAAAGTTACTCAACTTCCCAATGACTCAGTTTTGCCATCTATAAAATAGAGATGATAATTTCCCTTACTTAGCTTATGCTATGGAGTTGTTAGACAAACCAATTAAGACACTGAATATGAACATGCTAAGTAAACTAAAAAGACCCACACAAATGTAAATTTTTATCATTATCATTATCATAATTAATCATCATGGCTCTAGTACCCTGGGTTGCTCAGCCATCTCAAATCTTGCCAAAAAGACAACTGCTAGTAGCCACAACAAATCTCATGCCACATCAAGCATAATTTTCAAAATAGCTTCATTTGAATAGTAATGAAAAAATAATTCATAACATTTCATGCTTTGTCCCCACCATGAGCCAACCGGGGCACAATCAAATTCTGGGACGTATGGAGCACCAACCCCAGGAAGAAGACTTCAGTAACACACACACACACACACACACACACACACGCACGCACACGCACATATGCACACACATGCACACACGCACACTCACACACATGCACGCACGCACACACATGCACACATGCACGCATACACACATGCACACACACATGCACACACGCACACACACACATGCACACACGCACACACACAAACACCACACATCCTTCAGCACTGAGAATGTTTGACAATAGGTGTGAAGAAGACCCACCCCCAGAAAAATGGAGAAATAGCTTGTCTTCTGTGACTAACAAACTTTCTGTGTCCTCTTCCTCTTTCTGCGTCCCTACCCCCAATGCTCAGGATCCTCAGGTCATGTAGGCTCCGCTATACACATCCCTAAACTTCTACCACATCTGTTAAGCCAAGTAATTCCAGCCAATTCACTCAGTGCCCATTCCTGAGGTAACAATGAATGACGTGAAAGAACGTGGTCATCTTCCTCATCATGTCCCCAGTTTTAATCATCTAGTGAGCAATTACTGTGTGCTTTGCATTCACCACCTCTTTCAATCTCCATAACACCCTATGAAATAAATATTATGAACCCCATTTTATAGATGGGTAAACTGAGACCCAGAATGATGAAGTAATTTTCCCAAAGGCACACAGCTTTTATGAGGCAGAGTATAAATTTGAAGCCGATTCCAGTCACTTCTAAAGACCATGCTTTTAAACCCCCTCATTCTATTTCCTTCCTGTGTGTTTTTATCACAGGAAATTTTTGGTGCACTAGGGCGGAGATTTGCAAAGAGTAAGAAAGTCTTTGGGAGCTCCTTAATTGCATTCTCTACTCTGTTTATTAATTTCGATTCATCAACATTTTTTGACCCCTTTTCTATACATGGTCGACTATGCTAGGCCTGGAGGAAATGAAAAACTAACTATTTCTATAATGTAAGTGACTAATAGTAATTTAATTTCCTTTTCTAGGGTTATCTGTGTTTTAAAAGAAAATCTACGTCTTATAAGCCAAGTGAATAAATTCCTAGTGGTACAATTTCTGACACTAAGGCAAGCAGATGGGGATAGAAGCTTTGTTTCTATGGTGGTGTTGGTTGTGGTGGTGGTGATGGTGGTGTGTGTGTGTGTGTGTGTGTGTGTGTGTGTGTGTGTTAAGGGGACAATCACTGCACTGCAAACACCATGTCACTCAGGCAAACATCTACTCTGATCTCTCATAAAGTCTGACCTTATTGGCACCATTCTCAAGTTCCTTATCCTAGATGTAAAAAACAGCTCGTTAATATTAATACTTTCCATCTATTTTAAAACAATATCTACCTCTGTTACTAGGCGAATTAGAAATTATGCTGATTCCTAAAGGTATAACTTGTTTTACTAATGCCAGGGAGGGTGAAGAAATATATTTCAGACCACACATGTCTGTGTATTATTTCTTTTTGTAGGGTATCATCTTTTGCTTTGAATTGAGAGCATACAGAAAAAACTCCTTTGTATAAGCAGTCACCTTTGCTAATAATAATGCAGGCCTAGAGTGCTAAGATTAAATTATTACATGTACTAATAAAATTATTCACCGTTCTCCTTTGTAATGCTGGTATTGGGTGACAGGACTAAAACTCACCGTCAAAGTCCACCCTATGACATCAAGTGTTTGTAGAGTCCTGCTCCTTTCAAAGATATGATCCAATGCTTAATTTACAGGAATCTGAAATAATTTGCTTCTTAAAAAACTTGGAATGAGCAATGGAAGTGAAAGGTCTTTGAGCTTAGGTTATCTGGAAGATTTTTCTAAGCATCCAGGTTCTAGGTTAGAGAGTATTTTCTGGGATACCTTCACCTGTTGAAACAGCTCTCCCTGCAAGGCTATCAGAGAGAAGGCGTGGGTGGAAGGAGCCTTCATGCAGCAGGAGGGTCTTATTTCGCAAGACTTCTTAGCCTGCCTGGGGTCACTAGGTGAGGAGATGAAAGGACACCTCACCTGGTAGAGCCCAAAGCCAAGTATGATTCCCTCCTGACCTTAAAGCTGTGTCCCGCTCCTTCACGTGAACTGCCCAGAGCTTGGTCCCTCAATCCTGCCCAAAGTGACTCTACTGGCCCCCCAAGAAAAACACCAGCAGCACCAAGTGCCAGCAGAGAGAAAGGAGGTGTGTGCATTTTCTGGTTTCATGCCACGGCTCCTCTTATGGCCAAAACAACATCTGTGATGTCAGAGACCTGTGAAGTAACGAGTAACCTTTCCCCCAGCTGTCGACGGGCATTACCTTGCTCTGAGGCACAATCGGCTCTGAAAAGTTTACTGCTCTGTGTTCTCCAACCCAGTGGACATTACCCTCTGGGGGAGTTTAATGGCTTCACTCAGTGACACACTCACTCAGAGGAAAGTGCCAGCACAGTCTTGAACGGTGTGTCATGACCTGCAGTTCAGAACCTGCAACCTCTAGTCCAGATTACAGGAGAAGAACTCAGATGGTGAACTCATTTCTAAGCCAGGTCAAATAACAGGGGGAAAGAAAAAGGCTTCTCCAGATCAATAACTGAGTGACCTTAAAGATAAATGTAAAAAAATAATGAAACCCACAAAACCACTTCCCTTCTGATTCTTGATATGAAACATGTTAGAGCATTAAGTGATGCTTACTTTGTGCAAAGTTCAGAAAAGATCATTCACACCTTCTGTAGAAAAGCCAGCCGTGGTGCTGGGGCCTGCTCTCACACTGTGCTTGAGCAAAATGCTGACATGCAAGCCATGGTGCCCTGGGCAAGCCCTGAGCCTCCCTGGTGAGTGTGTGCGACCCTCATAGCATCCCGTAGCCTAATGCTCTGAGTCCTGTAAAAATGCTCTTGCACCAGGAAATCGACTCATATGGCTACGGGATGCTGGGATGAAATTTGAATTTGTCTACCTTCGATTTGGACTTCAGGTTGAGATGGCTCATTTAGGAAAGGGTCTGTTGTGTGCTTCAAGAGTGCAGTTACATAGCCATAAGAGAGCCCTCTTCCTTCCGGCCTTTCTCTCTTTCAAGATATTTCATTTCCCTAGAAGATTTTCATTTACGATTATGATCAGTTATTTATGTCTTGCTGTAAATAAAGGTTTCAGAGTCAGTTTTAAAAGTCTCCATGAGCAGGGGACAAATAACTAGGACAGGAGACAAGATAAGCTTTGATGCCGCACAATTAAACACACACACACACACACACGCAAACACACACACACGAAGCATCTACACTGTGCCTGGCACTCTGCTGGGCTGCTGGAATGCAGAAATGAGAAACCTCAGTCCTCACCCTGTTGAGAGTTTTGCCTGAAACAGGCTCTCCTGTTGGATTGGAATTTGACTTTGCAGCTCTCTTAATACTTCTACGTAGACCTCAGGAGCAAGAGGACCCAAGAAAAAATCAGAAAAGATAAGAAGTAAGGAGCAGGGTCTCGAGTGAGGACATTGAGAGAAAGAAGGAAAGTTCAGAAAAATGGTCTCTTTGGGGGACCTTAGGGACAGCCCTGGACTAGGGTTCAGAGACCCAAGGGCTAATTCCCGCTTCCCTCCATGCAATCGTGGGGCCTCAAGAGAACCCTCTCTCCTCCCCTCCAGGCCCTAGTTTTCCCGTTAGATAAATGAGGAGGGTAGACTACCCTGGGAGTTCCCAACCAGGGGCAATCTTGCTCCCCACGAGTTATTTGTCAATGTCTAGAGACATTTCGGGTTGTCAAAACTGGAAGAGATGGGGTCCTACTGGTATCTAATGTGTCTAGGCCACAGATACCGCTAAACATCCTAAAGGCACAGGACAACCCCCTATAACAAAGGATTATACAGCCCAGAATGTCAGTAGTGCCAGAGTGGAGAAACCCTGAGCTATACCATTGAGGGGTCTATTAATCTCTAGTAAGGTCCAGGTGGTTGATGGCCCCCCAAAAGTGTATCGATCTGAAACCAAGAGTTCAATGGCCATATTTGCATTTGTCCAAGCCCTGAGAGCCAAAGCAACCCACTTTAATTACACATTTTATCTTACTTCCTGGGATTCATGAGCATCTGTCTAACATACCCAGGGGCTGACTTACACTTACTGGGGTAAAGTCGGAAGTGCATGAAAGTGATTTGTCAGCAAATATGCCATCCACATGGGGCCATCTCTGAGTTTACACTCAAATCAATTCATATTTATTGATACTAAAAGACTACTGCAAGGGCTCTGATAAATCCAGGGTTTGTAATAAGTATATAATATGAGAATTAAATATCAAAGAATACTATGAAAGAGATACCACCCAAACTTCTTGGTGTTTGGTGAACACAGCTAACAAAAGCAGAATGGTATTAGAGTGGGCTGGAGAGGCTCCAAGTTTGCCAAGAGTTATGGAACTATTCTGCCCCTCTGCTGCAGGTACACCTGACAGGAGAGAAATCCGTGGCAAAAGCCTCAATGGGAAAATTCCGGCTAGAGCATTTGGAGCTTGTCAGGTGCTTGGCATAGGAAAGGTGGTTTTGAAGAGCAAAGGCCAGTTGGTTTATGAGTCTGCCTCCACGGCCCTAACCCTCTGAGGCTTGAAATATCCCTCAGGACTCTGCTGAGCTGCCACTGTTCAGGTAGGATACACCATGCCCTACCACCCTCTAGCAAAAACCATACATAGTGACTTGTGAAATTCTTATTTTGCTGGGCTCTGTGGGTGTGCTGATTGGAAGCCGAGTGGCGCTATTCCTGTGTCTCTCTGAAAATGTAGCAAAAAATATTATTAGGACAGATGGAGAATATAAATTCCCCTCAACTACTGTCCACATTACCGGAGTAGCAGTCTAGCTGCTCCCCTCACAGCTCTCTGGTTCTCTTTCAATCTCTCCCCACCACTGCAGCCAGAGGGATTCTTTCACTCTCAAAGCTAATTATGTTTCACTTCTGCTCAAATAGAATGGCTACATTTTGCTCTAGAGATCAAGATAAAATTCTTTAAGAGATCCCAAAAGGCCTGGCGTGGACCAGATGGCTACCTGACTCTCGAGCATGATATCCCACCATGCTCTCTGTGCTCCAAGTGATCTTTCATTTCCTTGGATGCTCCCTGCTCCCTTCTGCCACAGCACCTATGCACCTGCTGTTTTATCTGCCTTATATTGTCTTCCTTCCAGGCCCTCACCACCCCTAGTCACCTGATTGATTCTATTCTCCCTTCAGAGCTCAACTACATCATTGCTTCCTTCATGACATTGTGCAACACCCCTCACTAGGTCATCCCTCATATTCTACCTTTCAAGACACCGTGAAATCTCTTCTTCATAGCTCTTTGCACAATCGCAATTTTGCGTTCATTTATGTGTTGAAGTTCAAGAAAAATCTACTGAGTAAACAAATGAATGAATGAATCATCCCCTCCTGGGGTGGAACCCTCTCCAACCACACATCCCTATTTCTGTCTCTTTGGAGTTTCCCAGCATGGCAAGCTACTGACTTGTATCTCTGCCCATGAGAATCTTCCTTCCCTCCAAGCCCAGTTTACCTACCCCTTCCTCTGTGAACTCTTCTCTCCTCTCCCACTCCTCACAGAATGTGTTTGTCCCTCTCTGTAACCCACAGCATTTTATTTGTATCTTTTTACACTTTGCCTTAAATTAGCATCAGCTGTAGACATGTTAGTCTCTCCTTTGAAACTCTGAACTCCTTGAGAAAAGAGACTCAGCCCAGCATATTGTTCTGCAAAGGTAGCATGTGCTTAATAAATATTTGTTAAAGTGAAATGCCACTTATTAAAGCTCACATGATAGAAATAATCTCAGGTGGTAACTCTAATATAATACAGTACCAATAACATTCTACCCACTTGGGCTTCTAACAGGGGATGTAGAATGTAGGTGGGAAGAGGTGCTGTCTCCTGGGGAGAGAAAAACTGGATATGTTGTGAGAGTTTTCTAATTAGCATTAAGTTACCACCATCTTTGAGGCCCAATGGAATTTCTCCTCTTGTTCCAGACGGCTGTCGTGGTAATAACTATTTCTCCATGTGCAATGTAGTCAGATTTAGCAAATAAAAATATAGGACTCCCAGTTAAATTTGAATTTCAGATAAATAACCAATAATTTTTTGTATAAATATATCCCAAATATTTCATGCGATATACATATACTAAGAAATTATTCATGGCTTATCTGAATTTCAAATGTAACTAGCCGCCCTGTATTTTATCCTACAACCTGAACCACATGATTTTAACATATGCTTAAAGAGGCTATGATATGAACTGGTGGTTCCAAATGACAATCCACAAAAAATGAGTACCAGTATGAAATTATCAGATATGTGTCAGTCTTTCTCAGTGTTTGCTTGTTTGTCAATACGCCTGTAACGTCACTACCTGACACATGACTGTCCTAAAGGGCAGTTGCTGGATCTATTTTATTCTTTTTATAGAACCTTTAGGATGATGTTACATTCACATAACACACTTAAAGCATTCTTGTGTTGCTGCCTATTATGTCTAGGAAGAAGGGATGGACTTCGATAATACTTTTATAATGTTCCCAAGTTAACATGAAAGATCAGGTTTTAATTCACATTAAATGTGAGTTTGTTCCAGGGCATGAAGTTGTGCAGGGAAAGAAAAAAGCGTCTATTCTCCAGTAATTTTCCTGGAGACATATGACTTTTGAAGCAGGAGGAAATAACAGTGTGGGATGAGTCGTATTCCCTGATCAAATTTTACCCTCCAAATACCAAGTGTTCCGGCACACTTGCTCCTTGCAGCCTGGATAGAGAAGACCAGGTTCCTGCAAGCGGGGGGCCTTGTTTGATTTACTATATCTTTTCCTCCCTTACAGTCGTGCAAGGTGATACTTGCAAAACTCAGTTTGATGTGACAAGTTTTTGTGAGTTAAATGACTGTGCACATTCATGAATGTGGCAAAACCAAAATAGGACCATTGTCTTGATGAGAAACTAGGTGGGAACCTATTAGAACTAACATCTATTCATTTCCTTTTGACTATAACCTGATCTTATATTCTTGGAAGAACATGACCTAGCTTCCTTGTGATTCAGCTGTTTGCAAGACTCTTAGATAAAGACAAGTGTAAACATTTTCATGTCCCTCCGCTTCCCTTGAAGATAATGTTTTGATGCTAGATGACCGTCAATAAAGCATTAAAAACATCTATCCAAGCCCAATTTTCCCAAAAGAATGATTTCCTGGTTGAAATTTAGGAGAAAAAAAAATATGTATTCCTATCACTTCTATCTCTTTCTGTGTAAATTTTATTTATTTATTTTTTAAGATATGTAAAATGTGTTTTAATTTTTAGAATATTTAGACAGTAAAAAAACCCAATTAACTCACAAAACAAACTCCATATTTAAAACCGGTCTTTTTTTCTTTTTTTTTTTTTCCTGGGAATTCGTTTCTCTCCTCTATTTGTCATTTTAATCTTTGCATATTAAGCTAACAATGCATTGCTTGTGCAGAGGTTCTATATAACCAAATGGCCTAAGTGACATGGGACTAAGAGGTCTGTATCCTGCCAGCTCCTTTCTGATCTCAATAGCATTTCTTTGACTATGGAAGCGGGTGCTTCCAGGAGGCATGGGAAAAGGTCAACCATAATTTCCAGGGTCTTTACCATGGATCGCAGTGAATCGTGTTTTAGTATGTATCTGTGATGGGGGGAGGGGGAGGCTGCGTGCAGTGTTAATTGTTTTTCTCTCTTTGAAGGAAGGGAAAGGCCCACTCAGACTCACAGAGAATGACATTAACACAGATTTAGCTGAGGCATTCAAAACAAGCAGAGATGATAAACGTGTTACCACGAAGTGGGGACACGAGGGCTAGTTCATATCTTTCAGTAGGATCCTACTGCTTTTTTGCTTGATTGGCCTCTCTCAGAGGTTACAAAAGCCCTTTTGATTTTTGGGTCCATGTGTATTCTCAGCTCCCAGTGCTCAGTCTGGTAGAAAATGAGAATACCGGTCTTCTCTAGACAGGCCTGCACTGGCACGGCCGAGAGTCCCAGGACAGACCTGGAATGAAGATCTAGCAGACACAGAACCACAGCGCCCGGGCGAGAAGACAGAAGCCCTAATTCACCCCGGGAGAGCAAAATGTGATCCGTGCTTGACAGGAGTCACAGAACACAGCCTCAAACCTGGGGTGGGGCTGAAGGGCACAGGAGGTCAGCTTGCCCCCCATCGGTGTAATGTGCAAGCGGGAGGGGGGGATTCTACACGCCCCCCATCCGCAGACTCATGCTGAGACTGATGCATCCCAGAGCCCTGCACTGAGGCCCCCCAGGAATTCAGCCCCAGGGAAATCAGTTGAAGAAGCTGAGGTCATCTAAAGCCCAAAGGGTCGTTTCTTTTTAGAAACACGAAGAAAAGGGCCATATTCTTCATGTAAACCTTGCTTATTCCTTATTTTGCTTGTTTCCCCCGACCTTGTAGAACTGTGCTGTAATCCCCAAGGTGGTTGGGCACCTGTGTCTGAAGAACCTAGTGAGTGGAAGGGAACCGGATGCGAACACAGACTTGGCAAATCACTTCTACAGAATACAAGCGTCTCTCAGGTTTCTGCAAAACGGGGGTCCTCATAGGGCTCCCGCCCACCTTAGAGGGGAGAGAGAGAACCATGAGAAATGAAGGTGCTTCTGGACATAACTCCTGCACAGGAAGGTTGTTGTTTTCCTCTGCAGTATGGATTTGAGCTCCTCATTGAACTACCCTGCACTCCAAAATCCCTATCTGTTTAATACTAAGCCCTCTGAAATGTCCCCATCATCGGCACCCCATTAACAGAGGGCAAGACAAAAAAAGGTGATCTTAAAACCATTAGGATAATGGTCCTTAAGGCCGCTATCTTTCCAGAAATGTTAGTATAGGGTTGACTATATGAATTACATTTGAATTTAACTTTTCCTTGTTGAGAGAATTAAGATCGAGAGAATTAAGATCAAGAAAATGAAATAATAGCCAACAAGTTTTTACATAACTTTATGTTCTATAGGGTTGACTTATTCTTCCCCTTGTAGGTTATATTTCTCTAAAACCCAAATTAAACAGCCACTTATCCCATACCCCATGGTCTCCTGAAATCTCCTTATAGCAGCAAAATTCTGGAGACATTTCCACAGGTGGAAAATCCAGGCACAGTACCTAGAAAAATTAAAATACTCATATGGAACACTGATTTGAAGTTCACGATTAGAGTTAAAGCTAGTAAGGAATTTGCAGGTGTGTAATTTTATTCCTCAGTCTAGTAAGAAGAACCATTTTAATGTTGTTAACCTGGGGATTCAGCCTGGGGCCTTTTAAATTCATTTGCAAATGGGAACTTGAGACATCCTGGGAAGGTAAAGTTTAAAGGAGTGAGAGGGGGTTGTGGAGGGCTGTGCCCACTTCCAGAATCTCAGAGCTGAAGCCACAGTGTGTTCCCAACACCTTTATCCCAAGAGAACAGTCATTGTCAAGCTCCAAAGCTGTGGGGGGACTTGGCTAACAGGTGTCTCTTGGGAACCTGGGGAGGACCGAGCTATGCTCAGAGAATGTCAGCATAAAATGGCACTCCTGGGGGAGAACTCTCTGGCCATAGGACTTGCAGCAAAACTACTCTTCTGTAGATTCAGAATGTGATTCTGGGTCATCAGCAGCCTCTCTCTCCTTCTGCATGTTGGGACACTTGGGGATTTTCCCTTAGCATTTATCATGCCGAAGAAAAGGAGAGATGTTGGAAAACACTCTGAGAAAGAAATTAATCTTTTAACAAAGGATGACATGTGGGGACTCCAGCAAGGCCCAGCATTCAATTGTCTCATTTTCATGGTGTGTCAAATTAAATTTAGGCTCTAGCTACTGTGCTTGTCATGGGGCTCTAACTCTTACCCAGGGCCAGCATCTCACAAAATTTTATGACTTTACACTGACTTAGACCTCCAAGGACAAGGGCCAGTTGGCAGAAAGACCAGCAGGGACTCATTCCTCTCCAAATCTCAACCTTCACCTCCCTCCCTCTTTCTGCAACTGGCGTTCCTCAGGGTGGGTGTGTGACTATGCCTTTGGCCTCACACATCCACTTGCACATCTGTTCACAGGGAGTGACAGGCAGAGGAAAGGCTCACAACCCACTTCAGGACCCAAATACCCAGTTGCTGCAGTGAGTGGGAGAAAGCTGGGAAGGACCTGGCCATGACTAACCTCTGTGGACCCCTTCACCCTGACCCCCACACTTGCCACCTGTGTACCAGGAGGGCAGATCCAGCCACAGGAGCCTGGTGGAAGCCCAGGCCAGTAGATAGAGCTTGAGCTCTGTGCAGGAAGAGAGAAATGCAATATATAAGGTACTGACCTAGAATGACTACCTGCCATGAGAAGAGAGCTATGCTGACAGGCAGACAAATCCTAACACAGATACATTCAGCAAACAGGTATTGAGCACCTACTGTATGTATTTACACAGTAGGTACTTGTGGTCAGCACTAATAGTCATCTTCTAGTGTCCATTCTCCTCCTTCATCACAGAATGACCACTGAGAATATAGACTACATTTCCCAGCCTCCCTTGCAGCTAGTTGTGACCACATGACCAAGGCCTGGCCAATAGGATGGGAACAGAGGGTCCATGTGTACCTTCCAGGGAGCAGGCACATCTTTTTTAGCCCCTTTTTTCTTCCTGCTTGCTGGAATGCAGACATGATGACTAGAATTTCAGCAGCCTTACGCCTTGTGTTCGGGCATCAGAGCTCAAGAGAGGAGGAATCCGGGTTTCTGTAGACTTCATGAAGCCCACAACCAACTCTGGACTTCTAATAAATGAGAAGAAAATTAATTTCTATCTTGTTTAATCCCATTCTTCTTGGGTTTTTCTGTCACTAGCCGTCAAACCTAACCCTATAGAACTCAAAAAAAATTTGTTTTATTCGGGCCTTCAGCAGTTTGGATGAGACCCATCCACATTATGGATGGCGACCTGTTTTACTCAATGTCCATCAGCTTAAATGTAAATTTCATCCAAAAACACCCTCTCAGAAGCACCCTTAATAATGTTTGACCAAATATCTGGGCACCGTGGACCAGCCACCTATACACATAAAATTAATCATCACAAGGGTGAAAACTGGAGAGTCAAGGGCATGCGGATAGGTGGCTGTGGAAGCAGTGCAGGGGGCAGCCTGGCTTGGGGAGAGAGAATAGAGGAGAAGGTAGGGCCCTGAGGCAATCACTGCTAAATGATCAGGTGGAGGAGAGAGCAGACACGCTGGCATGAGAGACTGAAAAGACTCTGCTGAGTCCTCAGACACCAGCACACTAGGGCAGCATGCACTTGTAGCAGGGCCACTCCAGGAACAAGGTAGGGCCTCAGTCTCCCATCAAGAAAGTCACCAAAACTGAAGACCAGGGTAGCACTGGCATTCAGGGAGGCTGTGTGCCAACCAGAGCCTGCCCATTCTCCTGCCTCTGGACAAGACCGGCTTCAGGGATATGATGGGCTAGAGGTCCTAATGGCTTCCACCGTGAAGAGCAGAGGGCCATAGAGACCAGGAGCCTGAGCAGCTTCACAGAACATCCGAGGCACTTTCCTGGCCAGGCTGTCTTCCTAGAGGAGAAAATATAAGACCTGATGCTGTTTTCTGGTTGTTTTCATAGAAAGCAATTTCCTTATTAGGGTACTTTTTCAGAACCAGTTCAAGGATATATAGAAGCACTAACAAGGGTATTAAGCATGAGATTTGAAGCCAGACGAGCCTCAGTTCAATCCTTGCTGTGTGATCCTGGGTGAGGCAGTCACCTCTCTGAGCCTCAGGTTCTTCTTCTGTCATGTAGGTTTCCTAACCCCTCCCTGCTTGGTTGTTATGGAGATCAGATTATGCAGTTAGCTGTGCCTGGTACATGACCTCTGCATGGTAAGTACAAAGGAGCAATCTCCCTGTCTCTGCTGGACCTTATTTCTTCTCTTTTTCTAAAAGCCTTCTAAAGCATCGCCAACAATCCCCCCCAATTTTGCTTTCCTTTTCTATATTTTATTATCTCGTTTTAGCAGCTATCACTCCATTCTCTCACAAGTGCTAAATGTGTACATGTGTTCATTCAGCCAAAGTCATCTTTTTAAACATGAGGGTACTTCAAAAAGTTTGTGGAGAAATAGAATTAAAAGGTAATACCAATCTTCCCATGAACTTTTTGAAGTACCTTCATACGTACACAAATGTCAACAACCAATCTTATGTTTTTGTTAGCCTTTGGAATTGTGCTGAAAATAAAAAATGCATGAAGTCGATTATAAATTGCTATTGCCAGACAAAAATGAGACGAGTTGCCAAGGGTTTGGAGGGAGGGAGGAACAGGGAGTGACTGCTGATAGGCACGAGTTTCTTTTTAGGGTGATGAAAATGTCCTAGAATTAGTGACAGTGTTGGTACAACTCTGTGAATATACTAAAATTCACTGACTAGCACACTTGAACATGGTGAATTTTATGTATGTGCATTGCATCTCAATAAAACAAATTGTTATTATTTGGGTCAAGTAGGGCATCGCCTACTTCCAAGGTCAGCTATTATGCAAAGACGAGAAAAAGCACCAAACACCCAACACGGCATGTCAGGGATGCACACGAGGTAGACGTGGCCATGACCCAGTGTCAGTGCAGGTGGAGCTGACCTTGAGCACAGCAGGAATTCAGAGGAAGGACCCATCAACAGAGGCTGGGGTCAGTTTCAAGGAGAAGGTGAGACTCTAGGTGAGGACTCAGGGAGGAATAGATGAACTTGAAGAAGTGAAGTACGAGACATTCCAAAAAAGAATCTAGAAGGAGGGAGTGATCACCGTGTTCTCTTTACTTTATTGTTGTTTTATGTTTTCATTTCTCATTCCAGTGTTTTCAAGGGGAGTTGGGAAGGCTGGTCTCCAGGGCAGAGGAGTTGGGAGAACAAATTGTGGCGGGGCAGGGAAGAGCCACTTAGACAGTCCCTTGACGATCGGCCTCATCCTGATGTGGGAGGATGCAGGACTTAGTCACCTGAGGCCCTCAAGCCATGCTGGAGGGTCCCACGTCAGTCACTCTGATGTATTTGTACACCTGCATTCCTGCTGGAAAGAAAACATTTTGACCGGCTGGGCCTTTGCAGCTTTTCCCTTATAAGAGTTGCCTAAACTCCATCTGAAAGAAATGAGGTTTCTATGTTTTACAGAAGTAGAATGTGGCAAGGTGGACGGAGACGTCCCTAGGCAGCCATGAGGTCCTGACTGGTCCAGTCCGGGGCCTGGAAGGCCTCATGAGGATGGTTCATTCCTGGGACCTGGAATGAACCTGCCTTTGCCTCAGTGGAACCGGGGACAGCAGTGAGTGAACAAGTCACAGGGGATGAAGGAGGTGGAAGCATCCCAGCCAGTTCTTAGCCTGAGACAGGCTGGGCCACTTCCCGGCTGGCATGTGCCAGGCCCTGAGCTACTGACACAAGTGGTACTTAGGTCCATATACTTATATTCTTTCCATTTTACTAGAGTATTTTGTAAGCTCCCTCATCAGGGTAATGGGAGTCTGGGTCCGTGGAATTCTTTTATCCTTTGGTATTAACATTAGTTTTTGGTTAGCAGTGTAGCATAGTATGACGGCTATTTAAATATCTGCCCCCACCAGCCCTCCCCAATACTGTCTGCCCTGAAAAGAAGTGATTTGGCAGAGTGAAAGTTTTTAAACATCCATTTTCCAGATGGATCTCTTTGTGAAATTTAAATGAAAAAAAAAAAAAAAAAAGCTAAACCATGTGGAATGCTCCTAAGTGAATTTTATTGTTTACTAGACTTATTCTATCTTATGGCATTTTATAATAAAATATCAGCAAGCTCCTAAAGTGGACTTTTTTTAAGGTCCATAATCTTTCTAACCATAACAAAAGGGCAGTAAATATATTGTACAAGAGCATGATGGAAAATGTGCTAAAGTATTTCCATAAATCAAACGTAGCACTTTGGCATTGGCTCTAAAGCATTAAATTTAGTGAATTAGAACCAGATGATTTCAAAATAGAAACTTACATAACTTTATGTGTGATTTTTTTTTCCCCTACACAAGTTTATCTTCACGAAGTCACTTTGGCTGCTACCGTAATAGGTATTTAAGAAGGGAGGTCAGCGCCTGGGTGTTATTCGTCTTTGCAGCTCCCGTGATGCCTAGCGTTATCTTGGGTAATTAGCAGGTATTGGTGGACAGATGAATGAAATCTCGGCAGTGATTAACCAGTACAAGTTAATTGGTGAGGAAATGTAAAATAAATATTTATATAGATCTACAGGTAGACCAAGCCCTGCCACCCCACACGTAATAGTAAAACTATGTCTTGCTGTTTCCTTCATTGTTAAAGCTGTGTATCTAAATCAATGAGTCTGAAATAACAGGCTAGATCTTTGCTTCTCATTTGGGTCACCATGCTCCAAACTACCATCACCTGGAATTTTCCTAATATGTAAATCTCCATTCTGTTCTGCCATGACAGCAGCTGCATAAAATGCTCCTTTCTGTCATTTGTCCCTCTCCTCTCATCACAATTTCACAATGTAGCTGGTACCCTAACAAGCTGGGAGTTTGATGCAACACACTGACTGAGCATCTGTAATCTGATTGACCCTATATGTAGTGCCACGGGGTGCAAAGCAATAAGGTGTAGTCTTTGCCTTCTAGGACAATACTTTCCAGTAGAGGGTTAGTCAGGACATTGTAGATGTAAGTGAAAAATGCCCAACTCAAACTAGGCTAGGCGGAAAGGTGTGTTTATTGCCTTATGAACTGAGTTGTCTAAGAGTAGACTTCAGGCAAAGCTGGATCCGGAGGAACAGACAACAGGATCAGGATTCTCTCAACCTTCCACTCTAAATGTCTATTTGCATGTGGACTCATTCTCTCTAGCCATAGACTCTCTACAAGGAGGGAAAGATATTCACGGCCAAGCATCATTTATAGTCTGTGACCCAAAGGAGAGGTGCTCTCTCCCCCAGGCTTCTTATACAAGATCTCAAAGAAGATCTCAGCTCGGCTCTCTCTGAGTCACATGCCAAGTTCTTGGATCCAATCACTGTGGACAAGGGGACGTGTTCTGTGACCTGCCAGGCCTGAGAGGTGGTTGGGGCTCTCCAACAGAAGATACATGGAAAGGAGGGGGTTTATGCCATAGATATTAAAGGTATGTAATTGACATGGCTTGGCACCTGATTAGGTGTGGGAAGTAGGTGGTAGGAAAACAAAAGACCAGTCTGGTTTTGATTTTAGGTGATCAGAACAACAGTGGTGTCATAAATAGACAGAAAATAGTTCAAAGTAGACATTATTTCAATGGGAAGCTCATACATGGGTTCTCCAGAGAAACAGAACCGATGGGTGTATGCGTGTTTCTGTGTGTGTGTGTGTGTGTGCGCGCGCGCGCGTGTGTTTGTGTGTAGAGAATCTCTATTTTAAGGAATTGGCTCACAAGTTCAGAATCTGCAGGGCAGGTCCACACGCTGCAGACCCTGTTGAGCTGACATTGCATCTCGAGTCTGAAGGCAGTCTGGAACAGAATTCTCCCTTCCTTGAGGGACCTCAGTTGCTTTTCTCTTAAGGCCTCCACCTAATAGGATAAGGCCCACCCCCGTGATGGAGAGTGATCCATTTTAGTCAAAGTCTACTGATTTAAATGTTAATCTCATCTGGAAAATACCAAATATCTGGGTACCATGGCCTACCCAAGTTGACACATAAAATTAGCCATCACCATATGCAAATATGAGGAGTTTCTGAGATGCCTCTGGATGATTTGGGTGCAGCAGGAAATTCAAGTTTGGAACTCAGAGCACAGGTCAGGAGATGGGATTGTCATCAGTGTAGAAACAAGAGGAGAAGTCATTGGAGAGGATGAGATAGAAAAGAGGGAAAAGATAGAAGGAAAAGGGCAGAGGACGAAACTTTGGGAAAAGCCTGTCTGAAAAGACTGAAAAATATTGGCAAGAGAGGAAGAACAGGAAGAAGTCAGGCTGTAGAAAGCAAAGGAGGAGCCCGTGTCAAGGCAGGGGGCGGGTGGGACAGAGAAGAGCCCCCAGCCTCGGCAGTGGAGGTTGGGGATCCTGCTGGAGCAGGGGTCCTCAAAATGGGATCTGGAGACCTGCACCAGGCCACAGCTGCACAGGTGCCAGGGAAGGAGGGGCGGAAGCTGAGAGCGGATCCTTTGAAACTCGGACAGTGATTAGACAGGAGTCATTTTATGGGAGCTGAATTCAATCATCGTCGTCATGAAGGCTTGCAGTTTGTGAGTCTTTTTCATTTCATTTTTCTACTAATTTAAACACTGGTACTACACTGTTGTTGATGCCTTGGATGGCTGTCAACAGAGAGGGGTTCAGAGGCAGAGGTGTGGGGGACGGAGTGGGAGGCCTGGACTCGGGACCGCTCACCCTCCAGTCATGGCAGGTGACAGAGAGACGGAGCTCGGTTGGTGTTAGGGAAGGAGACGTGGCAGAGGGAAGATCCTGAAGCCCGTGTTCACGCGTCCACAATTACAAAATGTGAAAATCTACAGAATGTTCATACTCATTTGCCAGCCAGACCTGACCAGGATAGGCTCGGGGTGACACATTCTTCCTTGACCCCACTTGGTATGAATCTTCGTACATTTGACGGCCCAAACATGAATGCGTTTGCTTGTGGGATACAGCCCTGGATCCCACTGGGAGTGTTTTGTAATATGTTGTATAAGCTCTAAATCTCTGTCTTAAATCTGAAATATTCTGAATTCCACAACTCGTCTGGCTTCCAGGTTTTTGAACAAGGAGCTGTGAATCTATATTTAGGGAGAGGAATACCTAAATTTTCTTGTAGAGAACTGGAGAGAATAAAAAACACAGAGCTGTCTAGAGAAGGAGATGGATTTTTTTTTTTTTCTGGAGATGAGAACTGCACAGGTGATGGCTTTAGAAAATACAGAGTGATTCTGAGATGGCGTAACCAAAAGCTGGGGAAACATGTGGCCTCCAGCACCTAAGGTCATGAAGGGTACAAGCCTTGCTTCTGGTTTTAACTCTCCACCCTTCCTAAGACCAGAAGCTCCAAATGCTGGTTAGAGCATGAGTCATGAGAACCGCAGGCATCGAAGTTCAAGAAAACCTTTGCAACACCCCCTGTCTACATCCTCAAGTCTGAAATCACAGGGTGCCAAGACTTTGGCAAATTAAGGGAACTTATATTTAACATCTGTCAACCTCAGTGGTGTGAGTGAAGGAGACTTAAATTCTTGGGCATACTGTTAGCCGGGCCCCCCTTCGGCTTTTCAGATCCAGAAGAGAACTGCTCAGGTTCAGTGGGCAAACAGAAATGCTCCGTCCACACACCATTCAGCAAGTCAAGGGTGGACCTGGTGTCTCCACCACCACCGTCTCTGCCCCATGTGGGAGAGACATTCCTCTAGCAGACAAAATAAAAGATTGCTGAGAGCTGGACTAATTGGTTTGCTTTCTGAAATGAATCAAACTCTTCAAAAGCTTGGCTTGAACCGTGCAGGGTGTGCTGTGTGCCCACACCACATTCCTCTCCCCTGCAGGCACCCCCCATCCCCGCACCAGCCCTGCATTACTGGGATTCCTTTCCCTCGCTCATCAGCGCCAGCTGGCGGCTTCCTGGGCTGGCCAGATAGTCCAGAGGCTGTGGGTCAAGGCACGCTGGACATCGAATGGCCTCAGGTGATGAGGGAATCGGGACAGGATACAGGCTTTCTTTGAGGGCTCGGTTGGCTGGGTTCTTCAGGCCAGGAGGGGGAAAAACGCATCTCCAACCCATGAAGAAATGGTTTACCCTGTGCATTACAAGTGGCCATTGGTGCTTAAAACACTTCCCTCCCGCATTCTATCCCACCCCACCTCTGCCCCTGAACTTGTGCTGGAAGCTGGAGGTGGAAGATGACTTTTAGCAGCCAGCACCCTGGAGATTGGCAAAGCTCGGGAGTAGATTGGAAACCGAACATCCAGCCTCATCAAGCATTTCGAGTACACAATCCATAAGCCTCTTCTGCCTACTCCACCTAGACAGTAGAAAAAGTGGAAAGAGGGAGGGGACTGCAAAGTTCCATCATATCATATGATGTCATGCCACGTCATATCATACGATATCATCATGTCTTATATCATCTGTAAAGTGGTAATGTGTATATAGGCAAGGAGAAGTCAGGAAGACTTTTCAAATTTAATAATATAGAAAAGGTTAGTATGAAGTAGACATGGTGCCTTTGCCCTTTTTCATTTAATAAGTTTGATGTTCCGATATTATGACTATTGTGTCAGGCAGTGCCTCCAAAGAGAGGAGAAGTCCATTCTCAGTGCATTCGTGGAATTCCTGTGTATTTAGTCTTGGCAGATCACCTTGACCTTTGTAAAAATCCAGCAGAAAATATTTCCATGACAGTTTCATATAACAAGTTGTTTATTTGGACAAACTAAAGCATGCAATACAAAATACCTCACAGCTAGGGAAACAGGAGAGAGCTTTGCCACGCAGTTCGCACAATAGTACTACTAAACTTTTTTTGTTCTACTCAACTCCATGTGTTTGCCCTGCTGGATACATATAAATACTAGCAATGTGAACCTTTGCACATTTATGGAGATAAATAAACCTATATCTGTATTATGTGTTTCTAATTTTTCTTATAACTTCACCCCTAAGTTTATTCCCCCAAATCCTTCAAATAGAGAAAACACTAAATGCTGAAATGGAGCCTCACAGTTGCTTGTCACATTTCACTAGAGTTGAGTGAATTTGTTGAACATGTAATTTAATGTCAACGTCTTTTAGTTCTTTGGAGCAGGGGGGAAGGTAGCAATTAAGTATTCCAAAGTTATGATAACACCAAACATCAAAACTTCACACTGCAGAGTTTTTCAAAAATCAAGTCAAGATATTGCTCACAATTACTCCATCTAGCTACGTTTTCAGCAGCATGGTAGTGACACAGTATTACATGTGCTCTTTAATGGTTGATCAAGGACTGAAAGTGGCCTGAGACACTCAATTTTAGCACTTTACCCATGGGAAAAGTGCAAGCCATCTCCAAGAGTCTGGGATGGTGGGCAGAGAGCAGGAGGAAGTGGGACACAGGGTGGGTGGATTTTTAAAGGGCTGTAAAATGACACACTCCTTAAGCATGGCTGAGTGCCAAGGGGCAGCAGGACCTCGTAAAGTCCTCACAGTGTGGGGATGTACCAGGTCATGCAATAATCTTGAGGATCTAGAGGACCCATTTCCAATCTCTGTTGTTTAGAGCTTCACCCCACCCCAGGTGGCTTGTCCTTGAGTGAGAAACAAGAAATAAGTTAGGGAGGAACCAAATCAGAAATATTCAGGACTCGTGAGCCAATAAGCCTTTTTAGTAAACACCACCCTCCATCTGCAGAAAGAAATATTTTTTAATATTTCCTTAACAACTCCTTCAGAAAGCAGAATTTATTCCCAGGGCACTGTTTTTAAAAGAGGGGTGGGGGTGAGGTTGGGTGGCCTTCTTGAGGTCTCCTGTGCCAAAATATTCGTGGAGGGCAAGTGAGTGAGAGCTCCATTCCACACTACTTAAATATCAAGCATTAGAGACCGTTCCTGGAGCTTTTCTCTTATAGGAGGGTTTCCTTCATTCCAAGAGCTTGACCAGTTCAGCAGGTAAAAGAGGCTTATTGCCTCGAAGGGAGACGTGAGAAGTGGCTTATTTCCTTCCTGTTGAAATCAGTGAATGCCATGTGCACAGACAAGACCACAGGGCTTTGGGAGGACAAGAGGCAAAATTCAGTTACCTACAAAGTTGTGGAAGACAATACAATGGAATAAAAGAAAGGATTCTCTTTTACAAGTTGCCTGAAATCTCATTTTGGAGAAGAAATTCTCACAAATGAAGCCCTGAAAGGCAATACCTAAGCACTAAATGGCATGTTAGAACATAAAGTTGACTGCAGATCATATGGGGATCTTTTTAAATGGATAGAGTTCAAGGCCTCACACCAAGCCTACTGAATCCAACTTAAATGAGAGAAGCCAAGGCATTCATAACTGCTGCTGAAGAAAAGCAGGATTTGGGAAGCACTGACTTAGGCCATAAGTGATGGGAGAGTCTAGAGACACAGGAGGGTTGGCAGGGAGGAGAGAGAGGACGGAGAGATTTTAGAGCTTTCATGAAGGAGATGGGTACTAGCTGGGGACAAGATGGGCTTTAGGTAAGCAGAATGATGCAAGAGGAATTGCATGTGTGTTTGTGTTAATGCTCTTAGCTCTCTCACGGTTCGCGAACAATACCCAATTTTCAGTTAGGCTTAGTCCCACAAGGGTGGAGACTCGACCTTATGGAACCAACGAATGGGGCCTCCAAAAATTGAGTGCATCCAGATGAGTCCTGGGAGGCAGTATAGCACTGGGTTAGTGCCACACAGACTCAGGAACCAGAATGCCTGGGTTCATAGACCAAACCTACCACTCACCTGCATGTAGCTTTGTGCAAGCCATAGAACCTCTCCGAGTCTCTGTTTCGTTAAGGGCAAAATAAGAACAATACAGCCTACTTCCTAGGATTGGGACATGAGATGAATATTAGGTGAAATGTCAGGTTTGTAAATATCTAGCACAGGACCTGGCACCTGGGATGGTTTCAACCAAGGCTGAATGAGCCAAGAGTTGGTCGGATTGAAGGAGAAAACTCTCAATACCTGGAATTTGTCTGGGGAGGTTTCTGGAGAATTGCCATAAAATGGAACAGTTGCTGCCAATGATTATTTTTTGAAATAACTTTGGTACATATAGATTGTTTCCAAAACCTAGTATCAAACTAGAAATGGTAGAACATGGCTCTAGAATGGTGATTTCTTTAGGAACTAGCCTTTGTTCTTCTGGTCTGGTATGCATTCAACTTCTAGATTGTTCCTCGGTGCTTATGAAAGACTTCAGTCTGAACTAGATAAGCTTTGCCCTCCTCTAAGAGCATGTGTCAGCAGACTTTTTCTGCAGAGTGCCAGATACCACACTGAGGGGAGCTTTGTGGGCTTTATCACCTCCGTGGCAACTGCTCCACTCTGCCCCTGCAGCTCAAAAGACAACGTGTAAGAAAATGGGAATGGCTGTGTTCCAACAGAACTCAATTTATGGGCACAGAAATCTGAATTCACATCATTTTCACATCTCGTGAAATATCACTCTTCTTTTGGTTTTTTCCCAACCATTTAAAATGTAAAGGCTTTTCTTAGCTTATGGATACTAAACTGGCAACAGGCCTTGAGTTGGTTCTGAAAAGGAGCATCCTATGTCCATTTTTAATAGATGTAAACCGGACAACTGCCCTCAAACGCACGTTTTCCTCATTCCCTTCCTGGGCACCAAGCAGAACCTCAAGGTAAACATATGTTCTTTGAAGTTACCTTTATTTTCTTAGTCATTCATTCAGCGAGCAGTTAAGCACCTATAAGGGATAAGATAGGACAAGGGACACAGAGACCAACAAGACACCATCCCGTCCCTCTGGAGCACACATTGATGTTGGGGAAACAGACATCAACAAATCATCATGACACCAGGTGGACAAGCTGAATCCAACGGGGACACAGTAAAGGGAGGGAGGAATTCATTCTGAAAGGGCAAGTGGGCAGGGTGGGAGCTGTTGACGAGGATACACAAAAGAGTCAGTGTTAAGGCCAGGCTTGATGGCAGAGGGGTGAAGGGAGGACATTCTCAGCAGAGGGACCTGCCTGTGCAAGTCAGGAAGCTGCAAGCCTGTCAGGATTGGTGAGTCGCCCTCCACCCATCCCCCACCCCGTGTGGCTGGAGTGTGAAAGGGGGACAGCGGACGGGGGAGATGAGGCCAGAAAGGGAGGGTGGGCACAGATGATGGCCCATGCCAAAGTGTCCAGCTTCTGTTTCTTAGGACATTAAAGTGTCACTAGAGGTTTTTAAACATGATGATAATGTCTTCAGCTCTGCGCTCTAGGAATTAAACAGGTAGCAGTGTGGGCAGGGATAGATGGGGGCAGGGAGAGATTTCAGGCAGGGAAACTAAAAAGAAAGTACTGGAATAAATCAGACGAGAGATTCAGGGGACTGCCCTGACTTACGACTCAAACTCGGGGGACCCTGTGTGAGGCACTCCACCTATCTGAGCCAAAGCTTCATCCTCTCTTTGAGGGGCTGGGCCAGATGATTTCTGAGGTCACTGTCTGCTGTCGCATGTTCTGGTTCTGGGACTTTACCCTTCACTCTTGGAGAGCTGCTGCGTGGGTTTCTCCCAAGCTGTGGACAGAAGTATGTCTTCCCTCTAGCATCCTCTTGATGTTTTGCTGTATTTGTGACAGTGCCCGGTGGCAGCTGGAAAATCACTGGGATGGCATTCTGTGCCGTTTCCCTTGCTCCTGCCTGCACGAGGGTCTGGGAAGACGGAGGCATTGGCAGACAAGCAGGCAGGTGGCAAGACCAACAGGAGGAGATGCCCAACCAAAGAGAGTGCCTATGAGCTCGAGGGCGAGGTCTGAGCCCCAGTGTCCTGGCCTGTTTTAGGAGGGCTCCTACGGGAGAACTAGAACCGCTGCATAAATCAATTATTCTCGTATAGCCCAGTTTAAACATCACTTTTACACCCAATATCTCAGGTAATAGATGGAGAAGGGGCTGTTTCTCTGTTCTTTGAGAGAATGTGTGTTTCCCCAAACGATTTTGAAGAGAACATTCTAAATGACACTAATAAAGTAACAACTATGCATGCATTATTTAAGCAGCATTATGATGAGAGCACAGAATTTTAGATAGTAGCCTGCTGTCCTCGGTGTTGAAACAAAGGATGAAAACAGAGAAGTAGATTATTTCCTGCTCAAAATGCTCCAGTGGCTCCCTGTCACTCTCAGGAAAAACCCCAGCTTTTGACTGCCTACCTCTCTGGGTCCGTCTTCTCCATTGGTCTCCTTGTACCCCAAGAGAGGCACACTGTCGCTCCTAAACACACCAACCTCATGCTCACTTTGGGCCCTTTCCATGGCTCACTTCTTCTGGAATGTTCTTTCTCCAGATCTTTGAGTGGCTGGATTCCTCATATTATTCAGATTTCTGCTTAAATATCATCTCCTTAGAGGGCTCCCCTGACCACTCTATCTAAAATGACACACACCTCCCCATCCTTGTCTGTTTTTCTCTAGCTATGTTCCCTGCTTAATTTTTCTTCCCAGCATTTATCACTGAAATCATATTATGCATTCATTTAATGATTGTCCTCTATTCTCACTAGACTGTAAGCTCCATGAGGGCGGGAACTTTGTCCGTCTGGGCTGCTGCTGTCTCCTTCTCACCTAGAAAGGTAACTGGCACACGCTAGGTGCAAGTGACGTTCGTTAAATTAGAAAGCTGCCTATAAAAGGATGGCACACAAGTGCGGAGATTCCTCCACCTTTGCCTGAGTACCTGCCACACTTGTAATATCAGTAACCATCTAATACTAATCGTACTTATAACTAATATAATAATTAAATATTAACATTATTTGTATAACATATTATAACAATAATGTTACATCATAATCCTAACTCTAATATTAATATTAAAATAACAATAATGAGAGAAATAATAATAAGCAACCAGTTATTAAAGCCCTGTGTTATGCTAAATACTATAAACTTCTATCCACATTATCTCATTTAAACCTGTGAGACTGTGGACCTCACTTACTCCAACTTGAAGCCCTTACCACTTGCCATGTCTTTGTGTGAACCCTGCCCACAAATGTCATACAGTAACTAGAGGTAAGGTAGTTAGAACAATACATAGAAATGACATGCTACCTGAATCACAGGACCACCAAAGATAGTGGTCGTTGTCATAAGACATCTGAGTTAGTGATATTAGCTTGTTTCTTAGCAATTGCTTCTTGGCTTTGTGTGAATGCCCGTATAAACTTGGGGCTGGACCAGGAGGTGGCATGCAGAGACTTCACTTAGTGCTTCTGGGTTATCGCCCAGTCCGATCCATCATCCTGTGAGTAAATTACCCTTTCAATAGAATTCTTTGCTGTACTACACGAAAGTGCCTGCTTCGTTTTTTGGTTTTAAGATACCGTCTCAGTTTGGTGGGCATTTTACTTCCTGCCCACCTTCAGAGAAATCCTCATTATAACCCTAGTACGTAGGTATTATTTTCTCTGTTTTATACTTAAGGACACTAAATCAAGAAGTTAAGAAATGTGTTGAAATTTTGATACAGGTTACCCGATTCCAACAGCCTGGTGCTGTCCTTTATGCAACTAATTATACACTGACCCAAACCATCTTGAAATAGACTTTGGGTAGATTTTAACTGTCTTCTTCTACAAGATAAAAACAAGAAAGTTGGAGGTCCACTTGGTGCAGATCATGCTTTCTAGCTAGAGAACAAAATTACCAAAAAAGCTCTAGCACAGGCTTTGGGAAACTGGTTTTAAAACATTAAAATGGGATGGGATAGTGTTCAGTACTCAATGGCGCTCATCAAACAAAACAGAAGGAGGATTCAGCTTTCCTGCTTAGGAAGTCTAGGAATGTTATCTAGATGTCCTGGAGGCCCCAAGACTCATCTTACAGGTGGAAAGGCCTTTGAATCATTGTCCTTTCTTATCCAGGCAGACACCAAAAACCATTTCTGCAAACTAATGACTCTCCTGTAAGTCTGCAGGACTGTTAGGAAGATCTTGCAATGTTCAGAAAGAACTTACAAAATCATTCAGGCTCATTTTTGCTGTAAAGCAAAATGAGGAAAAACAAGGCCTTGTGAAAGCCGCTGTCAACCTCATTATGACCACCTGGGGGTCATGTCCAGGGAATTGGTGTCACATTAAACTGTGAACTAAACTGCAAACCCTGTATCTGGAAACCACTTTTGTAAGACAGCTGCTCTTCTGTTCTTTTTCCTTAGATCATAAAAGTAGAGTTTCGACCCATCAGGAATTTGAGAGAAAAAAAATCAAACTGATTCGGATCCAACTCAGTCAGGAAAAAAAATAAGGGCTGAGTTTTTCATCCAAGTCATGTAGTCTGGCTGGAGTGCATCCCACTCGGGGACAGCTATTGTCTGGATTCTCCAAGTCTCAATCCTAAGGCCCTGGAAAATGGAATTTTTCACCTCACTGCTCTGCTCTGTCCTTCAGAAGAGTTGCTGAAGGTGACCATTTCTGTCTTCTCCTCGGTGATTCTCTTTCTCTACAGAAATCGTGAAGTGGAACCTCTATAGAAATTATGTTCTGCACTTCACTGGAGAGAGCCTGGTCTTTTTAACCAGGCTCATCAAAGACTAGGCATTTTTTGTTCCCCCAGATAATAAGTATTGGTGGGTTAATGGGTCATCTTTAGAAAAGAGGTCAGAAGGAAAAAAGTGCAGTGTTCAAAGCTGGGACTAGAAATATCAGCTATGAAGAAACACAGCACTCAGTGGATAGCGATGACATAGGACGTGCACTGGCCAGCCCCATCTGAGAGGTCACATTTAACCTTTACCCTCTGCAAAGCCAGTGAAGGTCCTGAATGTGTCTGATGCTCAACTCTGTGAGACCCTAGTGAGAGGCCATCCAGGGAACCCCTGGTGCCGATGCAGGAGAGCTCCTTTACACTGACGAAGAATTGTATTCCAGCTCCGTGCAGACTGACATTGCACAGTACTTTGAACACTGAAAAGAACAAAAAAAGCAAACAGCCACAAAATGCGGGGGTGGGGGGGAGACAGAGAGAGAGAGAGAGAGCGAGAGAGAGCGAGATCAGCAGGGGAGGTTAGTAAAAAGGGTCCCAGAGACAGAAAACCTTCTGTTCCCGAGTGTTTCATGTAGAGATTGCGAGGTGCACGGCTTTGAAATGAACTGGGTTTATGAAAGAGTTGCTAGGTCACAGGAAGCGCGACTGTCAGACCGCTTTGTGACTTCGGTTTCTTTAAAACTTAGGTTAATCTTAAAAAGAATTTATCCCCTTTTCCTGGTTTCCTTTCTTTCTTCCTTCCTTTCTTTCTTCGTATATGGGGGGAAACAAGGGGGGGTAGTTTTTTTATTTTCTTCGGGCGCGGTTTCCCACTTTCTGTTTTATTTTCCACCCTTGTTGATAATGTAAAAAGAAATGATCACGTTACAAGCCCTTTGTCAGGAGTTTTTCAGAAGTTAAGGAGTGGGCGGGGCTTGAGTATTACCTTGCCGCACTAGCCAATGGCGGGGCGGTATGCAAATGAAGGCTGTGATCGTCTGCCTCAATCCAAACAGTGAGCTCAGAGGCTTTGGGAAGGCGCGCGGCGACTGACGAACCGGCTCTGCCCGGGGACCCCTCTCGCTTGCGCCCGGCACTGCACACAATGGAGGGGCGGACACTCCAGCGCTTCATGCTGTCTAACTAGTGTAGGAAAACGGCTCCATTCACCGCCGCCGAAATGAAGTACAAGGTAAGAGAGTGCCTTTTACCTAAGGCCTCCTTGGCAGCTGGAGGCTGTGTCTGCTTCCCACTGTGACAACTTCTTTGCGCGGACCTCTTCTGTGCCCGGGAGGGGTCTGAGATGGGACTGGGTCCCTGAGGTTGGTATGCCAGCAGAGATCCAGTCTCCGAGACCCACTCCGGGTCTTCACCGTGCACCCGAGCCCGTCCGCGCTGAAAGTTGCCGGGGAAACGACGTGGTGAGAAGTCAGACTCGCCCCGCGGGTCGGAGGGTGTCTGACTTGCATCGCAGCACGCATGAGCTCCGGTCTCGGCGGCTGCCCCCGGCCTGGCCTCCACTGCCCTGGGGAGCCGTAGTAAGAGAGTCGGAACTGCTGAGTCTCAGACTGGCTCTTAAGGGTTTTCAGCCTCTGCTTTTAAGCGTTTGGTCTAGGAGGCAGTTTGCCCACTTTTGGTGGGAGAAATTAAAAGCCCAGATACTATTACACAGCTGATGGAGATTTGTGACATCCTAGGTGGTGATGGATGTAAGAATAAACGAGTATTAGACATTTCTTGAAAACACTTTCATTGGAGTTTGAATGGACTGAAGAGTATGAAGGCTCCGGCTGGCTTATTGTGCCCAGAGCTTAGTGTCATAGTCATAATACTCTGGCAGCGTTATTTTCCAATACGTTTCGCACCATTGTTTGTGTGTTTATCTTGGCAAAAAAAAATTAGTTTGCTCAGCATATCCCATTTGTTTAAGTCGCCCCTATCCAAGGAGGCAAGCAGCTTCCAGGGCACACGGTACAGATGCAGATTGCAATGAGCGGGGCATGAATTTTTCTTGGATGGTGAATAGACTTGGGTCCCACTGCTTTTAAACAAAAGTGTTATTATTAAAATGAATCTTGGCAAGGTGGCTATGCTTTGGGATTGACAATTTGTATTAACCGTCTCACCTTCAGGATTGTGCTAGCTGGGAACTCTTTCCAAATTATCTAGCTCTGGCTCCTCCATTTTTGATGTAAGGTTGGAAATACTTGGACTAGCTAATAGCCACTGGCTAACCTCAGTGATAAATCTTTTGTTCAAAAGCTATAACTTGTTCTAAATCTAAATGTTGGAAGTCTTTATTGTAATACATGAGTTATAGTTCTCAAAAGGTTACAACTGTGGAAGACACAGGTATCAGTTATCACTGTACTGTCAGCTTTCCAGTGTCTGCATCAGTAGGGACGCTGAGATGGAAGGACAACCCTGAAGGCTACTAATATCTGACTTCAGGTCGCAGCCAGTAACAAGTCCTTCTACCTGGCAGGAAGTTCTCTTTCTTGAAATGGTTCTCCCTGTATTTCCACAGTTGCCTTATTTAGAACAGTGATAGGACTAGATATTAATGAGACTGGACTGATTTCTCTGTCCCCCCCTTTCCCTGTTGCTGAATAAAAACTGGTTTGTGGGGGAGGCGGAAGGGAAATATATTCATACGTTTATTACTGGGGAGTGTAAGTGCCTTTCCATCTATGACATTTATACATTTTTACCACTGAGTGCTGCAATCTAGAAAGTGACCAAGTCTAAAGTCATTTTTATTCAGTGACTTCATCATGTCTATCTTTACTCTTTGTGGAAAGAAAATATCATGGCAACTGATGCTGTGAATTGCAATTGGCATTCATGGAGAAAGCCTGCCTCTTGCTGGGTCTTACTAGTGTTGAACACCCTGCCAAATGATGTAAATGCATGATTTCTTTTAGCTTGTGGACCCCTTTACTAGCAAAAATACTGACTCTTCCTACCGAACAAATGAGTTTGACACCCTATAGTTACTGTAAAATGAACCAATACCTGAAGCAGTCCACTTTCCCTTTCTTATAAAGTCTTATAAAGTCTCTAGTTAATAATGAACAACTTTATTTCAGGAGAGTTTTGTCATTTTAAGTAGAGGAGATGATACAAAAGTAGTGGCATGATAAATTACCATGGCAATGTAGGATTGTCAGATTTAACTCTCCCAGTAACTCTATGAGGTGGATATTATTTTTATATTCCTTTTTAAATGTGGAAATTGTGGCTCAGAGAAGCTGAGTAATTTATCCAATGCCACACAGCGATAAACTGGTGAGATGGGATTCAAACTAAGGCGATCTGGCTCCAGAACTCACAACCACTATTAAGAAAAAGGGAAAGAACCAACTTTGACCTCCCTAAAATACCCTTCTGACTAGTGTTTTCTTCTCCCAGAAAGTTCAGTACTCTATTTCATCCCAAATATTCCTGCAGGATAGATTCTTATTTTTTGTTAGTAACTCCACAAAGCAATGTAAAATGCACATTTGGCAGTTATTTGTTTAATTTGAGCCACTTAGGTAGTAAAATCAGATAATTATTAGATTGTAAAATCCCGGAGTCAGGACCTATCTGTACAATCTTACATTGCTCTATGCACCATAAATTTAGCTCAGACTTAAAACTGTTCATTAAGAGATTTATAAATCAGGCCCTATAAGATTTTTGTTGTTGTTAACCAGATTATCTGGTTTGGCTGCTTTGGGGACCATAACTAGAGAACAACCAACCTCCATTCATTTTTGCACTTAATATAAACAGCTCCAGACCAGGCAGCAATGTATTTGCAATAATCACAAGAACTATGGAATGTTAGCCATTACTTTGGGTAAACTTTTTTGGTTACCACATATTTAGTCTATTTTATTTCATTTTATGTTTTTTATTTGTTCATGGGAAGGCTGCAGTCACTATTGTGTGTACTTAATGTTCCACTTCTCTTAGAAAGGATTCAGTCTGCTGTGGTTATGGGATAGTAAATTATGGGGGCTTAGTTTATTAAGAGTTTTCCACATATCTCCTTAATATACAAAGCATGTTCTAAATGGGGGATGGGATTTGCCTTGATGGCCTTGGCTTGCTGGCCCAGTGAAAGCTCCCTCCTCAGGGTCTGGAGGTGGATGCCTGTAGCTGTTTGCCAGGAGGGCGATGGAAGGGTCTCCAGGCAGCTGTGTTTAAGCCGCAGCCCAGAGGCCCTGCCCATGCTGAGCAGGCCAGGCCTGGAGCCCCGCCCACTCCAGGCCCAGGCCTGCTCCAGGTGCACAGCTGGCACTGCCAGTCTGACCTCTAATGGCTGAGCAGTTTTTGTGCCTTTGCCAAATTTCTGAACCTTTATGTGCCTACGTTAAAATTCTAAATTATTTACCTAGTCTATCATGCAATAAATAGAATTTACAATACAATTAAGAAAACTATAGTCTGAAGTTCAGACTTGCATTCTGGTCTAATGGGGAGGTAAGGTAGGACAGGAAAAGGAGAAAATGTATGTTATAAAAAGCTATTGAGGGCAACTTCGTAAATAATTTTATTTTCTCAAGCTAATGGTAGGAGGACATGCCCCCCAAAGAGACTGCTGATGATCTCAAGGGCAAGGTCTGAGCCCCAGTGTCCTGGCCTATTTTAAGAGGGTATCCACGGGAGTAGTAGGGCTGCTGCATAAATTAATTATACTCGTATAATCGACTCTGGTCAGTATAATCATTTATAGCCTATAGAGTTCTGAATACTTTCCTTGCTTTGAAATTTTGGTTTTAAATTCTTTATTTTTCTCTAAATGATTTGTTGCCCCCAATCCAAGTTTAGGTCTCCTGCCCCTCTCCTTTTTGAATCTTATATGAGATCTATGAATTTAATAGCATTAAAAAATGCTTTGAAAAATATTAACTTAATTATGTATTTATTTATTTCGCAAACCCATTTGTGGAGCTACATGACTTACCTACACAGAGATCAAAGTCTTTACTGAACTGAAGATGATCTGATAATACCGAATTTTGCCGGTTGCGCAGTGTATAACATACAAAGAATTCCTTAAGCATCCTTTCCTTGCCGTAATACACATCAGTCCTGTTCTCACAATTCCTCAGTGGCCTCCTGTCCCCCCTCCCCTCCACCACCAGCTCTCCCAGGCTTCAAAAGAAAAAAACCTTCCTCTCTACTTTTTAAGCCCCCTTGAAAATTCTCTTCTCCTTTTGTGCCTTTATGGCCTCTCCTGGGCTCTTATTTTTTCATTCAAACATGCTTGATGCTTCTCTAATATCAGACTTCTCTGGAGCTCATATCTCCCATCACATGGATATGACACCCTTAATGCACATTCTGCACCCCTAACCTTTCCCTCTGCTTGGACTCTGCCGTGGGAAATTTGAGACCTCACGTTCATTTGCCGTCTCTTTGTGCCTGCTTGAGTTGAGTGGTCTCTGTCTTCCCACTAGTAAAGTCTACTCATCTTCATCTGTCCACTCTATAGAACAGTCAAAAGCCTAAACCTCTGTCTCCTGGACTGTCCTATAATCCCTACTCTGTTAGCACTACCTTACTTATTAACCCCCTTCAATCAAATGACTATCTAAATGACACCTGGAACTCACGCACGTTGCCAATTTCATTGTCCAGTTTTAAGTAAGCCCCACTGAATATGAGAGACCCATCCTTTGTTTGCGAGCACAGGCAGATTGACAGACAAGTCCTTGATTAAAATGCATGATTTAGGATCTGTTACGCCTTGAGGGGTCAGGGACTCAGTCTTATATGCTCTTGTAATCAGAGACAGGATGGGGTGCAGGCTTTGGGGAAGGGCATTTCTGTTTCTTGTGGCCTAAAGCTCTGTGATCTTGGACAAGTTAAGCTCTCCGAGCCTCAGTTTTATCTGTAAAATAGGAATAATAATAACTGCCTCCTACTTTGGTTCTAAGGCCCAAGAGAATATGTGAAGGATGTACTCACCATGGCCCCTGGCACAGACAATGCCAGCTGACCCAGCTCTCCTTGGATAGTAGGTGCTCAATAGATGTTGAAAGCACAGTGTAGACTCAAGACTTAAAGACAGGATTATGTCAAGATCCCAGTTAGTAGGTTAAGATGTTTGAGTATTGAGTATTTTACAGGCCTAGATGTGTTGTAGAAATGTAGGTCCTAAATATAGGGACCTAACAGCTTACCTGCAGGCATACCTACAGCAGAGGGCCCTGCTTGCTCATGTATCAATGACTTGGTTTCTTCATTGTTATTCAGAAGACTTGATATTCCTGAAATTACAGGACCTTGCTTATAGTGGGTATTCAACAAATATTGAATTCCGTGTTGAATTGCATAAAATATATATATAAATAGCCATTTAAAAGGGTCTTAATGCTCTATGGCATTGTGGAGAGAACATGGGTTTTATTTCAAATCCCACTTTTGGTACTTTCCAACAGTATAATCTTAGGTAAGCTACTTTAGACCTCCGTTTCCTCATTTATAAAATGGGAATAATAATACCTGTCTTATCAGATAGTGGTAAGAATATAATATATGACAACCATCAGTTTCTAGCACATAGTAGGCCATTTAATAAATGGCAGCTATTATGTTATATACATATAATATACACACACATACAAATATATAGATATGTAGATA
Source organism: Cynocephalus volans (assembly GCF_027409185.1). Lineage (NCBI taxonomy): Eukaryota > Metazoa > Chordata > Mammalia > Dermoptera > Cynocephalidae > Cynocephalus > Cynocephalus volans. The sequence goes on from NC_084464.1 coordinate 20,784,752, forward strand.
TAGAAGCATTATACAGATAAAAGTTTAAGAGGAAACATTCATCGTTATGGGTAGAATTGTTCACCCATAACAAAAATATTAGTGGGGAAAAGAGAAAGTTGTCAATTTCAAAAACCAAAGGTGAAACCCAAGGACGATGAGTTGGGGGGTATATGAGAAGCTCAGGGTAAACTCTATCACATGTCCTATTGCAGTCATTAGAGTGACAGAAATGTAAAGTAAGAGGTCTTGGTTATCCATTTTTAGATCATCTAAGGGCTACAAAGGAACCTAAACAAACTGGTTTGATGTACCAGGCACCAGAACTGTGGCACTGGTCTGAGTGACGTGTAGACTTAACTAGCAGGCCTCCTTGCCAAGACAAATGAAATGGGACCATCGGGAAGAAATGCTGTGTTTCCAACTTACAATGCCAGAGAATAGCTGAGAGTTTCCTAAGAGATAGATGATTGCAAAGAGGGTGGGCATGGAAAGGGGACAAAAAAAAAAAGAAAATCCCTGTTTATACTTTGTCAACAGCACCTCTTCCATCTTATTTACTTTGAACATTCCAGTCATCTCTCTGCGGTAATCCTTACGGGCTAATGAGTTCCCCGCATGGCTGGGGAATATTACAGCCTGGCTGCAAAAGGCTGTCTTCCTGAAGAATCTTCATTTTAACGTAAATGGCCTTGATGGTGACCTTTTCCACCCTCCACTGGAAAGGTGTATCTTTTAGAAGATAGTTTGGGTAAACAATGCCATCTAGGAGAATTCAAGGAAGATGGAAAGGGCACTCCAGAAAAATATGAACAGTGACATTGTGTGACAATCATTTTCATGGTTGAGGTGGGGTGAAGAGTCAGCTGATCATGGAGATACTAAAATCGTCAGTGAAATATTTTCCAGTACATATGCCTGGGCCTCACCATGTAGTACTAAGTCCCACTTTATTCTTAAAAAGCCCAGCTAGTCCCTTCCCCCCAAGGTTCTCCCCAGCCATTAATCTCAAATGATTTCTAAACAGGTGGTTTGTGATGTTTATTCAAGAGCTGGGTCCAGTGATTTGGAGGTGTTGTATTTATTTGCAAATCTTATTGGTGTTGCAAATTAGAATTCCTCTTGATATTTCTAATATGTCCAGGTGTAGTAGTCCATTTTCTGTTGTTCATAACAAAATACCTGAAACTGGATAATTTATGAGAAAATGAAATTTATTTCTTCCAGTTTTACAGGCTGGGAAGTTCAAGATCCAGGGGCCATGTTTGTTGAGGGCCTTCTTCTTGCCAGGGACCCTGCACAGAATCCTATGGCAACACAAGTTGTCACATGGCAAGAATGGCAGGAGAGCTTTCATGTGCTCTCCTTATAAAGTCTCAAGTCTACACCCATGATTGCCCATGAAACCATTAACCCAATATTCCATGAATGGATTAATCTGCTCACAAGGGTACTGTCCTAAAGATCCAGTCACCTCTAAAGGTCCCACCTTTCCAATATTATAATCAGATTTCCCACCTTCTTAACAGTGTTATAATGAAGATCAAGTTCCCAAAACTTGAATTTTGGGGCACATTCAACCCATAGCACAAACTGATAGCTATAGGATGGTACCAGAAATGTTCCCTATGTAAGATATTGACGTTAAGGTTCATCAGAAGTGAAGACTGAGCAACCGTGGTTATGTAAAAGTACAAGCATGGCAAACAACAAGAATATTTCTTTTGAAATTAATTTTAATTCCTTTCTTTACTCTTGCGGGGGGCAGGAATTATCTGTTAAGCTCAATAAAAAATTACAGTAACCAAAACATATGTAAGGTTAAGATTCAAACCAGATCTCCTTTCTACTTATTAAGGTATTATGTATTTAGTCAGTATGATGCATCATTAATATTTTTCCTAATTTCTTTTCCTTAGGCAGAAATTCTGTCTATCTCTTGGTGATTATGAGTTAGCCTTAATCTCTTGATTTGTGGGAGTCAGGTTTTTACCCTTGATTCGGCACCTCACTCCCATGGGAGATGTGGCTAACTCAGAACTCATCAAGGCTTCTCTGTCCCCAAAGCTCTGCACTGTACTGACATAGAATGATCTAGGTTTCTCTGCCCACCACCAACACCCTGCTCCTCCCAAAATAACCGTAACAAGCAAAGCCAGCACACAGGCAATGACAGCAAAGTGGACTTCTAGACACTGCAGGCTTCTCAGAGTTTGGAGTTCTTGGTGTGAGGACATGTCAGTCATCTGTTGATGAGTTTTTTTGTTGTTCTCGTTACTAGCCATATGTGGTATGACTTAGAGTTTGGCAGGAAATGGGTCCTGGCCCAGCAGTACTGCTGTACTAGCACAGCAGTACAGGCATAGCAAAATTCTGAAGCCCTGTTTCTCTGCAGTGCTCCCCTGAGATAGAAATTTAGTGCTATTCTCTGCTTCTCCCCACTCCGCACTAGCACAGTGCAGTGAGCATCCCCTGACGTGGGGCTCAGTGAGGGGTACAGTAGGAACACAGGTAGCCCACAGCCTCCTTCCTCTTCATTACCCCACTCGCTGCAAAGCTGGACTTTTAGACAATCTGCAGAGGTCCGGAGATCCTTGGAATATATCTTGTTTCATTATAAAGACCATCTGGCCAGTTTGAGAACACACGCATTGTCTGAGTCAGTGACTCTCAACAGCACCTACCTTTGTTTCTCCCACATCCTAGATTCAACCAAGGCAAATCCATTAAAAAGAAATATACTTGCCAGCATATCCTTTGTTTCTGGTTTAAAGTATATATGTTTTCTGTGGGTATGCATCTACATTTTACAAACCAAGAAATGGGACATATGGTCTGACAATGGGAAGGATATTTGAAACTGGAGACTGTCTTGAAAAGTTCAGGGACACATGGCCACTCTATAGACAGTGAACCCAAGCTGCTCCAGAGATCAATCAACTGTCAATGACATTACCCCATCTCTCTCTGACAGCCTTTGCAGGAAACTATCAAGAGGCTTTTTAAAAGTAGATTGAAGCAAATTCTTCACATAGTGTGGTAAATAACATTTACTTGTAAATAATACAGTACTCCTTTTCTTTTTCCTTGCAGAAGTAGGCATCGTTAGAAATGAAGGCAAGCCTATTTTGGAACTGTGGACTTGTCTGGAACACCTGGGAGTGCTAAGCAGGGAGGAGGATTGTGTTTCAGTTGTTCTTGTTTTAACCTGGTATGGTAGCTCTGTGCCTCGTAGCCTCCAGCATCTGCAGCAGCCTCCTGCCTCCCTTGTTAAGATCTTAATTACAGACTCCGCTTAGCTCATTGCTGAAGGGAAAGAATTTCGTTTCTCTGAACTGTGTTTTTGGTGTGGCAGGTGGAATCATGATGAGATCATTTCTGGTTTGTTTTCTTTTCCCGGAGGAATCTTTTTTTTGAGGGGGTGGAATACAGTTCTTAAGACAGAATTTCATGAGCTCATCATAGAGCAATCATAAGAAGTGTGCTCTGGTTTTATGGAGAACCTTTCTTCTGAAGAAATCAGAGCATTTTGCATATATAATTTCATGAATCCTCATAGTATTTTTATTAAGATCATGTTTATTATCCCCATTTTGCATGTGAGGAAATGGGGGCACAAAAGGCAGTAATTTCATTGTCGATAGTCTTACAGTACGAGGACTGAGACTAAATTCTCCAAATTCAGTCCAGTGCCATTCTTCTATCCGGGGTTTCTCAACCTCAGCACCATTGATATTTAGGGCCAGATAATTCTTGGTGTGGGGGACTGTCCTGTGTATTGTAGGATGTCTAGCAGCCTTCCTGGCCTCTATGTACTAGATGCCAGTAACACACACATACACACACATACACCCCCACATTGTGACAACCAAAAAAATGTCTCCAATCCTTGTCAAATGTCCCCTGGGGGGAGAACCCCCCCATTGAGAACCACTGATCTAATCTCTTCTACGTCCTTCTGCTTAAAAATAATGGCCTTACTGGTTTTATGTGGTAGGAGCACAAAAATACCCGCATAGAACTATTTGCCGTAATTTTTATTGCAACTTAGGTTGAGCTAAATGTAACAGGTCCTAACCAAAAAGTAACTTCCTCTTACATGCTTAGCCCCAATTTGTTCACACGAATACCACGAAATACTAAGAAGCATAGAGTCTCACCCTGTTAAATGTAAAACCATCATACCATCTGTAAGGCAATTTTAATTCTCCAAAGTCTTCCTCTGCATGTATATCTAATCACAGAACATGCATTTAGAACTGTGTCTTTAAGAAAGCTATTTGACTCTCATAAACTGGTGTACAACACGTACAGGTTAGAGCTTGTCTATACAGCTAGGCATTGAACGATTCCATTTTGAGCTTTCATCTGTCCCATTTGCTCCTGCATCTTTCCTCTCTCTGCTGGCTGAGAAGCTGCAGATTCTAAAGATTTTCCTTGAGACAGCTCAGCAACTACCGTACGGATAGTATAGGACTGTACACACCTCTCAGCCAAGTGGGTGGATCTGTTTTTTACAACTCTTTGAGGACCTCACAGATTAGGTGGATTCTAGCAAGCAGACACCAAACCCTGGTCAGGTGACATCAAAAAGAGTTCCAGCACGGGTGACATCCAGCTACATCAACTGAGTTCTGGCTGGGAGACAGTCAAGGGTCGCCAGTATCTGTACAAGGGGTCTTTCAAAAGTTCATGGAAAGATTTGTATTATCTTTCGACTGAATTTTTCCATGAGCTTTTTGAAGTACCCTCATAGGTATTTGTATTGATGGGTTAAGATATAACCCTGGGCTGCATACTTTGGTGTAGAAAGATAAGACAGATGGGAATGTAAAAATAGAAAGATCTTTTCCTTCTTTCAAATATTTTATTAGATGTTATAACTTGTGCATTTTGCCTTTTAAGAAATGATATCATTTTTGGAAATATAATATAGTGGATTGGAGTCTCCTATCCCTTTATAACTTAATTCTCATTTCTCTTCCCCAAATACCTGGATGCTAGAAGGATTTGTCTAGACAGGCAGATAGATGTGATCCAGTGCCAACACCATAATGTTGGCTGAAATCCAGACGGTTGTTTTATTATTAATAAGACCTATCTTTTGGGTGAGTGGGTGTCAGGCCTTCATCATTATATGGCTCCAGTCAGATTTATCTAGGAACAGAACTCTGAAAAGAGTTTGTGCCTGTCCCATGTTTTTGATCCTTAGCCAATATACTGTACTGAAATCTATCAAAACCAGGCAACCTGGTACAAATGCTTATAAATTCCAAGGCTTAATAACAGCAGTGCTAAATTCTAAGATGGGGAAGATTCTCAGGAAGGGCATCCTCATCCGGTGGGAGAGAGGAACCAGATGGTGGCTCTGGCTCTGCTGCTAATCTGAGATGAGACCCTCTAGGCCGTAAAACAAGGAGATGTCATTAGAATGGTACCTTCTTACTCTAAAACTCTACTCAGTTCTGGTCAAGCTGTGGGTCACTTCTGGGTCTCATACCCATAGAAACCTCGGCATTCTTCTCCTTTCTTTAAGACCCTCAGGAGTTGCCTAGGTAAATCTCAAAGACCACAGATGAATGGGAAATTAAACTCTTAACAACATGTATATTATTTATGATCATCAGTCTTGTGGGGAGAAAGTAATTTATTTTTTTTAAATACTGTCAGAAGTCAAATTCATCTTCCACCATGGGCCAAGAAATAATAAAAGTTGACTATGAGGTTGAACACGTACACACACATGTGCGTGCCTGTTTACCAACCCCCTGCAATTTTTCTTATACAAAGCAAGGGATTTGCTTTTGTTGGTGCGTGGTAAACAAATCCCAATGTGTGAATGTTTCTGTCCTGCATCAGCCTTAAACCAAGGGAGTGTAGATGGCATCCATTCAAGTGCAGGGAAGAAGAGGAGCCCAGCAGTTGAGGAAACACTTTTTAGTCTCACAGCTAAGCTATCCATATCATGTTACCAAATCTGGTCAGACAGAAATTTCTTTCTGAGATCCAAATATTCAAATTTGCAATGAGCAACAGATCTTTTCACCAGCTCTGAAGAAATAACGTCACTTTGGTGTATGAACCACCAAAATAATTCTGGGTCCCAAATGATCCCTTGTCAAATCAGAATAAGCCGGTGAGGAAGAGATGTGAAGAAGCCTAAAAGCATTATGGGCAATCACACACAGGGCACTGCCCCACAGCTCATACAGGGAGTGTTTATGGTGTTTCATGCCGTGTGAAAAACTACCTTTGGGCAGGTGTCTAAGGTTGCATTTCTTATAGCATCTCCCACTTAGAAATCCTCAAAAGAGAGTGCTATCGCTAAAGTTCACAAAGCTGGAAAATCTAAGAGGACTTGGGGAAAAGTCCCAAGATTCAGAGAGGGTCTAAGATACTCATGTAAGATTTTGGACCATCACAGGGGTTTAGAAGAATCACTTTCCAGAATATATACATCATTGGCTGAAATGCAATCCAGGTGCCAGGGGAGTCAATGGTGAGAAATGTTGGATAGTCCTCACTAGTGGTCAGAAGTATGAGTGGGATTAGTGGGAGCAGGTGCAATCCTGCTTTTGCCTTTCTGTGGACCAGTTCGGATCACCTAATGAAAAGTGTGTCAGAATGCAAGCAGAAAGTATTACTGAGGAAAAGCTCAGATCGTAGCATATCTTCTAACTCCTGTACTTGAAAACTTTGTGTCTGTGACTTAGCAAACGCAAGAGAATCCAACTCAAAAAATTCAACATTCCAGATCTTTGGTTGCAAGTACCTAGGTATAAACCACGTATTCCAAGAATCAAAATCCAGAATTGTAGATATCCATGTTTTCTGACTATGGCTGTTTTCCTTCTTTGGAGACAGCCCACATTCCCCTCTACATCCCAAAGGTGATGGCGGAAGGGAGGGAAGAAATATAGCCAAAATACTTTAACTGTCCTCAGACAGAAGCTGACTTTTGTCAGCTTGCACAAAAGCTCACGAGCCTTTCTTTCTCTTCGCGGGTATGCCCTGAGACTGACCTTGCTGTTGTTCATCCCTCAGCTGCTTCCTTTAGGACTGATTTTCTTGACAATGGCCATTTCCTTTAGTGTGTGTGTTTCTCAGCATCTGTCCTCCGTGTGCATGTGCGCACGCAGGCATGCAAGCCCACCAGACTCCAGGGCTGCAGTTTGGGGGCGGGTTGGGTACAGGAAAGTCATGTCATTGAGAATGTGGCAGCGAGATCTCCTGTGTGATAAATATAGAATGAAGTAAAAATAATAAGAGGAAGCTGGGCCATTGATGATGCTATCAGACTTAGTGGGTGACACATTAGCCATTGTGTCTCATTTCTCTTGAAAGAACAGCGTGAATGGTCATGGAAATTACAAGTCACAGTTCTCTGTATTTGGAAAAGCAGATAGTTTCCCTGATAGTAGGAGTAGCAAGCTTTCTTGACATTCTGATTGCAATTGGGGGAAAAAAAAAGCAGGAGGAGTTGTGGGAGTGGCGGGGTAGAAGTTGTCACATGACCGGGCGCTCTCTGCATCCGCAGTTCTGGCCAGTTGCACAGGATTTTCTCTCCACTTCTCAGGCCTAGCTCAGGAACCAGGAACAACAGAACCCAAACGTTCTGGCAACGTATCTGAATGGTGCTCTGTCACCCACCTCCAGATGCAGATGGCTACACTGAAGGGAGAAGTGGCTCTTAAAGAAGCCATTGTATTCCTTCTCACTGGGATGGTCAGTTCTTGGCCTTCCTGTTTGCTTGGTAGTTGCAGACATCTATGTCATTATCCTGTTTTACTAGGGAGGGGCAGCCACTCTACTGCTTGCTGTCTCCCATATTCTCTGGCTGTGAGGCTTGAGAGACGTGGACACGCCATTTGTCCTTCTGGTTAGTTCATCTTCCCCCCTTCCATCTGAAATTTTTAACTGAATGTCTTACTGAATTCTCTAGAAAAACAATTTTGCCCTCCCTGCAGAGAATTGGAAAATCAGCGTCCAGAATCCGTTTCAATTTATCAGACATTTAGTAAGTGTGCATTTTGTTCCAGACACTGAGCTAAAGTTCCAAAATTAGACGAAAGGAGTTAGACAGCACCCCTGAACTTAAGGAGTTTGCAGTCTTGAAGGGGGCAGTACAAGAAACGGTGTGGCAGAGAAGTGGAGACAGGGTGTGGGGAGAAGGTAACCATTCTGGTCATGTGGAAGATGGGTTTTGAGGTGGGGAGAAGGTGAGTGCAGGAACACTAGTTGGGAAGCAAGTACTGTGCTCAGAAGAAGAAAGTCACAGAGGACCAGAGCTCGGAGTGGCAGCGAGGTGGAAGGCAGGACCCCGCTGGCTGGGTTTCAGGCTGTGAAGAGCCTTAGCAAGCCTCGGAGGCCCCGACCTTGGGCAGCTGTGTGTGTGCTGTTAACCGAGAGCGGGAGAGTAGGGCAAAGAGGACCTTGCCCTTGTTGAGTGAGAGATGAAGACGCCCATCAGACAACTGGAAATAAGCGACTGGAGTGCAGGAGAAATACGTGGCTGGAGCTATGGATTTAGGTACTGTCTGTGTGTTCAGATGCCCACGGATGAGATTTCCTGTGGAGAGTGAGCACACAGAGGAGGAGGAAAGTGCAAAGGAGAGATCCCTTTGGAACACGACCGTATGGGGGAAAAGGGGAAAATGGTCTGTGATGGAGAAGGACTTTGAGCAGGCAAGAGAAGAGGGAAACCAGGAAGTGGTATCATGGAAGCCAAAAGGAGAAGAGTGTCAAGAGAGCTCAGGATGGGGATCAATGCTAGAGGCTGCTACAGTTGGGGTCCCCCCAGATAGGGTTTACAACCCTAAATGCCAATTTCCTATCCTGACTAAAGCTGCAGCTTTTGTAGCATATGTGTTTGACTTTACAGCCTGGAGACAAGAGGCCTGAATTCCTGTCCCAGCTCTAAGGCCTTCTTGCCGGGTGACTTGGCAAATCTTTAACTTCTTAAGCCTCATTTCTCTGATTTGTAAAGACAACGAGCTGGGCTACAGTTGTTTAAAGTTCCTTCTGGCTTTCAAGTTCTGTGCCCCAACTGTGTTGGTGCTTTGCCAGCCTCTAGCTGCCAATCTCTGCCAAACATCCATTGGATCTAGAATTGCATAGCTCTCTTATCTCCCCTTCTGATGAGATTTATACATAATTTTTCCAGTAACGTCATTATAATTACTTTTATTTTGTCTCAGAAGATCTCTGGAATGCAACCAATAGTTTCATTATTGCTGTTTGCCAGCAAATACTAGACAAGAGGTTATGTTGACCAGGACTCACTACAGAGTTAATTCTCTAATGGCAAACTCACGAGATGGGTATTATCATCCTCATTCTTACTGTAAGGATGAAGCAGTCAAGGCAAAAAGAAGAGAAGTGATCTGCTCAAGCAATATAGCCAGGACCCAAAACCCCAAGAATCTATTTATTCTGTAGGCAGAGAAGAACTGGTCATGGAATTGGGGCCAGTCAGAAAGACTATTTTAGCTTTACTGTATAATAAAGCTAAAATAGTGTTCTAGAAGAAGAATTGAACCAAAAGACCATAGTTCTGTTTCCATGTATGACACCAACAATGTGGTGTTGGGCAAATGATAAACTGGCCTCCCCAGACCTGTTTCCTTATCTGTAAAACAGGGACTTAAGGGCTCAGGTGATTTCTAAAGGTCTCTGGAGCTATAACCTTCTGTTTCAGACAGTGGTTGGGTGGAGACATTGACTCTCTGCAGCGTGTGCAGATATTAAATAACTCATACTCCTGTTCAGCCAAGGCAGAGGATACTGAATAGGTGTCAGGAAGGTGCTGGGATCAGTGCCACTAAATCCTTGCCGTGACCTCTTTCTAAATCCCAATCTCGGTGGGCAGTGGGGAGGGCTGCTGGGAAGTCCTGGACAATCAGCTCCTGAGGCAAGTGTAGAAACATTCACCTGCTGCTTCCCAGCTGGTGGGAAGGATACTGGGCCGGAGACAAAGAACATCCAGAAGGACTCTCGTGCGGGGATTCCTGTCTGTCTCTAATCCAGCATGGTCCCGTGCTCTACTTCAGGGCCTCAAGGTGTTCCTAGGTGCTGGAAGAGGCCCACCTCCAAAGGCCTTGAGCTAATTTATGTGGACTAGGTCTGTAGTCTGTTTCCGCTTCTCTTCTTTCCCTTCTTTGTACCAATATAGTTGCACAGCTATCAGCCCTCAGCTCCCATAGAACTGGCCCCGACTCTATTCTCCTGATTTCCTCTGGGGGCTTCCTTCCCAGCCATTGCCAATTGCTGAACAGGCCCAGAAGAAACAGACAGAGACCAGAGCAGTCAGTTCTCTCCCCACTCTATAGTCACGAGACAAATCTGGTGGAGTCATTTCCTTGAGATCATTTTGGTACAAAAGACCAGAATATTGTCCTCTGTAACTCTATGATTTTTTTTTTAATTAAAGAACACCCAAAAGATGGAAGAAGAGAAACAGAGGAGACTTTAGGATTGTGACATATCCTTAAATGGTTCCACCACCTGGGGTAGAGTCCTACCTGATTTTATCTTTACGTATGTGAACTTTCAATTGTTAGAAGAAACTCAAAGCTTCCTAGAATGTAACTGCTAAGTAAACCTTCTTCACCTGAAACACAAACACCGCAGTTTCCTTTAGCTTCCTTCACCACTCACCTGTCCATGTCACACACTTCCTGGATCTCATAGCTGTCACAAAAAAGGACATCAGCGTTATCCTTGACGACTATCACAAAGCTTCCTGAATATAGTTCTCTATGGCTTTATCTCCCTTCCTTAAGTCGAGTAGTTTCACTGACTAAGAGGAGCCTGGCTAACAGTCGTAGAATGGGACCCCTTGCTGACTACCAAGCAGAGGGCAGACCCCTTACAGAGTCGCGCAGCCACTCCGCAGCGGAGAACAGCACTCAGTGCAAGCCCTGGGGTTATGGGGCAGAGTACGGGGGAAATGATTAATGTATGTCAGCAATAAAGAAATGAAAAGCACAAGGCTGGAAGATCAAGTCCACATTTCTAGAGAAGAAAACAGAGGGGCAAAAGTCTGAACAACAATAGCCGAAAATTCCATGAATCTCTTATGGTGTGAAACAAAGTCACGAACATACTCCATCCAATCAGTCCTTTCTCCCATAAGTGAGCCCCACCGCAATGGCATTAAATGCATCCAGACATTTAACTGGGGAGGTCACTTGGAGTGTTCCGAGCGCTTGCGATGAATTGACACTGGTCCCTGGCTTCTCCGCACGCTGGGAAGGGGCAGGCCTGCGGTAAGGGCTGCCAGCGTGCTGGGAAACATTACTAACGCTAAGAAATGAGATCTTCAGAGCCTTTGAAAGGCTTCCAGGAATGTCAGCACGTACTGCCTGCCCACTCTATGCTGAATGCCTGACTTTGGCTGTCTGCTTAGTCCTGAATGTGCCAGACAGGCCTTCATACAGAGAGGGAGTGTTGTGGGCCCATGAAAGGGGAAGGCTCAGGCTTTCAGACGTGAGTGGTGAGGTTCAAGAAGTGGGTGATAAAGTGGTGGGGTGGGGAGGCCCTCAGGAAAGGTACGAGCAAAAGACCAAAAGAGAAAGAGTTGGCATCTACCTGCATCCTAATAAAGTCCTTGTAGCTTCCTGCCATCAAACCTGGAGATGGAGACTGCTGTCACTGTGTGCTCCGTGCTCACTGGTCATGCGTATCTGTGTGCCTCACTTGTAGACTCTCTGCAGATCCAAGGACCTCTCGACCATCAGAGAATGAGATTTTTTAAGCCCTGCCAAGGCATACATGTGTGCTTTTGTTTATATTTCAGCACCAAATATAAATGCCATTTGTAGTGTGTGTCTTTGGGATTATCTTTGTCTTTTCACTTCCAATATATGAAAAAATTGAGAAATGTCCATTGTGGTACATCTGGATATCTTGGAATTTTTTTTCCCTGCAAGCTCACTTTTAAAAAGGAAGAGAAACGTTTTGTGTCGTGAACCATTCCCTAACTCTTTAACAGTGCTACTCAGAATTCCTTGGCACAGCCTCTACTGCTAGAGGAAAGAACTCTTCTGGTGTTTTGAGCTTTTCCGAGGAGGCAGTCTGATGTCACTGGTGGCAGACACAGTATGTATGTATCTGTCTTTTGTCTGCACCATCTGTTTTTCTCTTTACAGGCTATTGTTCAGATTTATTTTTCTCTCTTTCCAGGAAGGGTGCCTCTCCAGACGGGCATGGGCTGTAGGTGTTAAAGAGATTGAGCTGGTATTCTAACACAATTTCCCTCTGTTCCTTCCTTCCTAGAATCTTATGGCAAGGGCGTTATATGACAATGTCCCCGAGTGTGCTGAGGAACTGGCCTTTCGCAAGGGAGACATCCTGACCGTCACAGAGCAGAACACAGGGGAACTGGAAGGATGGTGGCTGTGCTCCTTGCACGGTCAGCAAGGCATTGTCCCAGGCAACCGGGTGAAGCTCCTGATTGGCCCCATGCAGGAGACCTCCTCTAGCCACGACCAGCCTGCATCCGGACTAATGCACCAGACCTTTGGCCAACAGAAGCTCTAACAAGTGCCAAACCCACAGGCTGCTCCTCACGACACCATCTTCCAAGTACCACCTTCCTACCAAAGTCAGGGAATTTACCAAGTACCCACTGGCCATGGCAGCCAAGAACAGAGTGTATATCAAGTGCCACCATCAGTACAGAGAAGCACTGGGAGGACCAATGGTCCCCACTTAAGTAAAAAGGTGAGTAAGTGACTAAGTGGATTTTTGTTCCAACTTCTTTTTCTTTTTTTCCCATTGCACTTGGAGCAATAGGATGTTCCCAAAATAATAACTTGAAAGTGCAAAGAAGTAAATATACTGAGTGTCCTAGCTCAGGCACCATTTTTGCATCATTTCACCATTCATCAGTCAGCAAAACTTTCCTGAGTTGCAAGTACCAGGTACTATTGATCCACAGCTGCTGTAAGTTCCTGTGTCATTCTGGGTCATACTGGAACATTAAATTGTTTCTTTCTGATAGATCTGCTGCTAGATCCAGGTTCTGTGCTCACATTGTTTCCAGTCTTTTCTGTTTCTTCTTTGAATGGTACAAGACACCAAATCCTGTACAAGCACAGTAATGCAGCAAGGACCCTTCCTTGGCCAAAAACTGAATCATGACCCCATTGGCTTGGCTGGACAAAGAGCCCACCAGAAGTAGAGAGAGAAAAGAAGCCGGGAGTAGGTCCTGCCTACCAATTTGTTCTGTTGGCTCTTATGGTTTGACTCACTGAAAAGACATAGATACACTTGAGTTTGAAAAGAAGCTGTCCTCCTATCCTTAAAGTAATTCCTATGATAATGCCTAAGGCAGTGGGTGATAATAAGGAGCGTGGACATGCAGGAAGGCATCAGTGTTAAAAGAATTTTAAAAAGTGGGGAGCTCTTCATCACCCTGTGTAGTCCCAAATACCATAGCAATTTGAGATAAATAGAAATGCATTAATTGAAAAATGAATATTGAATGCCTCGTATACTTCTGATGCTTATGATACAGTGATGAATTCAAGAATCAACAAAGCCCTGGGGATGCTTACATTGTAGTAGGGGAGACACAAGCGAACATGACAATGTCAGGTGGGGATACGTGCTGGGAAGAAATTAATGTCAGTGGACTTCTAGGGGTCACGGCCAAAACCAAGATGATGCTTTTGTGAATGTTACAAGGGATGGATTTTCTCTTTCATTTACTAGCAAATTCTAATGACTCCTTCAAGGTTTGGTAGTAAGAATGAGTCAATTGAACAGAATAAGAAAATATCTCAGAATTACAGGAGGAAAGATGCAGTTAGATACCAGAAACAGCTTGTTGACTCTGACAGCACTAAGTACAGATGTGCCTTGCCTGAAGAAAATCTAATACGAAGTCTAAATTTACAAATGCATATAAATTAGGGAATATCCATTTGCATGATATTAGAATCCTTTGTTTAAAAAAAAAAGGAAAATAAAGATTTATTGTTGAATTCCTTTAAATAAAACCACTAATGCATTTTCAAATCACCTTCTGTACAAAAATTATGTTTTACAAAGCACTTTTCAAGAGCACATGTGTTGCATAACTGAGTGTATGTCCATTAGGAGGAATTCCTCAAGAGGTGGTCAATCGATTTCCCATTTGCATTGCTCAGGACAACAACAATCCCTGGCTAGAGGGGACAGACTAAGCCATGACCCTTTAACGTCCTTCTTACCCCAGCAGTTTTAGATTCAAAGGGTAAGCCGAACCCGGCCTCTATTTCCCGAGGGGAAAAAGAGCAGTTGAAAGGTGTCACTATAAATAAATAACTTCTCTCATTCTCAGTCCTGGTTGTTCGCACCTTAAAAACAGCTCTCCCTCATCTGAGCTAGGTGAGGCAGACGCGAGGCCAGAACAGGAGATGCTTGGCTGAGAGGTGGTGGAGTCTAAACCTAAGTCATAGTTTATTTCTGCAGGAAGGTAACAAGTTTTCCATTTTAGGTGCAACATTTTCACTTCCAAGTCTGAGAAGTCTGAGACCTCAGACTTCTTCCCGTTGCTTTTGCCATAACTGCACTGCAGATTTTCTCCCTGGCTCTCCCCGCTTTTAGGGGGCAGAGACTTTTTGACTCGCCTTCCCTTGGATTGATGTCAAGAAGTTGGGGTGACCCTTGGGCACTCAAACTCCATGTTTTGTTTTGTTTTGTTTTAATTTTACACTTAGTGGAAGCTTTTATGTTTAGCAAAAGGGAGGTGAGTCCTGTAGAGGCAGCCAGCTTCTGTCACCTCTGTCAGCCCTTCCAGCAACCAGAGCTGGGGAGCAGGTAATGCCTGGAGTTAGGGTCTTCATGTAGTGGGGTGTGAGGTGGTAACATGGCCAAGATGGGGAGGGGGGTGGTCCCAGCTGCTTTCCTGCCAAATACCAAGCGCTCTCCAGATATCCTGACCTCCCCTTGACAGCATCCTAGTGCCTCTGGGTCTCTAGGCTGCCTGTCTCTGTCCACTTCCCCTGACCTCTGGCTCACACCCCCATGGGAGTGAGTTTGCCTCTTTCTTCCTTTCCTTTCCCTTCTTTCCTCCTTTCCATTCCCTTCTTTCCCTTCCTCCCCTCCTATCACTCTTCCCTTCTTCCCTCCCTCCCTTCCTTCCTTCCTTTCATGGTGGAGATGGCTTGGCTGCTAAGAGGTGATTTTAACCTTCCAGGTAATAGCAACTGCTTTAAAAACTTCTGTCCACATCTTCGTGGCTTTAGGATCTTCTCAGTGGAAGGGAATCATACTCGTGACTTAAGCCACAGCACAAGAGATAATCCCAGTGCAGTGGGGATCAGGCTTTTTTTTTTTTTCTTTCCCTTCATTTTAGCAGTTTTACTGACTTACTAAACAAAACAATTGGCTCATTTTTTCTTTTAATTTTCTCTTTGTTCACTTGCTCATTTTCTCTTTTAATTACCAATCTGTGAAATGGTGGTGAACCCACAACTACATATTTCTGGTAGTTTAAGATATGGTCCCTAAAACTATTAAACAAGAAAACGAGGAGTCAGTGGATCTTGTTTTGAACCACCAAAGTGTGATTTAAAATTTTAATGAATGTGGAATCACCCAGAGAGGTTGAAAGGTGAGTGTAAATGCAGATTCCCAGGCCCTTCCCATCAGAGATTTTAATCCTGTAGGACTGGGTTGGGGCCCGGGAATCTGCATTTTATTGAGCCCTTTGCATATTTCTGGGGAAGGTGGTCCAGGACTACACTTTAAGAAACAGTGTAAAGAGACCATGAAGGAGATTGGATATCTTCCAGTCTGATTGTGATTTGGGACTTTCCATAGTTCAAGATTCCCTTTATGTTGTTACAGACTGTGGGCTTTAGAAGTTTTATCCACTATGACTTTTTCTACTAATGAATCACTTAAAAAAAAATAGTGAATTCTGCCTTCTATCACCTTGACTTTACTCTCTGGGAAAGTCCAGCCTCTACCCACCTTCTTGCATCCCATCCAGATTAACTGACATTCGTCATTGATTAAATCAGCGTTTAGACAAAGAGCAATAGTCATATAATCCCCACCCTTTTATGAAACTGGGGGACAACATGAGTATTGTGGAAAGAGCCTGGGCTTTGGAGTTAGGCCGACTCTTGGTTCTGTTTCTTCATAGCTGTATATCCATTGGCAAATTACAGACCTTCTCTAAGCTTTGGTTTCTTCATCTGAAAGATGGGAATAATCATGACCACCTCATAGAACTGTTGTGGGTATTAAAGGGATGAACGTACAAATGTTCTACTGCTAGCACGTACGCTGTAACTCCTGAGTGTGTGAATCGCCCTTTAGTTCCGCAGGAATTCTTCAGAGGGTGGAAAAGAACTCTCAAAGTTCTCCAGAAACCATATACACAGACACCTTTATTTCATTTCATTGGTCTTTTTCACTCTGAATTTTGTATGCAGGGCTGTATTATCCATTAGACATTGTAGGCAGAATGCCCAGGGCCTATGAGAATATTTGAAAGCTGAAAAAGAAAAAGTTTTGGCTCCAAAATATGAAACGCAAAAACTACAAAATAGAAATTAATAAACATTTAGACAAATGTCTAGGAAACAACATGTCAACCCCATTAATTGTTACACTTAAAAACAATCTGTCCATTAGGTTTTTCTCACTTTGCTAAGATTTCTAAATATGCATCGTGATTGACAAGAACTCACAGGCAATTCTAAATTAAATGAGTTACTCATAGTCAAATAATTTAAAAATGAGTTATAAAAAAAGAAAAAAGTTTTCAATATTTTAAAAGCAAAAATTCTACTTAATTTAGGACTATGGTTTGGGGCAAAGCCTCCAAATGTCCAAAAGCCAAAGGCCTACAAAGGTTGAAAATAGCTTCATTTCTCTGCTTCAAAGATTAGTAAGACTGCCTTCTGAGTTCATCCATTTCATGCTTGATCTGCATGGCGAATTTTATGTGTTTCTCTGATTATTCTTTGAATATGTTGCTCTGTATTCTAACTGGTAGAATTAGATTTGCTTTGTCTCCTTCCAAAAATCAGTTTGGGGCCAAATTATAAGCTCCATTAAGGCAGAAGCCATGACTGTCTCCTTACTGCTATAGCCCAGGCACATGGCAAAGTTTCAGCATACAGATTACAACCCAGTGAACGAATGAACAAGATAAAAGCAAGAAGCAAAGTATTCAATTTGAGTTAACCTTTAACTGAAAGGTGGTTCTGATCTTATCATCCATCTATCATCTCACACTGTTCAAACCCTGCCCGTCCAGCTCATTACAGTCTGGTGTGTAGGTGTCAGATTTTATACAGTAATTTCCCCTCAGATGGGCCTTTGAGAATGTCAGCACCTGTTTTCTGTAATTGTAACTATCTATACACAATAATAGAGCAACCGAAGCAAAGCATGTTTAATGTAAGGTTGGGCTTGTCTGGTGGACTAACTTTCGTGCATTTTGCCCAGTTTAGACGAGATTAGATACCTCTTCTGTAGCCACCTAAACAGGAGAACTAGGCTTTTTCTAGTGAAGAGTGAGCGGGCTTCTTTGCAGGTGCTCTGATTTATCGAGAACGCCTTATCCCGTGTTCTAGCTGTGAATTCCTATTCATTCTTTAAAACCCATATCAAAGTTCATCTCCTCTGTGAAGCCTTTGTCTGCAACCCAGCAATTTCTCTCGTCTATGGCCCCCAAATGTGGTACACTTGGTGATCTCAAGGGAGCCCATGGGCTCATTAAAAATGTAATGGCCTACAAAGAACGATTACATTGTGTAATGTCAAATATACTGATTATCCCAATTTGAGCATCACATATTGCACACAGGTATTAAAATCCAATTCCATACCCCATAGATATGTACAATTGATTATGTTTCAATAAAAATCAATAAATAAAATATGTAATGGCCTGCCATTATAATGTGTATGATGGTCTAGGCTGGGGCAAGTACTGCTTTGAGGTGGCACTCGAAAAACTCAAGTAATATTGAAATTTAGCAGGACCTGTTGATGTCATCTTGAAGGACCATTTTCTACCTTCCAAAATGGGACACAGCGAAACGTTGGTAGGAAATGATTCGAAGATCTTAGCCAGGTCTTCCAGCCCCATTCCTGAAAGGTAATATAAGAACCAGAAATAGATTAACTACAATGTTTGTACCTTCTTAGACACTGAGTCATTACAAAATACACACACACACACACACACACACACACACACACACACACACACACACACACACACACACACACACCAATAGCTGTTGGCTAAGGAACCAAGGGCTTCCCTTATTGGAATCTGAGGCATTGTGAAATGTAGTTGCCCAGAGCAACGCTCAGATACCAGCCAAATAACTGCTATATATTAGTGGTATGATTTGTCTACCAACAAGTAAAAAAATAGATTTAGAGGAAATGAAACCTCCCAAAGAAGATAAAGTCTGACTTCTCACTTTCTTTTATTCCTTGCCTACACACACACACACATACAACAGACATACATCCAAGCCTTGAAAGATACTTCTAGGGCAGAGTATACCTCTGGTTTCTCCATCAAAAACTCAATAAAGTACAATTATGTTCCAGAATTGTGCATTTGTACATAAAGTTCACCTTAATTTAAGGGAATTTTTCTCCTCAATATATGTCTTTTTGAACTATGCAGAGAACTAAACTTCCATCTAACATCTCTCCCCCGAAGAATCAAGATACATTATAAGTCTTACACAAAATTGGAAGTCCTTGAGCACTTGAAGGGCAGGACTTTATGAGCTCACTTTGAATATGAGAAGTATCTTTTCCCAGACGAGTCACCCACACCTGCAGAATGAGCAAACTGTGACATCTCCTTAAAACTGAACAAAGGTCCTTTTTATTTGGTCAATGCTAAAGCCTTCAAACTCAGTTGCAATTTGTTACAAAGCTCATAGATAATGCATATTTCTAAGAGTGCATTGGGAGGAGTTTGCTATCTTACCAGAGAAGCCAGAGTCTTCCCATCCCATTCCCCTCTCCTCTAACAGGTAGGACTTTTCCATCTGAGGAGGGAAAAGGGCACTTCCATCTAAGAAGGGAAAAGATCTTCCATCCTTAAACCAGGCCCGATGAACCAAGGGCTGGAATTGTGTATGAGCAGGACCTTGTGTAAATCACAAAAGGAAAGGGAAACAGGGCCAGTCAGTTAAAAAAAATTGGAGAATAAGAATTGTGGTGTGTGCATATTGGGGTGGGGATGCAGATAAGGATGGGAGTCGATGAGGTAGAAACAAGCACTTTCACTGACACGCCTCTACCTAGTTTAATGAGGAGACGTCAAAAAACGAGTATGTGAAGATTAGAGGTTTCCTCCTACTTGAAGAGCCCAGAGATGGCACTTTAGGGTCCAGGCTAATATATGGCAGTCAGTGATAATATCTTACTACCACCCCTGCCTATCTTTAGATAAAGAGGCAAAAACAAGTGATTGGACAAGAAGCCTGGCTTGGCTCGACCAGATAACCACACGTGAGTGCAGGAGAAGCTACGGGACTGACAACCAACCCTGCGCTCAAGCTGGATGGCCTATGGCAAACTTGACTTAAGTGGGACTGCTCTTTGGGAACACTGAGGACTCTCTCCAAGAGGCTAAGAACCTACAAAACCTTACCTGCTTTTGCATAGCCAATGATCCCACCAGAAGCAATCAGTGCTGCACAGCTAAAGCCAAACCAATGTAAAGGCACTCTGAAAAGGCAAGAGCAAGAAATCAGTGCCAATCATGGTTTAAAAGCAAACCACATAGTCATAGGATGGGATAAAAAATCATCATTCCAGACATATCCTATCACCCTACAAATGAAAACAAAGCCTACAGAGGCTGGATGACTAGTCAGTGGCAGGGCTGGAACGCAAACCCAAGTCCCCAGCGGCCTGTCCAGTGTTCCTCCCACACCCCATGCTGCCCGAGGCAGTTTGCTCTCAAAGCTCTTTTCAGCTGGGGAAGGAACTCTGGATTTGAGAAGCTCCTGGCTACTCTGTTCCCATTTACTGTGCACTTACAGTGAGCTGGTGTCCTTCTGCGTTGCTCTCTTCCCACTGTCCAGACAGGAGACTTCCCCAGGCCTGCACCTGCAGCTAGATCAAAGGTGGTTAAAAGCACAGCTCTCGAACAGTCAGAAAGAAGTGGGTCCGAGTTCCAGCTCTAGCCCTTAGTAGCTAAGAAGTAACCGGCAAGCTACCCACCCTCTCTAAACCCCGGTTTCCTTCATTGCACCATGATAACCATGGTACCAATTTCCTGGGGCTGTTGTTAGCATTCAAGCGTGGTAATATGTGAAAGTGCTTGGCCCGTGGTAAATACTGAACAGATACCAACCATTTTTGTAACGCCCTCAATTCTAGTAACAAAGGCCCACGGGAAACTGAGCAAGATTCAACGACCAGCTCAGGAAAGGCGACGTATTAACCCTTTCACCAGTTACCCAAGTTATTACTACATCGGAAAGTGAATACTCCCGTGCCTTTAAATCAACTATTTTAGTGTCTCTTTAGGGGGGAATAGAGGTGCTGCTTTTCACCCCTGCTCCAAGAATGAAATTATTAAAATACTCAACATTTGTAAACCGTTAGAACCTTCTGCATCCAAATCACAGTTAGACTGGGAAAGGGGGAGGGGAGGACAAAGTACTACAGGGACACCCTAGTCATAGTTGCACGTGACACCGCACCATTGGAAAAGTAACTGTTTTCTTTTAAAACGTATGTTGTATCAGGGAGTCCAACAAGATTGAAAGTAACGCACGCCCCTTTTGCTCTGTTTAAAGAATTAAGTTTCCATAAAAACTGGGGGTGGGCGAGGGCCTTGGAGTAGTGCCCAGGGGCGTGAATTCAAAGCGGCACTTACCTTGTTTTTCAAGACACGGAGCAATAAAACCTCCAGGACACAAATCAGCACCGCGCTCCGCAGCTAAGCACCCGCCTCCGGAGCTCAGGGTTCCCGCAGGATTCAAACCCACTCCACGGAACGCGGACAACGAACGGCGACAAAAGCACTGGCGACGCGGCCCCACGCCCCGCCCAGATCGGGGGCGCAAAGCAGGAGGCAGAGAAGCCTCTAAGTAACTCCGAAAAGGCAAAACTGACCTAAAATACGATGACGACACTTCCCAGGTACCCGAGCCGCTCTCCCGAAAGTCTGCACAGACGGACAAGCGGGTGCGACCCCCCAGGCCGGGTTCAAGGTCTCGCAGGAAATGGCGGCACGCGCGCGGCGTCCCGGGGGCGGGGCACGGGGCGGGGCTTGGGGCGAAAAATCCCCGCCTCCGCCGTCACCAGTCGGGGCGCAGACGGGGCGACCAGGGCCGGTCCCACCGGCAACGCAGAGTTTGAGTTCGGCCTGGCAGGAGGGCTCGTGAGCCGGGCCAGGCCGGAGTGGAGGCCACCAGTGCTGATGGAAGTGCCAGCACAAGTGACTCGTAAGAACGGTCCAGTGTGGACCAAAGATCGCTCCAAAAACTACTTTACTAAAAAAGGTACAACCGAGTGGTACAGACACATATTTTTTTTAAAAAGAATAAAGGTTTTTAAATAAACTTTAAAATTTAAGCATTTTGGTGCCGGCCCCGTGGCTCACTCGGGAGAGTGCGGCGCTGGGAGTGCAGCGGCGGAGCGCCGAGGCCGCGGGTTCGGATCCCATATAGGGATGGCCGCTGCGCTCACTGGCTGAGCGTGGTGCCGGCGACACCAAGCCAAGGGTTACGATCCCCTTACCTGTCACAAAAACAAAAACAAACAACAACAAAAAATAAATAAATAAAATTTAAGCATTTTGGGGCCGGCCCCGTGGCTCACTTGGGAGAGTGCAGCGCTGATAGCGCCGAGGCCGCGGGTTCGGATCCCATATAGGGATGGCCGCTGCACTCACTGGCTGAGCCTGGTGCAGACCACACCGTGCCGAGGGTAGCGTTCCCCTTACCGGTCAAAAAATATATATATATTTAAGCAAATTATATGCAAATATATTTTATTGAGCCAGGTTTTGTACACTCAGCGATTGATAGTTGGCCAATGGCGTTAACAGCTTTAATATTGTCAAAAGGAAATATTAAATATTTAAAAACTAAACATTTTATTCCTATACATGTTTTCTCTTTTCCAAACATATAAGGGAAAGATTTATGAAAAGCTTGTTGACTATTGATGGTTAACCGAAGATGTTTTTTTAAATTGACAAGTTAGTTCAAAAATTACAAGTTAAAAATAATTGCAATGAAAAATCTCAAGCATTTGCCACAAGTGCCTCATTATTTATAGGTATACGGTGAATGTCTAACAGATTACAACTAATATTTTTAAAAATGTGATAATGGAATTGAGTTCAAGGTCAATATCCCATACTTACTGATGGCACTTCACAGAATAAGTAAGGAAGCCTGGGTTTACATCCTTTTCCCATAACCTCCTTCATCACTCTACGAGTTATATTAGAACTATTCATTCTACTGTAATTACATAGAACTGATTCAAAACAGCATGAAAGCTTTTGCCTGGAATAGGGTGTTTTTGTGGCAAAAGGTTAATTTTTTTATGTTCATTCCATTAGAACTCAAAGACGGCTGTTTTGCTCAAACGTTGAAACACATGAATTGGGACTGTCAAATTCAAATTCCACTAAAGTTAAAGCCTAGTTAAAAAGAATCATGCTTGCAGCTCAAAACCATTACACTTAACTGGTGGCATGCAGAATTGTCAGAACTTTATACTGATTTATAGGATTTCCACTGCCAGCAAATATTGGGGAAAATAGGAGAACCCAAAGAACTCAGAAGAAATTTCATCTTTTCATGAAGAAAAGAAATTAGGGATAGAAATATTACAAAAATTACCTTAATGAGGTTGTGGAGCTATTTCAATGAACCACACTGTTGGGAGAAGGAAGAAATCCTGGCCACGAGGAGGCCTGTACCTGTCTCTTTCTTCTGTTGCTATGTTGTCTTTAATGAGATACATTAGCTCTAAAATGTCCCCTTCTTACAGCCACGCCTCAGCCAGAAGCCATTCTTCATCCCAAGAGAGTATGAAGTGGACAGAAGAATAAGAGGAGAGTACAGGAAAGATAAAAGACCAAATAAAGAAGAGAGAACTAGGAAAGGGAAACTGGTGAAGGAAATGGAGAAGAAAGCAAGGGGAGAAATATTAAAAGGCAACGAATGTGCGGGAGAAGAAAGAAAGTAGAACTGGCGGAGGTCAAAACAGCCTTTTGCATGCATAATGTTCTGATTGCTTATGATTCCTCCTTTTATTAGATAAAACACAGTAAATACAAAAGAACACAACTTCCCATTCACCACAGGTATTCATAATATTTTAGGGGCAAATATTCTTTTTATAAATTATTTTTACTATTAGCCAGTTCCTGCTTTATGTAGAACATAAGCATATTGCTTTGGCAGCCCTTCTGGCTGGTGATGAACAGATCTGCTCTGGCAAACTTGGAAAGTGTGCTCTCTGCACCAACAGTGCTCCCATGGAGACATCTACAGCAGACAGGAGAAAGCAACGCTCTTGTTTGTCCACTTGCCACAGGGGAAAACAATTGAAGCTACTACGCTAACTATGGGCACACTCAGAATACTCTGCTTTTCCTGGAAAAAGAAAATTCGAATATGATACAGAAGAAAGCTTGCAGTTTGGGGGGTGGTTGTGTGTAAGAGGTGGGGTGGGGAGGCATCCTGAAGCAATTTATGAATGCATTAATAATTTTTGCTTTATGTGAATAATAGCATTTTTCTGTTTTATTTTGGGTTGGGGTTTTTGTCTGTGATTTCTAAAACTTTGTAGTTTCTCTCAAGTACAGTTTGCAGGATTTGTGGAATTTTCGGAACAGATGATTGGGGAAAATACACTGGCACTCTTCCTCTAGGTAAGAGGGTTAAAAAATTTCAGAGTCAATCAAAAGCACAAAATGAATGTATTCTTTCCTAGGCTTCAGACTTCCACCTCAATTCAGTGCAATCTTTCAATAGAAAATAAAATTTTAAAAGCCACCTTTAGGAGCTTTTGTTCCATAAATGATTAATTAATAATTGTAGTCTAGAAGGCTGGCATAGATGATTGAAGTTCTTTTCCTATTGTGATGATTTATCAGTTTATTATTTCAAGTGGGTATTTATCAGATAAAACTATCAATGAACATTATGTGAAAAGTTCACTTTTAGTATTATGGTTTCACAATGAAGCTGGATTAAATCCTTAGCAGCCTATTTTCTATATCTCTTCCTTTTTTCCTTTTTGGCAGCCTAGGCAAATAATCCCTAGATACGTGTAGGTGATAACTAACAGATATCAAACATATAAAACTTAAACAAGACCAAAGAATTGAAAATTCCCATTTGTTTTCAATTGTTTTTAATCCATACTTAGGGGTAGAACTATCTTTTCTTCTCTGGATCTTTTAATATTTGCAGCAAAACATTCTGCATTTACTCTGTCACCTGTGATATTGGAAATGAAATGCTGTGTCTGATCAGAAGCATCAAGCATGAAGCCAGGCAGAAGACACATAAGTATCTCACGGTCCATTACCCACAGTGAATGAGCTAGTGGCATCTAAAAGGGACACGGAGAGTTCTGACACATAACATCATCTCTCACTCTCCCAACCATGCACACACACCAACGCGCACGAAGAAATAGCCTTCTCCATCCGGCGGCCACTAATTAACTGAGCATTAAGCGCTTCAAAGAGTGCTAAACATGGGTGGGATTGAAAATTTCTCTCCCTTTGAACTGACCTAGGACAATTTCCTATAGTTCCATTAGTGTAAATAACAAAAACACCTCACACAGAAACAAACAAGAAAAGTAGGTATTAATATTTACATTAAAATTTTATGGTAACTAAAGCCATCTTATGTTTCATGTACTTTAAAAATATATTTTATTAATTTCTATCCTAAAAGGGTATATAGAGTATAATAGTTAATATTTTGCAGTTCAAATGTTTTTGGATAAAAAAAATATAGATTAGGACAAAATTGTGTTTTTATTTTAATCGTTCTATATACCAGGTGTGAGTGAACTATCTGTCGGCTGAATCCAGCTTCCTACCTATTTTTGGATGGTCCATTTACATTTTTAAATGGTGAGGAAGAAATCAAAAGAAGAGTAACATTACATAGCATGTAAAAATTACATGGAATTCAAAGTCCAGCATCAATTAATAAAGTTCAGTTGGAACACAATCCTGCTCACTGGCTTATGCTTTTGTTTGTGTTTAGGTCTGTCTGCTGACAGGCTATCTTGGCAGAATTGAGTAGTTATGGCTGAGATCATATGTATACTACAAATCCTAAAATATTTACTTTCTGGCCCTTTTCAAAAAAAAAATCACTAACTTCTTTCAATTGAAGTAGAAATAGTCAAATTAAGTCTCAGAGTTTTGTCTCAAGCTTTTTCCAGGCATGCTGTCTTCCAAGACTTAATTCTTAACTCAAAAATTTATGAAAATGTAACCCCTCCCTGGTTCTTTCTCCACCTGCAATCTCTGCCAAAATAATCATTTTTATTATAGAGTATTCTAAGCCCAGAGCACAAATCGTTTACCCAATAATAAAAGTGAAATGTGCTTTCAAAGTTAAAAAAAAAATGTAGAAAACAATACAAATGAGGAATACAGGATTTTAGTTACACAACCCACACTAGGTTTTTAATGGGCTAGATTTCACACCAAGATACATTCTTGGTATTTATGGAGCCCAGTGTCAGGCCCTGGATTCTGGGCACAAAACAGTGACACAGTTGCTATCTCCCAGGACCAGTAGGCTGTGGGCTGGGAAAGCGTTGAGACCAACAGATCTACATCACAGCGATGTGTGTCTGGTGTAAAGAAAATGGGGTATGAAGTCAAAGTATGTGGGTGGAACCCTGATTATGTCCACAATGGATATTTTATACAATTTGAAAAGAATTGCTGAATGTATCTGCATACTTTCATCTAATGTAGATATAAAGTTATTCCAAAAATGGAATCTTCCTCAATTCTAGTTATGTTTGCATTGAACATGAGCACTCATCCCTGTCATTCGATGATTTTGAAAATAGGATTTAAATTTGTGAGTAGTATTTCTTAGTGTATCTTATACATAAGTTACATGTTGCCATCATCTTAATGGACCAAACGCCTCTGGTTCATCTCTGGACATGGTGTTCATTTCCTACCACCTTCAGGTAGCTTCCTCATCTAGAATAATCTGATGGCCTCCTGGATCACTTTACCCTTTCCTCTCTTAGAATGGCAGCCACCCGACAGCACGTCTTCTCTTCTTCCTTATGCTGGGATCATCTCCCAATCCAGGGTGCAGCTGTATCAGCTCTTTGTCCAGCTCTCAGCACCATGCTTGCCATACGGTAGATACTTGGAGAGAGAGCAGAGGAGACAGAGCACAAGACTCTAGTAACAGGCACGTTACAATGACATCTTGAAAGTGACATCTTCTCACTTTTGATTTTCTATTGGTTAGAAGTGAGTCACTAAGTCCAGTCCCCACTCCCGGGCAGGGGATTCCATGAGGATATGTGCAGCAGATGGTGGGGGCCACTGGGAGCCACTGAGGAATCTCCCACCACACAGACAGAGATGTGGCACTTGAGTACAAACCGAAATACACATGAAGCCAGTGTAAGGTTTTGTGGAGGAAAGCAGTATGTGAATGCATGAAATTCCAACCCTTGAATGGTGCAGACAGGGAAAACAGGCCTAGAGCAAAAGCAACATTTTCAAGATTATATGACAGGACGCAGGCCTGTCGTTAGTCATATTCCATGCTAACTTCCACACCGTCATGGATGTTATCTCTAGTCTTGTTCATTAGCTACATGTTACACTGGCAATAGGTTTTACAGATGTTTTCTCACACATGCTTGATGACATCCCTAGGAAGGAGATGCTAGAATGATCACCACTGTGCAGAAGGGGAGACTGGGGAGGTCCTGAGAGTCAAGTGGCTTATCCAGGGTCACATAAGTGATAAGAAGCAGGAGCCAGGGCTGAACCTACATGAATCTCCTCCGAGCTGTGACCTTGGCTGCACCCAGGCCTTGCACAGGGGTGCAGTCAGGCAGTGTTGGTGGAAATGTGGGCAATAGAGAGAGTTCATGGGGAAGGAGGGTCAGCAGTCAGGTACCCAGAGGGGCAACAGCGGTCTTGTACACAGAGGAGGGGTTCAGGAATTGAGGTACCAGGAAGTGACCTCACTTGCTTGACGACAGACCCCAACAGAACTCGGAACTCGGTAACCTGGCACCCACATTCTATACACAGCCCCTTCCCCAGCTCACTTGGCCACAGGCAGAGTGAGATGTTGTGCTGTATCCCGAGGTCCCGGGGCAGTAGCCCCAGGAAGCCCTGTGCTGAGAGGTTTGTCCGCTGCTTCCGGCGCTGGTTCAGCCCTCGCCCTGGGCTCCTGTGGCCTTTTGGCAGGAGGTCCCCAAAGGTAAAGTCAGGTGTCCCAGGGGAGGGTGGGCCAGGACAGGCCAGCACTGTGAGCCTCCCTGGGTGACCACACACCCTCCTCCTGACTGTGTGGGGAATGGGGACATGGGACACCCTCCCTGGGCAGGGGCAGAGGGTGGGGTTTTATAAACCTGCTGGTTACTGGTGTGTTCACACCTCAGGTCATGGCTGGAGGGTGAAAGAGGACTGTGGGGGTGGCAACCACCACCCTGTACATGAACCCTGGGCCCTCAGGCTGTCTTCTAATGTCCTCCCTGGGGTTAAGACTAGCCTCCAGCCCCTTCCATCCTGGGGGTTCACGGTGCTGTCACTGTGTATCTCTCCCCTGTCATGTCCTAGAGTGGAGACAACTCTTCGCTGAGCCCAGATGCCACCCACATGGTGTGGCCTTTCCCAACAGACATGGTGCAGAAGCGGGTGGCACTCCTGCTGCCCGCTGCCCTGGATGGCAACCATTCCTACGTCCACACTTTTCTTTCAAACTATAGGAGCTTTGCCGCTCCCCAGCAGGTGCTGGATCTGCTTTTCCTCAGGTGAGCACTCTGCCCCTCAATCGCACAGTGCCACTCGGCTGCCTCCCAGCTGTGAGTCTTGGGACTGTCACCACACCCCTTTGAGCCTCAGTTTCCACCTGTGTTCAGTGGGTGGTAACAGGAACAGGCTCCAGTGGGTCCCCCATGGAAAGTGCTGCTCCTGAGTCCAGCCCTGTGGAAAGGTCTGCTGGAGGGGCCACGGTCGTCCTCATTCAGGATTCCTGCCCCCCCATGATGAAGTCTCTGTCACATGAGACTGACCTCGTTGACTTGGGCTTCACTGTTTTCACATTTTTACAGGAAATTTGAGTTTCTATTTGCAGGCTTCTGGGTGTATTCAAAGCACAGAGACCAGGGGCCGGCAGAGGGCTTCAGATGCAGCCAGATATCTTGGAAGGCATTGGTTGGGGTTCATTGCTTCAACAAACATATGTGAAGCAACACTATGTGCAGTCACTTTCTGGGCACTGGCCATATTCTAATGAACCAAGGAGAATACATTCCCTGTCCTCCTGGGCTTCCATTCTAGTCAGAGGTCAGACAGTCACAGTAGACATGAGAAGCAGGTAGTGCCACCATATGGTGGATGTGACACCCTCCTGGCCTCCTCTAGGTATGGAAAAATCCTTTTGGATTGTCACGGGGATGATGGACCCCTGGAGCAGCTAAAATGGTGAGTGGGGTTTGGGTGCAGATGGAGGGGCTCCCATCTCCACAGAACTGCATGTGGTCTGTGGGGGCCTGTGTATGGGGGGGTGGCAGAACTCTGGCTGCCACACATCTTATGATTCCTGCTACAGGGCTGAGGGCTCAGGGCTTTCCCTGCAGGAAAAAGAGTCAAGATGAGCTGGAGATGGGGCCACAGGCACTGTGGGGTATGCAAGAGGCTGGAGAGCAGAGGGAGCCCAGAGAGAATCCATTCCCACCCCCTCCCATCCAGCCCTGCCCACACCCTCAGAGCCCGTGCTGAGCCAGAGCAGGAGGTGTGCAGAGCATCCCGCTCACACTCGGGGCTGGAGCCTCCATGGGGATGCTCAGCTGGTGCTGAGGGTGCAGAGTGTGGTCAGGGTCAGGAGATCAGTGTCAGGGGGAAGAGGAGATGCAGATATTGATGTAGACACTTGGGCAGCACATCCACATGTGAGCTCAAGTTTGGGGTTTTCTAAGGGCCCTGGGAAGGCCAGGGGAGCAGAGCCTCCCTCTGTTTCCTCATTCATCAGATATTCCTGGACACCTCCTGTGTGCCAGTGAGTAATGCCCAGAGCAGACAGCACCCTCCTGCCCTGACAGACAGGTCATTCCAACAGGGACTGGGCAGGGACACAGACAGAGGAGGGTGTCAGGTTTCCCTGAAGAAGGGAAAGGTGGTCACACCAGTGATTGAAGGCTCTCCCCACAGAGGCTTTCGCCAGCCCCTCCTTGGTTGCCAGGACCATCTCTGCCAGGGCTGCCATACTGGGGGTGGACATTGGAGGGACTGGTCTATGGACAGGCAGGGGCAGAGGGTACAAGACTGCAGCTCACTCAGGGGAGCCCTGGGAGGGCAGCAAAGAGGGATAGGCCAGACCTCTGATGCTGCTGCCCACCTGTCTCCCCCAGTGCCATGTCCTCCATCCTAAATATCTGGCTGGAATTCCATTCCATTGATTTCTATGAGCCTCCTGAATTTCGTTCCTTGAAGTTTCTTTTGGCATATGTACACATCAATCTGCCAGGCTCAGAGGTGGAGCGCAAGGCTGATCTTTTTCTGGCCCAGCTGGAGAAGATGGTGCGCCTGGAGCCCAGTGAGGCGGAGACTGAGGGTGAGGAGGAAGGGGGTGGGTGCCTGTGAGGGTTTGAGGAGGGGGCTTGGCTGGGCCACACAGAGCAGAGTTTCCAGAAGCAGGCTGGGGAGAGGAGCAATGAGTACTCAGAACAATCATGCAGTGTTCTGCAGTGTGGGGAGACTTCCTGAGGCTGGGTTTCTGGACTTGGGCTCCTCAGAAAGACAGTGTCATTGGAAGAGACATAGAAACTCATGTTGATATTTTCAATTGTTGTCCCTCCAGTTCTAGTTTCTGCCCAGGCTGAACAACTGCCCCAAGAGCTAATGACATCTTCAGCTCCAGCTCCAGCTCCACCTCCACTGCCAGAGCCAGAGCTTGAGCAAGATCCAGAACCCAAGCCAGAGAAAGAGCAGGAGCAAGATCCAGAGGAAGACCCAGAGCAAGATCCAGAGCCCAAGCCAGAGCGAGAGCCAGAGCACGAGCAAGATCCTGAGCCAGAGAAAGATCAAGAGCAAGAGGAAAAGCATGCGCAGGATCAAGATCCAGAGCCAGAGGAAGAGCAATATCCAGGGCCAGAGCCAAGGGAAGATCCAGAACCAGAGCCAGAGGAAGAGCCAGAGCAAGCTCACCTAACCACTGCTGAAACATCAACAGTAGAAGAAACGCCAGCATCCAGGCGAGCCCTGGCTCCAGAGCTCCCACAAACACCCTCACCAGTCCCCACTCCAGAGCTGTCCTTCCCCTTCCCTGCCACTGTGCTTGTCCTCGTTTTTGTCTTTGTCCTGCATCTCCTCAAATTTTATCTTTTCTCTTCACTTATATCCCTTGTATAAAATAAAGTGTTTTAATATTTTCAAAATTACAATTCAGTGGCATGAAGTACATTTCTCATGTGGTGCAACCCTCACCTCTGTCTAGTGACAGGACAGCTTCATCAACTCTGTAGCCATTAAGCTGTCACTCCCCATCCCGCCTCTCCTAGTCCCTGACAACCACTCCATTTTCTCAGTGTGTGAATTTACCTATCGTGGATTGTTCCTATCAGTACAGTTATATGTTATGTGGCCTTTTGTGTCTGGCCACATAATATGAGAAGGAACTGATTAATTTTTTATTGTATGTTTTTAGTAAGAGGAAAATTACAGAAAAATCAAAGACTATATGTAGAAACACAGAGCCGCGATAGTTATTGTTGTCATACTCTTGAAATAGGAACTACTTTTGAATGACTGGAGAGCCAGACACCACAGAGGAAAAGACTGACTTTTCCTGGTCAAAACAAAACAAGAATAATGTCCAAAGCTTAAAAGACAAACCCCAGATTGGAAAATTCTTCATGGGCAGAGAAAGGGTAATATGCATCCTAGTGGTACAAAGAGTTTTCATTTATCCATGTTTTTAAGGGGACAAAGGATATATTCCTGCAGTTCCAAAGGGAAGCAATTCACATGGCCAGTAAATGTCAGACATCCACGACATCCCTTATGATGACACACAACAATTTACACATTATTGAGATGTCATTGCCCCATCAGATGGACAGGTCTGTATGTCTGGTGATGACCAGCTCTGGTGACAGTGTGGGAGAAGAGGTGCCAGCGGATGTCCTGGGAGACATGTTAGTAGATACCCCATCTCAGGAACCACTCAGCAACTTCTATCAAAGTGAACACGCGTGTCCATCGGCCAAGTAGTGGTAATCTGGGGAGGTTATTCCACAACCACAACGGCCCAGGTTTTCAAGATTTCTGTTGAAGTGTTTTCATCACAGCACTGGTGGAGGTAGCAAGTGGCTGGCCACGTCTCTAACATCTTCTAGAGGGGCTGGGTGTTAAATTGAGCGGCTGCTGAGCTGCACACAGAAATTGTCATGTAAACATGTCATGAAGGCCAGTCTGTATTGAGGGTCTCAGGTTGAAAAACATCTATGTGATGTCAACATGCATACACACCTGTATGTAAATGACTGTTTAGGTGAGAGAGTGAGACAGACACAGGACAGAGGAAGTCAAATGGGAGAGACAGGCTGGGAGACGTGACCAAGCCATGAATGAGGACCAGCTCTGCTGGGTGGGACTTTCAAAACCTTTTATTCTCCTTTACGTGATATGTGAATATTTTTAATATGCACATTATTTTCTATTTATATAAACATTAACAGCACATTAAATATTATCCACTAAACACTCACCTACTAAGTAAAGTACATCACCCAGTTTCAATTTTTGTAGGCACTTATTACAAAGATAAATGATAATGATTATAAGTAAATCTGTAGTTCAATATGAATGAAGAATATCATTAAAAACACAGTCCTTCCACCCAAAAGCCCAGTGGGTGTCCACTGTGGTGTTCCTCTTTCCTGTTCTTGCCCTGTGTGCAGGCGCGCGCGCGCGTGTGTGTGTGTGTGTGTGTGTGTGTTTGCAGGTGCATGTGTACAGATGTCTGTGGGCAGGTGCGTGAATGTGCAGGCGTGTGTGTGCAGGTGTGAGTGTGTGGAGGTTTGTGTCTTTGGGTGTGTGTGTGTGTGTGCAGGGTTGTGTGTTTGTAGGTGTTTATGTGCAGTCGTGTGTGTGTGCACATAGGTGTGGGTGTGCAGAGGTGTGTGTATGTGTGTTTGTGTGTGTGTGTGTGTGTGTGTGTGTACTTGTCTGGGGAGAAGGTGCTATAGGCCTGCAGAGGACCTGCTGCCCCAAGTGTCAGGTGAACTCAGGCATGCCAAGGGGACATGCATGTGCCATCAGCAGTTTCACTACCCTGGTGTCCTGTATCCAAGGCCAGGACCCTTTGCACCACTTGCCAGGCCAACTTCTTCAGTCAAAGCACTTGGTAGCTCCTAGCCTGCTCTACACGGTGTGATCACACTCAGACCAGCCTGGGAGGAGGTGGCCATCACTGGATGTCCCCAGCATTATAAACAAGGACCCTAAGATCACACTGAGGAAGAGCCTTCTCTACAGTGACAAGGCTGCAGATTGACACAGCATGGTTCCAGCCCAGCTGCTCCTGCCTCCAGGTGTGGCTGCCCCATGCCACCACCTGCATTGAAGTAAAAAATGCCCAGCACAGTGGGGGGCTGCCACCTCGCTGCCCTGGATTCTTTTCCCCATGTGAAGCACAGGAGAGGGTTGAGGAGGGCCTGAGGGCTGCAGCTCCAGGGAGCTGGAAGGTGAAGAGGAGCAGCCACATCCAGATGTTCAGTCCGGGAAGAGAGATGTCTGTTAAAACGCAGAGCTCTGGCCAGTAATTACCTCGTGTCTTTGTGAAGTGTATTGCTGCACATCCCTGCTCAGCAAGAACTGCTTCTCCCTGGCCTGGACATCTGGGAAAGGAAGGGCTTGGAGCTCTGGAGAGAGGGGCCTGTTGGGCCGGAGCTGGACTCGTGCAGAAGACAACATTCTACCTCCTGAGCACAAGGGGCCGGGGTGGGTGTCTAAGAACAATGCTTCCCTGAATTCCTCTCTGTTCTATCATTTATCTTTCTCCTCCTGAAGAATATACTTTCCATTTTAAGATAAGACAGGGTTTGCCAAGATTGCAAACCACACTGAGGAGTCGATTCTGGGTTTGGCAAGCCAAGTACACCACGTGATCTAGGACCTACTTGTCTAAGCTCTTTGTTCTGTTGTCTGGCAGCTGTGGTAAGACTGGAATAAGAAACATCTGCAGTGAGCAAATACCCTGTGGAGAGGAGGGATGGGCGCCTTTCACCTTGGCTGACACTTTAAAATTGCAGATGGGGGTTCCTGGAAGACGTAATTATAAAAAAGATTAAAATTCTGTGCCTGCCCCCTAATGATGGGCATCCTATCCTAGCACTGAACTGCTGTTCACTCCACTATGAGCCAGTTCACCACTTTCCAGTGGTCCGTGACCACAGCCTGTCATAGCCGGTCCTACATGGTCCATGGTGTCCGTCTGGCTATGGAAGCAAAGTACTTGCCATGAGGACAAACACATGAAGCCCTGGAGTACGGGATGCCCTCAACCTGAGGGAGCCTCAAGGACACCCTCCGAGCACACACCAGGGAGACAGCCATTTTCTACTCAGAATCATTCTAGAACCTCCCCCAATATTGTTGACATTCTCCTTGATGCCTAAAACAGGAAGCAAAGAACTCTCTGGATGCGTCCAGAAGACACTGCACTTCCAAACGAGCCCCTGACTTGACTCACGGCAATAAAAGAGGCTTCAGTCTCCTCGTCCACACCAACTCTTAAAGGCACCAGAACCATCTCTAGGAGCCACAATCAATGTTCTCAACTTTCACAAGACGGACAACGTGATTCTTGTGTCCATGACTGTTCTCAGGACAGGGCTGGAAAATCTCAGTAACTGTCAGGATTTTCTCAGTAAAACCAGCGAACGTCCGTGGATCTAGTGACAACCAGCAAAGAGGAGGAGGTGATGAGCTTCCTCACGCTGGATGAGGAGTGACAGGAGGTCAGCACGTTTACCAGCCGTGGTCAGCTCTGATGACTTTCCAGGGAGATGTCTTGAGTGGCTGTGTCATTACACTCTTTAATGAATTTGAAATGGAGCCTAACTTTAAACAAGAATGGAACCAAGAAGGGAAAGTCAAGCCCAATAACGAGCTCACCTTCAGCAGAGGAAAGTGGGGTACAGCTGTGCAGAAGGACTGAGGGTTCTCAACCCAGCCTGGGACAGGACAACCCACCTCTTATTCCTAGTCAGGTGCTGGGGAGGGTGCAATGTTGGACTTGTGTTGACAGATGCTCCATGAGGCCTCCTCAACACTTGGGAAAATCACAGCAGAATTCCAAACTAACTGGGAAACAGACTCAGCTGATAGAATAAATAGAGCCCAATGTGAACATTCAGAGACAACCCCTTCATACCAGACCTCCACCCTTGAAGTCCTCTGATTGCTGAGAGATCTTCTCTACAACACCTGGACTCTGCTTCCACTTGAGGCCACACACCCCAGCCCCTATCTGTCCCCCACCCCTTTCATCCAGCTCCTGACTCTACCAAAGTTGGGCTTCTCCTTCTGAAAATAGGTTGGAGACTCGATTTGTCCATAGTCACTCTATACACTTCAGGAACAACCTACTTATCGGCTGCACCTCTGGTCAGAGCTGCTTTCACCTAACATCACAAAAAGAAAACAAACCGCTGCATCAGGGGAATTGATGTTGGAAATGTAACAGACATAGGCAGGAAAGAAGCAGAGCTAAGTGGTTCCATTTAATCTGCCCCAGTCTTTGGTGCTAGGTGTCACAATCCAGCCACACCCAGATCTTAACAAAAGGGACTATGAGCTGCAACCACAGCAGTCCCACATTCTTTCCACCTGGAGCCTGTACAGCTTTACAGATACTAACTTTACACATACACCCCTGATGAATTTAGTCTACCGCTTTATAGCTTTCAGCATATAAAATGGGATACTAGATGCAAAGACTTGGAGGATGAGGGGTAGACATGGAGGGAACAGGAGGCTGTTGGTAGCAGAAGAAATGAAGTCATAACAATGGACAGAGGAAAAGAAACCTAGAAATTCAACATTCTATTGTCACATAGTACCAGGATGGCTGTTTGTAAAATTTTTATGTCAAAAAATAGTTAATTTGCTTCTGTACACTCTAATTAAGAAAGTACCAAACTATGAAAATAAATGCTTCACTGCCTTTCTGGATAAAGAGGGTGAGGTATGAAGAAGAAAAGAGTAAGTGTCAGGATGTCAGCAAAGGGGCTTAGTACTAGGACGTTTAAACAACTTTCCCTTCATTTGCCAAATCCATTTCATTTTTAGGGGCTTCCTGGAGCACTGTGTTGCTAAGGAGTGTGGAGCTGTAGCCAGCAGGAGAGAGGGCTGAGGCTGACGAGTGTCTCCCATGGCTTTGGAGGTGGGCTTGGGGGGAGGTGCAGAATGGGGGGTTGGGAGGAGAGCTAGGTTCTGTGCTTTCCATCCTAGATAAGAAAAGTGGTGCTGCAGGTCAAGGTAGCGGAGAGACGCTATTGGCATTTACAAAACGTATTCAGCTCCCTCCTAACATTTTGTGGATGTTACTGAATAAGGCCATGCCCACTGTTGTTATAGACTGAGCTTCTTAGGACTTTAGTTGTAGTCATAAAAATTAGGCAGCATCATATGATGAGAGAGTCAATTAACAGGCATCCAGTCAGAATATTTTGATGGTGGTATGACATATTGTTTAAACAAGGCAGACATTTGCATCTATAGTTTATTCCTGATGCTAATGGTGAATTTAAAAAGCAAAGAAAATTTCTGTTCTGTCAGACATGTTGGCCTTTAGAGGAACACTTGGTCCGGAATCAAGACTCCTGGGAACATGTCTTGCTGCAGGCCATTAATTAGCTGTGTGACCCAGCTCAAATCAAACATTCTTCAATTCAATTTCAGTAAATGATGTGTTTTCTACCAACTGAGAAACTATAAAATCATTGCAAGCCTGGGGAAACCTATTTTACAAACAAATGCACAATTCTCACAGGTGCAGTGGCGTCGATATGTGGTTATATCTATACTGCTTTCTAACACCTTAATTCATGAGCCATATGATCTGGTTATAATCTTTTGGGGGGAGATCAAAACCCAGGTTCTTAGTAGATGAAAGAGAGGTATGATCTTTTCTGGCCAGCAAATCAAAAACTACAAACAAACATTTCTTAGCCATTTATTTTCATTAGCAAAACTGTCAGGACATTTAACATTTCTGAATTGAGTTAATAAAAAAAAAAATCTGATTTTAACAAAAAGTCATCAAATGGAACCATTTTTTAGGGCAATTCTTTTGGGGTAATTTACTAGCAAATGTCTGGATCCTGTCTCAGAGCAGGTCAACTTTCAGCATCATCCTGGTCAGGAAGAAATCCAGACAACCTATGATGAAATCTGTTGCCTCGAAGTCCTGTTCTTCACCACATGGTCAAAGCCAAAGCAAAAAAGAAGAGGGACGATCATGTGATCTGCTCAGTGTATTTGCCACCAGACCCACAAGGCAGTTTAGGCATGGTAAATTTGGCTGATTGTTTCTGGCACCTTCTTACCTCTAATTTTCTATTCCAACTTCCTGATAACAAACAACCCCTGTCACCCCCAGCATGTTACTGGGGGCAGCTTCCTCTCCCATTCCTTTCTCAAGCAATATGTACTTTTTCAGGATTGCTTCCATTGCTTTCTACCTCTCAGATCCTCAGTGCTTGTCCTCAGTTAGGGGTTAACATGAAAATAATTTGGATAAAGGAAAAAATAATGCTATTAGACCATTACATTTGTGTTAAATAATTTTCATGAGGGGAGTTCCAAGTAGACTCCTCCCTTAAATGTCCAAGTTCTAATGTCTCACACTTTTTTTACTTTTACTGTTTTCTGTTCTTTTTCACAGCATCTTACCAGGTATGGGCTCTGCAGAGTGACTTCCTTCAAAAGAGGACAGTGAGGACAGTGTGGAAAGTAGGCAGTGGGGGGAGGACCTTTAAGTGGAGAAAGTGGACAAACACTGCCAGGTTGATACAGGAGGTGCTCGGTTTCCCTGGGCTGGGGTTTCAGGACAGGCCTCTGGGTTTCCAGCCACTCCCTGAGGTCTCAGGCCCCCTCCTCTGAGCTCTCCCCTGGAGGAAAGTAACTGTTGCCAGTTAGACCTATTTTTAGCACCAACGGGAAAATGAGACCACAGGGGCCTGGCTTGTGCAATCCAGTGGCTGGGTGTGCTCAAGAGAGAGCACACAACAGTCTGATGCATACAAGTGGGACTCACCCCCCTTAACTGAATATTCACTAGGCAGGGTTGTCGCAGCTCACTTTCCTGGTGACAACCTGCACTTTGCTGGCTGAAGTGTGTATAATTTACTTTGCATCTAGCTTACTTTCAGCAGGCAGCTTCTCATTCTCTTGAGCCAGCCTACACTTTGTACTGAACTTTAAGTATGTTTTTCTTGCTTTCGTGTTAGAAGTGACATCTGTACTGAACTCACTTTTGTGTTAAACTTGGTGTGGACCCTGCTCGATCTCTGGAGCATGCTGCAGTCTCTCTGTGGAACCTGTATTCCTTATCTGTTATATTAAACCTGTTCTCACTTTCCACTGTGACTCTGCCCTTTAATTCTTTCCTGTGGTGGAGTCAAGAACCTGGTAAGAGGACTGGGTGGGTTGAGGCTGACTACCAGGCTCCCTGCACCCTACCTCCAACATCAAGGTGACCAAGTGATCACGGTCAGTATCAACAGTGATGAGTCGTGTTGGTAGCATGTGCCTTTGATACGATGTGATGAGATGGGCACTTTACCTCTGTGACCTTCCTCCCAAAAAACATGAAACCTCAGTCTAATAATGAGAAAAATGTCAGACAAATCCCAACTGAGGGATGTTCTACAAAATACCTGAGCAGTGCTCCTCAAACCTGTCAAGACCACCAAAGCAAGGAAAGTCTGAGAAACTCACAGTGCAGAGGAGCCTAAGGAGACACGATGAATCAGTGCAATATAGCCCCAATGGGATCCTGGAAAATAAAAGAGACATTAGGTGAAAACTAAAGAAATCTGAATAAAATACGTAATAATGCAGCCATATCCATTCATTAACTTTAACAAATGTACCACAGTAATGTAAGATGTTAATAACAGAGGGAACTGGGTGCCAAACATACGTGAACTCTGTACCATCTTCTCAACTATTTTGCAAACCTACAACTATTCTTATAAAAGTAAAGTTTAATAAATACTAACTGAACAGAAATTTTTATGACCAGGAATCTCATCGTCTCAAATTCTCGATGCTTAATTTCTTTGAAAGCCTCAGCAATGACATCATTCTCAAACCACTGATGAGCCAGGTCATCTCTTGACTTTTTAGTCATCAGTCTACACAATGCTGCAGAAATAGTCACCTGCTGGTCATAATCTAGAGATTAAAAACATGTCTACCATGCTTGGTCTCATGGACAATTATTGGTCTCATGGGTTAGTTCAGTTGCTTAGAGTACAGCCTGGTAATACCAAGGGCAAGAGTTCAGATCCCATACCAGCCAGGTGCGAAAAAAAAAAAAAAAAAGTATACTGCACCAAAGAACGACAGAGGCTTCTAACACCAAGGTCAAGGGTTCAGATTCCAGTACCAGACAGCATCCCCCCCACAAAATTTTTTTTTTAAAAAAAGGATGCTAGAAAGATGTCTAAAATATATTATGGGAAAAAGACATTACTGAACAATATACTGTATATAGTATAACTACTGGAAATGTAAATATATGCATATATGTGCACTTGTGTTGGTAAATAAAGTTGGAGGAATACATACACATTATCATTTACTAAAAGGCTACACAGGCATATGTGCATTGATAAAGAAGCTATATTACTGAAACATACCTAAACTGAATTGTGATAAATTAAATAATTTTAAAGGCTTTAACAGAGATTGCTATTTGAAGGAATTATACTGAGTATTTTTGCAAAGCAATGTTTATTTCTTAACACATCCCTTTGGATGATCAGTGTGATCTAAAGAGAAAAAAAAGCGTGCACTGGGAGTCAGGAGAGTTGGCACTCAGTTTCTCAACAAGCTACTGTTTAGTACTTACTAGACAGTATCAGGCACCATCCTAGGTGCGTGACATACATTACTGAACAGACAAAAATCCCTGTCCTGAAACTTACATTCTGGTGGGGAAGACGTCCATTACACAAGATAAATAAACGACATATGTAGTGTGCCAAACTATAAATGCTGAAGACGAAACACAATGAAGCGGACCAGGGGCATATGAGCTGTGGTGGGTGGGGGTGGGAAAGGTTGAAAATTTAGACGAAGTGGTCAGAAACAGCTTCACACAGAATCAGGTGGACAGTGTGTGCCTCAAAGAGTAGCCAGGGC
Source organism: Cynocephalus volans (assembly GCF_027409185.1). Taxonomy (NCBI): domain Eukaryota; kingdom Metazoa; phylum Chordata; class Mammalia; order Dermoptera; family Cynocephalidae; genus Cynocephalus; species Cynocephalus volans. The sequence goes on from NC_084464.1 coordinate 20,824,368, forward strand.
AAGATCGAGGCTTAGTGTCCCGAGATCTGGAAAAGAAAGCAGCTCAGCGTATCTCAGCAAGTGCAGAGGAAGCGTATGGGAGAGCAGAGAGGCAAAGACAGGACACGGACCACTGGGGACAAACGCGGGGCGCGCACTTCGCCTACGATGGCTTCTCTGAGCTGCCAAAGCACATTTTCTCTTCTGCAGTCAAAGAACCCGGCTCAGCTGCTGAAACTCTCTGACGGTTCCTCGGACAAGAGGACACACGGGGACAGGGACGCACACACGCTCTCCAGGAACAGAGCTGAACGTCCAGGAGAAAGCGTCAAGAGCCGGAGTCCCGGCAGGGAGAGGAGTCGCCGCAAAGAGCAGCCAGAGGCCCCTCCACGCGGGAGCGCGATGGAACCCGCCCCGACCCCAGTGTGCGACCGCAGGGAGGCTGGGGCGGGCACGGGACACACCCCCGGGGTGCGGGCGCCGTGCAGGGGGGCGAGGAGGCCGGACCCCGACCGCGCCGAGGCAGGGGCAGGAGCGGCTCCTGGGGCATCCCGGGCTTCCGCCACAGGGGGCTGGACGCCAGCGGCCACCTCGAGGCGCCGGGGCGGCAGCCGGGAGCGGGACAAAGTTCCCGAGCCCCGCCGCGCGCCCCCGCGGGCCGGCCCACCCCCTCGAGAGCGGCGGGTTCCAGCGGTCGAGCCCGCAGCGCCCGCGCCACCGCCCGCGCGACCCTTTCCCGCCGAGCGCGCGGGTCGAGGAGGGAGAGCAAGAAAGAGCGGCGGCGGCGGCGGCCCGCACTCACCATGACCCTGGTGGCTGCGGCGCGGCGACCCGGCGGCCGGCGATGCGCGGTCCAGAGTGGCCGGCGTCTCTCTTCCCCGCGCTCCCGCGGCGCCCGCTCTACTCACCCCACCCGCACCCACGCCCGGCGCGCGCGCGCCCGCGCTTCCCCGGCCCCTCGAGCTCGAGCCCCTGCCGCTTTCGCGCGGCGCTCCCAGCCTCGGGGCTTCTCGCCTCCGCCTTCCCGCCCCTCCCCAAGCCCGACCCCGGAGCCTTGCGTTGCGGGCCCCTTCCCGGGCCTACGGCTGCTCTCGCGTGGTCGCTGCGCCCCCTGCCCGCCGGGCGGCGATTTGCAGGCCCAGCCGCGGCCCCGGGAGGCAGCGATGACCCCGGGAGCCTGGGGAGCCAGCAGCGACGTGGAGGACGAGACACTGGGCCTGCTTTTCATTGGTCTCCGTGGTTTTGAAGCATGTTTTAAGGGGGAGTGGATCTTACTCAGGTGGGTTTGCAGGATGTCGGGCTTCTGGGTATAGGGAATGAGGTGGGTTCCTTTTGAGATGGGGTCGTTGGCCGCTCAGTACTCACAACCGTTCTGGGCAGGAGATTGTGTCTCACGCGTCGCTTCCTCCGGAGGGTTTTATTCCACGGGCTTCTCAGCGAATGCCACCAATGGTTAGTTTACTCAACAGTTCATTGTGACCAGAATGTATGGGATCTTAGATCCTGGGTTTTTTTATATTTTTGGTGTGGCAGAGTGAAAGGTGTCTGAAAACGCAGAATTGTGTGAGTGTTGCATGACCTTCCCTCCTCTTTAGCCTTAACAACGTGTGCTTGCTTTTTTATTTGGCGGACGTGGTAAGCTTGAAATGCACTCGAAGGCGAACATGTTGATTGGGGTCGAGAACAGCAGGTCTGGGTGTGCACGGAGGTACCTACAACGTGCACCAGCATTCCACCGCCGAGTGGTGCGGCCGTACTTGCAGAGTTGTGGAAAGTAGCAGAATGCAAAACCATAGGAGCCGGGGCTGCGTCTGAACTGTCCTATAATCACCTAAAGTTCATGAACAAGTAGGTGTTCGTTAACCAAGACTCCTAAAATCTCAGGAGTCAGCTCTGCTGTGTGGTATTGGGTTACTTACCTAACCTCTCTGTGCTCCCGTTTCCTGATATATAAAATGGGGATAAAAGAGCACTTACATTATATGTTGTTGTTAGGATTAAATGAACATGAGTAAAATACTAGAAAAAGCACTACTTATTGATGGGTTGTTGAGTTGATGTCTATGAGAATCAGAAAGTGATATTCTATTTAATGCTGGCATATTTTCATAAAAAGTGCCCAGAGGGCCAAAATCAAATATACTATTCGATATTAGTTTCATTTATTCACTTTGTTCATTCAACAAATATTTGAGTGCCTACTATGTGCTAGACATTGTGGTAAGAGCTGGGGATACCGTGATGAACAGAAACAAACACAGCCCCTGCCATTAGGAGTTTTCAGAACCTGTGATGATCTGTGACATCCAGAGACTGGAAGGAAATTTACTCAAATATTCACCAGATATTAAGTGTTTTTTCCTGGGGTAAAAATATGACAGAATTATTTTTAAAATATTTTCTCTTTATTTTTCATAATTTTACTTGTATTATTTTTATCTTTAAAGCTCTAAAAATAACTTACAAATTCTTCCTATACTGAACTATGAAAATCCTGTTGTCATTAATCTGGTGTAGTAGAATGTGGGTTCTTTATCCAGATAGTGACTCTGGCGTTATTCTGTATGGATAGCAGCAGAGGATTTAAAACAATACAGATACCTGAGACCCATCCAGTGGTCTCAGGTACACGTCAGGAATATGAATTTTTAACACATGCCACAAATGAGGCTATGCAGGCAGGTGGCCCATGGACTTTGTTTTGAGAAACACAAGTCCATCGTCTACTCAGGGAAAGTTTTAGTCTATTTTCTTGACAACACAAAGGAAAACAAAATTGTTTAAAGTGACCACTGACTTCCAAGCACTCTGCTGCTGTTTGCTTACAGGAATTGTGTCACTGATGTGATCTATACTTTGCAAAGCACACCAGGTTAACATGTAGAAGGAACTGTTAGACTCTGAATTATCCCTCTTCTTCTGCATTACCAATTAGCCTGATAATCTTTATTTTCCTTTTATTATCTAAAAATACATTAACCCACAGTCAGAAGGAGATCTAAAAAGTCACATCACATCTCGTCTATTTCTTAAGATATTATTTCATGTTTTTTTTTCTGTCACTGCAAAAAAAGGAATAAGAGAGAACAAATGCCTGAGAGTTTTTTTTTCTCACCAATATTTCATTAAATTGAAAAAGGGAGTGATTCTAGCTCTATAAACACAAGAGTAGGAAAGTGCCCTAACTGATATAACTTGGAAGGGTCCTGAAATAAATATGACATGAATTCCCATTTATTGATCAATGAAAACACTTTTTTTTTAAGATGACCAGTAAGGGGATCTTAACCCTTGACTTGGTGTTGTCAGCACCATGCTCTCCCAGTGAGCTAACTGGCCATCCCTATATGGAATCCGAACCCGGGGCCTTGCTGTTATCAGCACCACACTCTCCCCCATGAGCCACGGGATGGCCCCAGTGAAAAGATTTTAACATGCTGTCACTAACACGATTATATAAATCACTCGTCTCCTGACCAGGGACAGAGGGATAAAAGATGAAAGAGCAGAGAGAGACCAGACATATTTTACCGGTTGAGCTTCCTCCCTCGTGGAGGGAAATAACAGGGGGAGTAAGTGTCTCCCCTAAGAACCAATATGGTGTATTAGTCTGTTTTCTGTTGCTTGTAACAGAGTACCTGAAACTGGGTGATTTATAAGAAACAAAATTTATTTCTCACAATTTTGGAGGCTGGAAAGTCCAAGGTCTGGGGAGGCACATTGAAGGTCTTCTTCTTGATGGGACTCTCTACAGAGTCCCAACGCAGTGCAGAACATCACATGGCGAGGGGTGAGCAAGAGAACATTTCCATATGCTTTCTTTCTGTCCTTATAAAGCTCTGTCTTCATAACGGATTACTCCATTCACAAGGACAGAGTCCTCACAATCCAATCACCTCCCAAAGTCTCTACCTTTTAAATACCATACTCTGACTTCCCACCCCCTTAACACTGTTACAATAGAGATCAAGCTTCAGTGAGCTTTGGGGGGACGTTCAAACCATAGCATATGGGAAATGAGACATATATGCATATTTACATTTACATGTATGTAGACATACTGCTATGGTCTGAATTGGTGTCCTCCCCAAATTCATATGTTAGAACCTAATGCCCAATGTCTTAGTATTAAGAGCTGGGATCTTTTGGGAAGTGATTAAGTCGTGAAGGTTCCATGACTTAGAAGAGGCTCGAGTGAGCTCCTTTGCCTCTTCCACTGTGTGAGGACACAGCAACAAGGCACCATCTGTGAAGCAGAGAGCTGGCACCAGACACTGAACATGCTGGCACCTTGATCTCGGACTTCCCAGCCTCCAGAACTATGAGCAGTAAATGTCTGTGGTTTATAAATGACCCAGCCTGCGGTATTTTGTTACTGCAGCCCAAACATTCGAAGATATTTACATATATGAGGGTATTTCAAAAAGTTCATTAAAAAATGGAATTAAAAGATAATATGAATCTTTCCATGAACTTTTTGAAGACCCCTTGGATGTATATATGAAGTACTAAGTAACAAAAATAATCCAAGGAACATCATTAGGAAGGTACATAATTGCTAAATGTACTTTATGCTAGTGTTTCTCAAGTCTGTGTAGCAAAACCTGGAGGACATTAATAAATTAAAGTTCATCTATATCCCTTCCCCACCTTCAGTATGCCTGGCGTGAAACCTGCAAATCTGTATTTAAAGCTCCCAGGACAGTTACAATGTACAGGTAAGGCTGAAAACCACTGGCTCAGAGGAGCTAGACAGACACGTGAACAACAATCAGGAAAGTCTTACTGAGAAGGAAAGTGGACAGAGGTTGCAGGGTAAATAGGACTGAGGTAGTCAGAAAGGAGGGAGCAGAACAGTATACAGGGAAGAGAACAGTAGTAAGTAGCAGGAGTCCAGAAATAACCGTGGCTCAAGAATAACCTCAAGACCTTATTCTTGAAAACGCTCACAAAATATATCCACGGACAAATGACCTATGCTAATAGAGTGAACGAGAAGACATGACAAGGTGGTTTAGCAGTAAAGATCTTGGACTTTCAAGAGTTAGGAGACTTTGGTTCCTGACTGTGTGACTTTGCCCCAGTCACAATATCTTTTACCCTTAGTTTCCTCAAAGGTAGTGTAGGGAAAGTGAAGGAAAGTGGCCAGGGCCCCTTACATGTTCAGAATCTTGCTGAGCATTTGATGTAAATATGCATGTGTGCCCAGGTGTTCCTTGGTTATTGTCTAATGTAATTGCACATGTGTACCCAGGTGTCCTGGGTTATGGATTTAAGTATAAAGTATGAGTGGCTCTGATCCGCAGGGCCCCCTGCTCCTGGGATGCCCCCGGGGGCCACAGGGAGGCCGTTACAGCTGCTGGAGGCTGTTGCTGCCAGGGTCCCTGGGATGCTCCCAGAGGCCACCACTGCTGCTGCTGCAGCTGAATACTGAGCTCTTGTAACCTGCCAATGGCTCCCAGGATCTTTCCCAATTACCTAGCTCATGGACCTGCATGTGAGGGATCTGGTGACCCAGCCTGTACAATGCGTTTTGAAGGGTCTGTGAGCCCTAGCCCGACAGGACAGGCAGGTATTTAAGGATCTCTTCTACAGATCAGTTTGTGAAGATCGGAGTTCCTAAAGCATTCTGAGGAGATGTCTGCACAGTGTTCCCCATTTCCAGAAATGGCACACCATTCACCTAGAAGGTCAGGCTAAAAACCTGGGAGTCATTTTTGATTCCTTTCTTTTCCTCATCTGCCCCACATCTAACCTGTCTGCTAATCTTGATGATTCACCTTCTAAAATCTTTTCCAAATCTGTCCACTTTTCACCCACTTCACTTCATTGATTATTACCCTAAACCAAGCCACTACCTTTTACTTAGATTACCAGAGTTTTGGGGTTCAATAGGTCTGTGATAGGGCCTGAGGACTTGCATTTACAACACGTTCGCAGGTGATGCTGACGCTGCTGGTCCAGAGACCATTCTTTGAGAACCACTGCTTTAGAGCAACGTTCTCGAACATGAGTGCACATCAGAATCAGCTGGGAGCTTTAAAGACCACTGTGCTTGGCTTCTACCTCCACAGATTCTGACCCATTTGGTATAGAGATGAGGTCTGGCCATTTGTAATTGTTAAATCTCCCTAGGTGACTCAAAATGTGCACTGAGGGTTGAGAAAGTGGCAAGTCTTAGAGGAATGGCCAAGTTTGTTTGCTTCTTGTGGCTTTCACACTATCTGCTCCTACTACTTGGTATGCTCTTCCTCTAGGTCTTTCCACGGCTGGATCCTTCTTGCCATTCAGGACTCAGATTAAATGTCACCTCCTCAGGTAAGCCTTCCCTGATTCCCCAAATCTAAATTAACTAACTTTATCACACGATCTTGCTTGTTTTCATTACAGGTATTTGTTTCTGAGGCTTCCCCATTGATGCTTATATTCTATATGCTCTAACTTATAACATAAGCATCTTGAGCACAAGTACGTTTTTCTTATTTCCTGTGGCATCCCCAGCAGTTAGAACATTGCCTGGCATCTAGAAGTATTCAATATATGCGAAGAAAAGACAAAAACCCTTAAGTTCTTTCAGTTCTTCAGTGTTCTTTGGAACTGGATTTTAGTAAAATGTTTTATTTATGCAATAGAATTGAGCCATCTGTGAAAAAAAGCATAAATTGACTTTTTCATTAATGTATTAGTCTGTTTTGTGTTGCTATAACAGAATTACCTGAAACTGGGTAATTGATAAAATTACAGAGGTTTATTTGGCTTATGATTCTGGGACAGCTGCAACTGGCTCAGGTCTCAGGCTGCTTCTACTCATGGCAGAAAGTGGCAGGCAGCTGGTGGGTATGAGTAGATCACATGTGAGAGGAAGCAAGAGAGAGAGAGGGGAGGTGCCAGTGTCTTTTATATGACCAGCTCTCATGGGAACTAATAGAGCGAGAACTCACTAAGGACCCCACCCCCCAGAGAGAGCATTAATCCATTCATGAGGAATCCACCCCCTTGACTCAAACAGCTTCCAGCACTGCCACATTGGGGGCCAGATTTCCACATGAGTTTTGGTGGGGACAACACATCCAAACTCTACCAGTAAATATATCTTCATTTCCCTAGCTCATCCTTTCTTCACAGGAACCCTATATTAAACCTTCTGCAAATCAAGTGGTTATCCTGCTGTGGATTGGATGTCTCCCCAAACTCATTGAAGCTTGGTCCCCACTGTGACAGTGTTAAGAGGGTGGGAAGTCCTATTATGATAATTGAAAGGTGAGGCCTTGAAGTGATTGGATTGTGAGGACGATGCCCTAGTGACTGGATCAATCTATTGGTGGTTTAGTGGTCATCTGCATGGTTCTGATGGCTTTAAAAGGAGAGCATGTGAGTTCTCTCTCTGTTCCTGTCATATTTGCTATGTGATACCCTGCATCATTGTAGAGCCACCACCAAAGCCCTCATCAGACATGTTCCCTGGACTTTGGACTTCCCAGCCTCTGAAACTAAGAAATTTCTATTTCTTCATAAATTACCCAGTTCCAGATATTTCTGTTAAAAGCAACAGAAATGGACTAATACAATCCCTTAATGTATTATTATATATATTTGCTCATAATAGTGCTTCTTAGGGAATACAGCTGTAGGGAAAATGAAATATAAATGGTCAGGGCCCCTCAGATGTTCAGAACCTTGCTGAGCATTTGATGTAAATATGCCTGCGCACCCAGGTCTTCCTTGGCTATTGTCTGATGTAGATGCGCATCGGTGCGTAGGTGTTCCTGGCTTGTCTGACTTGCACCCAGGTGTGCTGGGCTATTGGACTTAAGTATAAAGGATGAGTGGCCCTGATGCACAGCACCCCCCCACCCCTGGGAAGCCTGGAGGGGGGTGGGCAACAAGGAGGCCACTTGTATTGCTAGGTGAGTACACCAATTGTATGGCTACACCAATTGTATTGTTAAAGCAATTCATAACTAAAGCCAAAATGTTTCATTATTTTAGTATCATATCCTTTTTTAATGGCTAGTCTTCCCCTGCAGGAACTGGGTGGACTCTGGAGAAGGACACCAGACTACTACTATCAGTTTAACCAAGTAGCAGTCCTGATTGCAGCTGCTGTACCAGAGGTGGGATGGTGGCTAATGCAGATTCACAAGGCCTCAGGTGCATGGTATGTGATCACCAGTTTGGTGAATGTGGCCTTTTCTATCCAGATTAGGAAAAAGAAAAAAAAAAAAAGATCAGGAAAAGATTGCATTTGTTTGGGATAGACTACCGTGTTCATTTACTGTTGTGTCTCGAGTCTGTGTTAACTGAACCACCCTCTGTCATAACGGAGTCTGAAGTGATCTAGATCACCTGAACCCACCGAATAACAAACTCATCCATTAAACGTACTTTGAAGAGTTATTCTGAATATGAGAAACAATATATGTAAAGTGCCTAATACATAGCAGGCCCTCAATACATGGTAGTTGTCTTGTTTTAGAAAGAGTTGTGTTTGCTTGCTTATTTTCTAATAGACTAAGATGTAAATGGCACTGTAGGTAGCATGTCTTAACTAATGATTAAGCTACATATGGGATCACTAAGGTCACTGGATGGATAAAGCCACAGTGAACCACATCAGATTATTAACACTTAGACAGCTACGTTGTAGAAAAGATGTGGTTCCTCACGTTGTACACTCACCTGCTGGGGAAGCGTATTTCTAATCTGTTTCTTTCTGTATCTTTACCCTGACACATAGAATTTCGCATATTCAGATGCTAGTTATTTGTTCCTTAGTCCTACCGCAGTCCTACATCAGTCCTAGTTTTGGATGTTTGGCATATCCTTTATGAAATGGCAAGGTCCAATGAGCAACTGACAAGTAGTAAGATCATAATGGAAGATAACTGGAGCTAACTCTGGGTTAATAACAGCTATTATCAATGTAATGGTTGACTTGTGGAACTGTAAGCCACTATAATGATTAAAATATTGTTAAATCTGGCCAAAAAGTAAGCTACATTTACTTTATGGCACCCAAAGCTAACTTTCTCTAAATAACCTTTGATGAGCTATACACAAATAAATATTTTTGTGTGTGTGTGTCTGTGTGTGAGTGACCGGTAAGGGGATCGTAACCCTTGGCTTGGTGTCGCCTGCACCGCGCTCAGCCAGTGAGCGCACCGGCCATCCCTATATAGGATCTGAACCCGCGGCCTCGGCGCTCCCAGCGCCGCACTCTGCTGAGTGAGCAACCTGGTCGGCCCTCACAAATAAATATTCTTATTAAGTCCTTATTTTTCATTTCACTTTAACAAACATAACTGATAATTTTGAAATATGAAAGAGTGGATAGATATAAGTAAATACACAAGTAAGATAAAGCAATCGATGTCTAAATTCAACTACATCATGGAATTTTCTTTATATTTAGTTTTTCAGAACTATAAAAACATGTCCCTGACTTGCAACCATCACATAAAGTCAGTTTGCTTTAATAAACACACCTTAAAAGTGAAGATACCATGAATCAATCCAGAATCTACCTCAACTGTAATTTCTAAAGTCATGGAAACCAGTGTCCTTAATGTTGTCCTTGTGGTATATCATTCCATAAATTTTTCTCTGTGAACATCTGAATTCTGCATCATGCCATATTTTATACATATAGTTTATATGCCCTTGTATATCCTGTCGACACAGATTGTATTTGTAAAATATTCCTAACAATCAGACAAAATGCATTTTGAAATATTAATGTTCTATTGAAATTAACTGCCTTGCACATTTTCAAGAATTAAATTCTGAGTATATTAAGTATTTTTGCTGAAAAGCAGGCACTGAGGAGTCACCAAATTGCAACCGAATCTTTCTTGAAAATTCTACTCTTTAGAAGAAATTTTTAAAATTCAGAACTCAAGACTATAATATGAGCAAAACCAGAAGTTTCTTCACAAAGCAAAGCTACAAATTAGATTTTTTAAAAATTACATTAGTGCTCACTTTAATAAACAGAAATTGATGTTACTATAATGTAGTTAAGTCCAATTCCTGATAGCTTTGACGAATGAAGGGAAATACACAAAATTATCAAATGTCACGGAAGCAGCAGCTTGAGGCCAGAAGGAGACAGACAGACAAAAGGAAATGGGAGGGGGAGGAGATACGTGACGCTGAAATGCTTAGAATGAACTAGACCTTGGCCCAGCTCCTGACCCACTATAATCTACGCAGTCATCTCTATTGCCAAAAAATTAACTGTCGAAGCAAACCGATCACTGTGAGCAGGGAATGTAAGTCCTGCATTTGGTTTCAGATTTGTGAGAAAGAAAAAGAGCTAAACCAGTAAAAGATATAAACAGCCAGGAGCGGTGTGTGAGGGAGAAAGGGGGAGGGGAGGAGTGTAATGAAATAAAAGCTAACTGTGCTCAAGTCTTAGCACTGAGGCTACTCCGCGCGCACTACAGGGGCAGGGCCGCCTGGAGCCCTCCCCGTGCAGGGCTGGAGGCAGGGGTTGTGGGCGATCCCCCGCGATTCAGGTAAGAGGGTGGCGGGCGCCGGCGCCCCCGGAACACGCGCACAGTCGAGGCGATTAACTCCTTCCTCGCCAGGACCTGGGGCCGTGAGCTCCCGAGCGGGGCGCGCACGGGGCTGGGGCGGCGAGGAGCGCTTCCCCTCCTCTGCAGGGAGAAAGGAGGCAAGGGGCGGCACCGCACCCCGGTCCCCAGCCCGGGCGCATCAATGACCCGTGAGGTTCCTCAGCACCGTCCCGTGGGCCCAGAGGCTCAGGACCTGCTGCACCGACAGGTTGATCATGGAGTAGTCGCCCCCTCCTCCTTCATCTTCCCCGGCGGGCCCCGGCGGCGGCGGCTGCGACCCTCGGGGGGCGGCGGGGGCTGCGCGGCTCCTCCAGACCGCCGCCTCCGGGGGAGGCTGCGAGGCGCCGGGCTGGGCGCTGCTGCTGTCGCCGACGGGCCTCCAGGGGGGAGCCGCTCAGCGTGTCTCCCAGGCTGCCCCCTCCCAGCCGGGGTGACATTGAGGACAGCGGACGGGGGAGGGGAGGGGGCCGGGCGCTGTCCCCGCGGGGCCCCCCAGCGAGCACTCGGGGCGGAGGAGGCCGCTGCCGCCGCTCCCTCTCAGGGGCAGCGCCACGCCGCGGAGGCCGAACACGCTAGGAGGCCGAGGTCACGCCGGAAGGCCCAAGGTGACGGGGGCAGTCGTGACCCGCCGTGGTGAGGTGCATGTTGTATCAGTTCAGATATTTGCCTTCCCGATGTTTGCATTTCGCTTTTGATAAGGATGTTTGCAGACAACTTTGTTCAATGGTTTAAAAATCTCAACATTTTGATGTATTAATTTCCGGGTTTTTCCTAAGTCTGTCAAGTGATCTGGATAGGTCACTTACTTGCAGAATATATGTTAAAGCCACTGAAACAGAAATGGACGCACCTTACCATTCAACCGGTCCTTCTTCCCGCAGCAAGAACTTGGGCCTCCCGTGGCTCCAGGGTCTGAAATCGTCTGTTGACGCAGGACTGGGCCGGTGTCCCAATCCTCAGCGCCATCACAGGCTCTAGCTCTTCTTAGCGTGGTCTTCCTCTTATCTAAATTGTAAATCTTATCTCCCCTGCTCCCCACCCCCAGGATTTAAACTCATCTTTCCCCCATGGTTTGCTGTCTTTTATGTCCAACGCCCGAGGAAGCGTCTAAAATCCAACTACAGCAAGTTACACTCCTGCTTGAAGTTTGAAACAAAAATTAAGTTTTGGCGATAACATAAGTATGCACTGGCCAGCGGCTCCCCGCCCCGCCCCAACTCTGTCTTTTTTCAAATCTTCTGGCATCTGGTAAGAAAATTTGCAAAGGGAAGTGAAGAAATACATCCTATAGCCATATCATCAAGTATATTTGGCAAAGCACTGAAGGGTTGAATCTCCTGTAAAATGGTACTTTTGGTGATCACTTAAAAAATAATTATACTCTCATACTATATACTTTTTAAATTTATATGTGTTGTCTCCTTAATGTCACAGCAGAGGAAAGGGAAATGTTTTCATCATTAATAGGAACTGAGCCAAAACTCATAATGTAGAGTTTGTCTTCCTCCTATAATTTAGATTTAATTAGATGTGTTAAGATTATAGATTATCAGAAGATGCTAATTATCCTGATTTGATCATCGCACGTTGTACCCTGGTATTGATATTCAACTCTACCCCACAAATATGTATAATAAATTATTTTTCAATAAAAAAGATTATAGAATATCAGACATAAAAGAGGATTTAACATTTTTCTGATTCATTTTATTTTACCAATAGGAAAACTGACTGTGGAATTAAGTGACTTGACAGATACTATAGCAATTCAGAATCTAGTTTCTGAATTCCTAGTCTGTTATTCTTTCTAGCAGCCATACTATCTTTCTTAATTCACTATTAACTTCCTAACTTTAAGGTTCTGGATGGAGAGGTGCAGTTTATCTAATGGTGTCATTAAGGGATTTGGCATCATTATATGATTAGTGATGTTAGGGGATATGACCACAGTCAATGAAAGGTTCATAGCAAACTCTCTGAGCAGGAGCTCATTAATCTCTCATGTCAGGAACGTTTAGTTAGTTTACATGGAGTTGATTGGGGTTCTAATGATTACACACTATTATTTAAAACATAATAGCATACATTTTAAACATTCAGAACCTGGGACCAGTGCCTGGTACAGGATGCTCCGTAAACATTTGTTGAATGAATAATTACATGCCCTTCATACATAAGTCAGCATTTTTCTTGTTCTCCATAAATTTTTTAGGGAACAGGGGCATGTTCGAGATGGAAGGACAGCCTGTGCCTCTCCCTCCGTTTTCCACTTCCTTCTTGTGCCCTCTCTCTACCTGTGGGTGCAAGACACTAGCCTTCCATCTTCTGCCAGCTACCACTCCCTCTGCCCAACATAGCTCCTTGCCCATTACCACGGTTTCAAAAAGGGAGAACACATAATGCCATTTGAATCCTGAGAATTTATACTCTGAAGTCGGAATGTGAGGATAAAAAGAAAAAGATTCTGAAGAAAATCATACACACAGAGAGAATCCTGTATTTGGCAATATAGGAGACTAAGTTTCTCCCCTAAAAAAATCATCTCTAAAAATTACCCTGCATCGAACCTGGTTGTATTACAGCTAGAAGGCCTCACGTAAAGTAAGGGTTGATTAAACACCACCTGAATATTCATGATACATAACCCACACTAGATTAGATTCGTAAATTATTTAATTATTGAGCTAAAATAAGGAAACCTATTCTAAGAACAAAATGGGGAAAATGGTATTTCACTGATTTTAAGTGAGATTACACATTTTTTTTCATGTGTATAGGAACACTAGATTACCTTTTCTAGAGACTTTTTATGAATTTCGCTCTTTCTTCTTTTGGGTAATTTATCTTTTAAAAAAATACGTGTAGTCGCTTTTATATATTTAACAAATAAACCATTTGTGACATGTTTAGTATGAATCTTTTCAGTTTGTCAATTGTCTTTTAACTTTTTTAACAAAGTTTTTCTTGTCATGCAGGAACTTCTGATGTTTATGTTGTCAGTCTTATGATATCTGAGGCTTCTCTCATGCTCTTAAAGTATATTCCCTTCTCTCATTTTTGATTTTTTTAAAATCGCCTATGTATTTTCGAGAAATATTATGCTTTGTTTGTTTGTTTGTTTTTATGTTTACAACATTGGTCCACCTGAAATTTTTTGGGGGGGGATGGGGGAAGGGAAGGAAAGTTTTTTTAATTTAAGGAGTTCAGTAGAGATCCTGATTTTTTTCTAGAAGGTTACACAGTTGTCCCAAAACATTTATTGAATCATCCATCATTTTTCTACAGACCTAAAATACCTGCTATATCATATGCAAAATTCCTATAAATACTTGGGTTTATAAATACTTGGATGCCCTGAGCCAACATGGAAGAAGTCTGGCTACAGTGGAGGAAGCATACAGAGGGACCACACAGAGACAGGAAGAGGTGCTGGATGTTCCTACCCTGCTCGTTCCATCTTACCAGCTCAGCCACCGGATATGTGCATGAACGAGGCTTTGAGATGATCTCAGGCACTGTCCTACCACATCCTTGTGAGAAAGAAACCTCCGGCAGAACTATCCAGCTGAGCTGCTCCCAAATTCCTAGCTCACAGATATAATAAATGACTGTTGTGTTAAGCTCCTCTGTTTTAGGATAATTTGGTCCATAGCAATAGACACTAAAACAATAATACATACAGTACATTAGTACAGTGTATGTTAGCACATTTAGTACATTAGCACAGTTCTTGGCAGGTGCATTAATTGGCCATATTTTGGGGTAGTTTTAGTATTTTGTAGTATTTTAAATTAGTATTTAATTAGTATCTTTATTGTTTTCGTGCACTAGAGGGCAAACTATCTGTAGAAATGGAGGTGTAGTTTTCTAACCAAAGCACCAGGCGGAGCCAGCTCCTAATTTTTGACTTCCCTTTTTAGAAGATGAACTCAGCAAAATGGAAAAAAACTCTTCAGAACCAAAATGTGTTAGAGAACACTCTGTAAACAAACCCTAAAACACAAGAAACCTTATTTTGATGAATAACTCTGCCCCAGGCTGGGTGTGCAGACAAAAGACAAGAAAGTCCTTTTTTTTTTTTTTTTCTATTTTAAATGCAGCAGTGGAGGTTATATTTTCTTTAATCCCTGAAAAGAAGGGATCTGCAAGCCTGTGATTTCTAAACAATGCTGGACTTAATCTCTGCCATTATCTAGAAACACGGCAAAAACAGTCTGTGTTCTAGTTAGCTTCTGACAGTAAGAAGATTTTTCTGAATATTGATTTATTGGCTCCCAGATAACATTTGTACAATCATTTCATTTAAGATTTTTAGGTTACTATTTTTCCGAGTTCTTTATTTTGTATACACAGGATTTAATGGTCTAGTGAGTGTGAAAATGGGCCATGATTCCAACGGCAGGAAATTGGGGAACCAAATCCTTTAAAATGAATTGTCTGAGCAAAATACATTATACTTGTCTGCCTGTTCCACCAAGTTCAAAGCAGATTTTACACATAATCATTCACAGTGACCTGAGAAGGTTGGCAAACCTGCACTGATGGTGTGAGTCTACCAGTCTCTGTGTAACTCTTGAAGGTTGCTGCTGCTACCCTGAGATGGCTTGAGGACAGTTTGAGGCTTTAATAGAGCAGTGGTCTTGAGAATAAAGAAGGTTGTGTGGTCAGCTTATCTGATTAGAGAGTTGCACTATGAGATCAAGACTTTGCAGCCCGGTAGAGTGCAAATCGAAGTGGGGCGAGGGCTGGGTGTGGCTTGAACCCTGAAGAGCTGATTCTTTGAGGGTTTTCGACCACTTTGACTCAGCCTCAACCCTAGCTGAACCACCATCTGGCTGATAGCCACAGGGAGAACTGAGAGAAAGTAGGGTTTGATCAGCTCAAACCCTACCTATCCTTTGCTCAGATACAAACCAAACCAAACCAAACACAGATGTATGGTCATGGAGTGAAATCGTGTCTCTACCTAACGTGTGACCATGAATGATGAGACGGATTTTCAAGTTTAACTTATGGCAATGTCTTATCACATTTTGCTCACAGGATGTATATACATCATATTTTGGTGTGACACACTAGTGATCAATAGCAAAAGCTGTCCTCTTTGACTTAACCACAAATTGTGGACTAGGAGAGCCTCAGAACATCTCTAACCCTCCCAGCTAGTTCTGGAAATTCCCAGGGATCATTTTGCACATGCTCCTAAGAAGCCCTTCTGGCTCCCCAAACAGCCTTGCGGATCTGCAGTAGCAACGATGACAAGCTCCCTGCACTCTTTAGTGGCTGCTTGGCTGCATCCCCCAGGCCACTGACTTTCAGGTTATCACTGGTATGTACCGTAGCACTCCCCACAAATGGCTGCCACTTCATTCCACACTCTCGGTAGCCTCTCAGTGCAATAACTGGACTACACTGAGGTAGAGGAAACATCCTGTGTCCCTACAGCTATTATCCTCCACTCCTAGGCTGCCTTTTAAGGGTCGTCTTCTAAGTCTTCCTTCTCAAGTCTCTGAGGGGCTTAAGCAGCCACACATACCTCCTGGCTTCTCCAAAAATATTGAAAGACCATGTTATGTGGCCCAAATCTGTACACCTCTAGCCGGGGATGACTTCCTTCTCATAAGCCATTCACTTCTCAGGCAAATAAAACCCCAGTGAGAGCCCACCTTGTTACTGCCTCCCCAACATATGCCCTGACACGTCTACATTTACAATGGATAAATGGCTTCTGGACACCTTGGTTTCACAGGTGAAAGACTCGGAGTAATTACCTTTTTTTTTTTGCAATAATTTAATGTGAAGTGGATTAAACAGGATTTAGAACCTTTAAGTGGGATAGTACTTCTTCAAATGGGTGTGACCGCAAGGGATGGATTCAGTGGATGGAGGTTTCCACTAGGATAGCCCCTCTGGGGTGGACGCAGCTTGCTGAGACTTGGAAGGATGGACAACACACAAGCACACCTCCAGGGCTCTGTCCCCACATACACAAAAGGAGTGTAGTTAACACCCTCCCCTCCACCTGCCAACACTAGAATGTCCTCAGAGGCAGGCCAACCCAGTCTCTTTCTGTACATCTAGAATTCCACTCAGCTCCCTGAGCTACCTGTGGCCTCTTTCTGTGATTTTGCACAAGGGGACTTTCCAAAAAATTATTCCACCACACATGGAATTTGACATCACAGAGGGTGCCACCACATTGGATCGGGCATTGACCACCTGGATGCAGATAGTTTACCCAGAGAAACTGCAATGATCTTTTCCTTGCCTGGCCCCTTTTCTCACATTTTTTCTCTCTTCTCTTTAAAACTCTAACCAAATGCACACCACATGCACTCATACATATAGATACACATTATACACATACCAGTGCATATACATGGCACATCCACACCACACACATATACACACCCTGTATACACACACCAACCATACACACACCATACATACGTATGCAGCACTAACAAATACATACCACAACCACATGCACACCACGTGCACACAAACACACAGATACACAGTGCACATGTACAAGTACATATACACATCACATATCCATAACCACATATTACACACAGACACCACACACATACACATATACACATCACATGTAGACACACACCACGGGCACACACACAGTTTCTTCCTTGATTCCCAGTTCTTACTCTGTTCCCTTACCTTTCCTGGCTGACACGAAGGACCAAATCTGTCCAGGCATTGCTGAAGTGGAAAACTTTGGTTCCTTTGGTGGCTGTGACAAAGGCATCATCAGGCAAGAAGCAGGTGCTGCAGTGCATGTTCCACTGAGTATTTCTCTCTAGATATGACCTCCTTTGTTCAGGGAAGCTTCCAGTGCATTCCCAGAGCTCCATAACAGTATAGCTGAGCAAATGCCCACACTTGGACAATGTGTGGTCCATAAGTACTAAATGTCAAAGCCAACAGAAAACCCTAAGTATGGGTCTATTCAGAGATTATCAGAATTGACAGTGAGTAATTTCAGGTATTCGAACCACTGGGTTCTATTAACAATTCTTCTCTAGTACCTAAAACCCTTGGGTTAATGTGTTCATTTATTGAACTACTATTAGTTGATAGCCCATGTTAGGTCACTGAGGAAGACACACATAAGTGACTCAGATGGCGTGAGCTCTCAAGGACCTACCTTCCAGTCTCCTGGATGCTGTCCCATACGTGTCTGATGTCCTTCTCATAGCACCTCAGCATCTGCCGCTGCACAGGAAAGGCTTCTTGCTATGAGTATCTGCAATTCTCTGCTGCAGAGATTTTCTTTTCTGGCCAAGTGTGCTTGGCCTGTGCTGTGGAAGGAATGTCCCCCCAAAACTGATTGAAGCTTAATCCTCACTGTAACTGTTAAGAGGATGGGAAATCCTATTATGGTAATTGAAAGGTGGGGCCTGAAGAGGTGATTAGATTTTGAGGACTGCGTCCTTGTGAATGGATTGATCCATTTATGGAGTGATGGGTGTGGTTATGATGGCTTTAGAGGGACAGTGAGTGAGTGAGCAGCTTTGCTCTCTCTTGCTCCTGCCATTCTCACCATGTGGCACCCTGCATCACTGTAGAGCCACCACCAAGATCAAAGCCCCCACCGGATGTATTCCCTGCACTTTGGACTTCCCAGTCTCTGAAACTGTGAGAAATAAATTTTATTTCTTTATAAATTACACAGCTTTAGGTATTTTGTTATTAGCAACACTGCTTTAGTCCGTTTTGTGTTGCTATAACAGAATTACCTGAGACCGGGTAATTTATAAAGAAGGGAGGTTTATTTGGATTATGATTCTGGGACAGTTGCATCTGGCACAGGCCTCAGGCTGTTTCTACTCATGGTGGAAAAGTGGCAGCACCCGGTGGGTATAAGCAGATCACATGGCAAGAGGAAGCAAGAGAGCAGGAGAAGGTGCCAGGGTCTTTTCAAACAAGCAGCTCTCGTGAGAACTAACAGAGTAAGAACTCACTCATGACTCCCCCTCCCCCAGGGAGAGCATTAATCCATTCATAAGGGATCCGCCCCCATGACTCAATCAGTTTCCAGCACAGCCACATTGGGGATCAAATTTCCACATGAGTTTTGGCAGGGACAACACATCCAAACTCCATCAAACAGAAACAGGCAAATACAGCCTAAATGTAGGACAAAATGGAAACGCCCAAGAATTATTTTCCCTAGAAGCATCCCTCAAGTCTTAATGGGCAAGGCATTGGTGAATAAACACCCCAGCCCCCTTGACCTTGGTTGTGATAAGTGTGTTCGACATTGTCCCCCAAAGGGATTGAGCTCTAGTCCCGCACAGCGGTAATTGAATTGATAACGCCTCCTTAATGGATTTAGTTTACCTGGTCTTACCAACCACCTCGCCTATTGGTGACTCCTGGGATCACCTCTCAACATTTGAATCATTGTGTCAGAATCAGCTTCTGGGGACTGCTGTTTGGTAACACCCCAAGCTCCCCTCTCGTTGGGGCAGTTTTAGGCTATTAATTGTGAAATGGAGGAATCTCTTCTCCTTTCATCCATCCCCAAGTGCACGACCAGCTGCTGGGTATGAGACCTGGCATTGCTTTCAACACAGGGGATTAAGGAGCACATGAGTATTGGCTGACAATCTTTTGGCAGCAAGTAGAGAAACTGGCTCAAGCTAGAATTTATTCTAAGGACACAGGTGCAGCAAGAGCATTGCAGACTACTACAGTGAGATCTTATGTCTGAAACTATGACCGAGGCCTGGCAAGGTATTTGGAAGAAGTCATCATGAATGTGACAAGGACTTAGCTACCAGAGAAGTCTATCAATGTTCAAGCATAAAATTGAAAACATTCCAAATGTCAAATTAATCATTGGTTAAATCACTATTTTTCAGTCCTGTCTCTTTACATTACAATCATTTGGGCTCTGCTTCCACCATCTTGCAATGTGAGACCCCTGGTTCACTGTTGCCACCACCAGATGGACTTTGGACTTCCCAGCCTCAGAAACTCTGTATACAAGGATACTTCAAAAAGTTCATGGAGGTAGATGAGGGTCAAGAAGGCGGAATAGACAGTCCCTAGCATCACTCTCTCCCACAAATCAACCGATTTAAACTATAAAATTAAAACATCAAGTGCGTATGGAATGGGGAGACGTCCAGCGGGAGAGGCAGAAGCTACGTGGAGACCACATACCCTGCGGGACCGCCGTCGCACGATCCGGCAGAAAGGCTTCACTGCCACCACCCGGCTCGATTCCCAGCCCATCCCAGTGCACACAGAGCAGGGAGATATCCTGCAAGGGAAGGGGAAGCTCTGCAGAGACCACACGCTCTGTGGTGCTTCGGCACATCGCAGCCCAGGCCAGAGTGTACAGAACAGGGAGAAGTCCAGCATGGGAGGTGGAAGCTCAGCAGACACCACACACCCTGCGGTAACGCCCTGTGACCCAGCAGCCTGGCTGAGTCCCAGCTGACCAGAGAGGTGGCTCCCCGGAGAGGCCCAAGACCTGAGGCAACCACACACACAAGGCACTAGTGGCCAACTGAGCAGTCACTGATGTAGCCATACAAATTGGCAACCACAGCAACATCTTAGTCAGTCAATAGTGTCAAACCTGTGGACTGTGAAACCCCCTGCTACAATGAATAAACATCAAAGAAAAGATACCAGAAATACAAAAAATCAAGAAAGTACACCACCAAAAGATAATAAATCTCAAGCTCTAGATCCTATAGAACAAGAAGCCCTTGAAATGACTGACAAGGAATTTCGAGTGATAATTCTAAGGAAACTGAATGAGATGCAAGAAAACTCAGCTAGACATCATGAAGAAATGAGGAAAAGCATACAGGACCTGAAAGAAGAAATGTACAAGGAATTCAATGGCCTGAAAAAAAATGTAGCAGAACTTGCTGAACTGAAGAAGTTATTCAGCGAAATAAAAAACAAAACAGAAAGTTTAACCAGTAGGCTTGTGGAAGTTGAAGAGAGAACTTCTGAACTTGAAGATGGGCTCTTTGAAATAACACAAGCAGACAAAAAGAAAAAAGAAAAAAGAATCAAAGGCATTGAAGAAAATCTGAGAGAGATATCAGACAACCATAAGCGCTCAAATATCCGAGTCATGGGTATTCCAGAATGCGAGGAAAAAAGAGATTGCATTGAAAACATATTCAACAAAATAGTGGCAGAAAACTTCCCAGGTACAGGAAAAATCACAGATCCTCAGATCCAGGAAGCTCAACGATCTCCAAACATATTCAACCCAAAAAAGTCTTCTCCAAGACATGTCATACTCAAATTGGCAAAACTCAAAGACAAAGAGAGAATCTTAAAAGCTGCAAGAGAGAAGCGTCAAATCACCTGTAAGGGAGCCCCAATCAGGCTAACATCAGACTTTTCAACACAAACCCTAAAAGCCAGAAAGGAATGGGATGATATATTCAAATTACTAAAAGAGAGAGATTATCAGCCAAGAATACTCTACCCTGCAAGGCTATTCTTCCGAAATGAAGGACAAATAATATATTTCTCAGGCAAACAAAAACTGTGGGAGTACACCACCACATGACCACCCTTACAAGAAGTTCTCAAGGGAGTAATGGGTTTGGTTCCTGAAAAATAACTACCACTGCCATAAAAACCCAAGAAAAATCAATACCCACTAGTAGAATAAAAATGGCATTCATGAAGAGAAAACAAGCAAACAAAAAGGCTATCTACAACCTAAGGAACCAACAAACACAGAAAACAACCAGCAAATCAGAAAGCAAGGAACAAAGACACCTAAGACAACCAAACAACAATTAATAAAATGCTAGGAATAAATCAACACTTTTCAATACCAACTCTTAATGTAAAAGGCTTAAATTCCCCAATCAAAAGACACAGACTGGCTGACTGGATTAAAAAGGAGGACCCAACTATATGCTGCCTTCAAGAGACCCACCTCACCCATAAATACTCACATAGACTAAGAGTGAAAGGATGGAAAAAGATTTACCATGCAAACAGAAAAGAAAAACGAGCTGGAGTAGCTATTCTTGTATCTGACAAAGTAGACTTTAAACTAAAACCATAAAAGGAGACAATGAGGGACACTACATAATGATAAAAGGACTGATCCATCAAGAAGACATAGCAATCATAAATATGTATGCACCCAATGTTGGAGCAGCCAGATTTATAAAACAAACTCTATTAGACCTAAAGGAGGAAATAGACACTAATACCATAATAGCAGGGGACCTGAACAGCTCACTGTCAATATTGGACAGATCATCTAGGCAAAGAATCAGTAGAGAAACACAAGATCTAAATAATACTCTAGACCAATTGGACTTGGCAGATATCTACAGAACATTCCATCCAACAACCTCAGAATATTCATTCTTCTCATCAGCACATGGATCATTCTCCAGGATAGAATACATATTAGGTCACAATTCAAGTCTCTACAAATTCAGAAAAATTGGAATTATCTCATGTATTTTCTCAGACCACAATGGATTAAAATTAGAAATCAATAACAAACGAAATTCTGGAAACTATACAAACACATGGAAATTAAACAGCATTCTACTTAATGACATATGGGTCCAAGAAGAAATCAAGCAGGAAATCAAAAAAATTTACTGAAACTAATGAAAATAATGATATATTATACCAAAACATGTGGGATACTGCAAAGACAGTATTAAGGGGGAAATTTATTGCATTAAATGCTCACCTTAGAAGAATGGAAAGATGGCAAGTGAACAACCTAACACTTCACGTTAAAGATCTAGAAAAAGGGCCGACACCATGGCGCACTTGGGAGAGTGCGGTGCTGGGAGCACAGCAGTGCCCCCTCCATGGGTTCGCATCCTATATAAGGATGGCTGGAGCACTCACTGGCTGAGTGCGGTGCGGCCGGTCACAAAAATGACAAAAGAAAAAACAAATGATCTAGAAAAACAAGAACAATCCAAACCTAAGTTAGCAGATGGAAAGAAATCATTACGATCAGAGCAGAACTTAATGAAATTGAAACCCAGAAACAATACAAAGGATCAATAAATCAAAATGTTGGTTTTTTGAAAAGATAAATAAAATTGACAAACCATTAGCATGGCTAACAAAAAAAAGAAGAGTGAAGATTCAAATAACAAAAATTAGAAATGAAAAAGATGATATTACAACAGATTCATCTGAAATACAAGTAATCATTTGAGACTACTATAAACAACTATACTCCAAGAAGTTTGAAAATCTGTAGGAAATGGATACATTTCTGGACACACACAAGCTCACAAAACTGAGCCATGAAGATGTAGAAAATCTGAACAGACCAATAACAATAAAGGAGATTGAAGCTGTTATCAGAAAGCTCCCAACAAAGAAAAGCCCAGGACCAGATGGATTCACAGCAGAATTTTACCAAACATTCAAAGAGGAATTGACACCAATTCTTTACAAACTATTCCAAAAGATTGAAACAGACGCAAATCTCCCAAACTCATTCTATGAAGCAAACATCATCCTGATACCAAAACCAGGTAAAGATATAACCAAAAAAGAAAACTACAGGCTGACATCCTTGATGAATATAGATGCAAAAATCCTCACTAAAATACTAGCAAACAGAATACAGCAACACATACGTAAATTTATTCACCACGATCAAGTGGGATTCATCCCAGGGATGCAAGGTTGGTTCATCATATGCAAAACAATAAATGTGATACACCATAGTACTAAAATCAAACACAAGGACCATATGATCATCTCTATAGATGATGAAAAAGCATTTGATAAAATTCAACACTCATTCATGACAAAGACCCTCTATAAGTTAGGTAAAGATGGAAAGTATCTCAACATAATTAAAGCCATATATGATAAACCCACTGCCAATATCATCCTGAACAGGGAAAAGATGAAAGCTTTTTCTTTAAGAACAGGAACTAGACAAGGATGCCCACTCTCACCACTCCTACTAAACATAGTGTTGGAAGTGCTAGCCAGAGCAATCAGAGAAGAGAAAGAAATAAAGGGCATCCAGATTGGAAAAGATGAAGTCAAACTGTCCCTGTTTGCAGATGACATGATCCTATATATCGAACAGCCTAAAGCCTCTACAAAAAAACTCTTGGAGTTGATAAATGATTTCAGCACAGTATCAGGATACAAAATCAAAACACAAAAATCAGTAGCATTTCTATTCTCCAATAGTGAACATGCAAAAAGAGAAATCAAGAAAGCCTGCCCATATACAATAGCCACCAAAAAAATAAAATACTTAGGAATTGAGTTAACCAAGGATGTGAAAAATCTCTATAATGAGAACTACAAACCACTGCTGAGAGAAATTAGAGGGGATAGAAGAAGATGGAAAGATATCCCATGCTCTTGGATTGGAAGAATCAACATAGTGAAAATGTCCATACTACCCAAAGTGATATACAAATTCAATGCAATCCCCATCAAAATTCCAATGACATTTTTCTCAGAAATGGAAAGAACTATCCAGATATTTATATGGAATAATAAAAGACCAGGCATATCTAAAGCAACGCTGAGCAGAAAAAATAAAGCTGGAGGCATAACACTACCTGACTTTAAACTATACTACAAAGCTATAATAACCAAAACAGTATGGTACTGGCATAAAAACAGACACACTAATCAATGGAATAGAATAGAGAAGCCAGAAATCAACCCAGACACCTACAGCCATCAGATCTTTGACAAAGGCACCAAGCCTATATGCTGGGGAAGAGACTGCCTCTTTAGCAAACGGTGCTGGGAGAACTGGATATCAATATGCAGGAGAATGAAACTAGACCCATACCTATCACCATACACTAAAGTCAACTCAAAATGGATTAAAGAATTAAATATACACCCTGAAACAATAAAACTTCTTAAAGAAAACATAGGAGAGACACTTCAGGAAATAGGACTGGACACAGACTTCATGAATACGACCCCAAAAGCACGGGCAACCAAAGGAAAAATAAATGGGATTATATCAAACTAAAGAGCTTCTGCACAGCAAAAGAAACAATTAACAGAGTTAAAAGACAACCAACAGAGTGGGAGAAAATATTTGCAAAATATACATCTGACAAAGGATTAATATCCAGAATATATAAGGAACTCAAACAACTTTACAAGAAAAAAACAAGCAACCCAATTAAAAAATGGGCAAAAGAGCTAAGTAGGTATTTCTCTAAGGAAGATATACAAATGGCCGACAGACATACGAAAAAATGCTCAACATCACTCAGCATCTGGGAAATGAAAATGAAAACCACACTGCGATACCATCTCACCTCAGTTAGGATGGCTAAAATCCAAAAGACCCTGAACGAAAAATGCTGGCGAGGTTGCGGAGAAAAGGGAACTCTCATACATTGTTGGTCGGACTGCAAAATGGTGCAGCCTCTATGGAAAATGGTGTGGAGGTTCCTCAAATAATTGCAGATAGATCTGCCATATGACCCAGCTGTGCCACAGCTGGGAATATACCCAGAGGAATGGAAATCATCAAATCGAAGGTATACCTGCTCCCCAATGTTCATCGCAGCACTCTTTACAATAGCCAAGAGTTGGAACCAACCCAAATGTCCATCATCAGATGAGTGGATACAGAAAATGTGGTACATCTACACAATGGAATACTACTCAGCTATAAAAATGAATGAAATACTGCCATTTGCAAAAACATGGATTGACCTTGAGAGAATTATATTAAGTGAAACAAGTCAGGCACAGAAAGAGAAATACCACATGTTCTCACTTATTGGTGGGAGCTAAAAGTTAAAATATAAATTCACACACACACACACACACACACACACACACACACACACACACAAAACCGGGCGGCGGGTGGAAGAAGACATAACAAGTACAATTCTTGAAGTTGATACAACAGGCAAACAGAAAGGACATTGTTAGGTGGGAGGGGGAGAGGGAGGGGGGGAGGTTTCGGTAATGGGCCACAATAATCAACACATTGTATATCGACAAAATAAAATTAAGTAAAAAAATAATAAATAAATAAATAAACCTTGAAAAAAAAAATTAAAAAAGAATCAGCTTCTGGAGGGACCCCTACCAAGTCAAGGGCTAAAACATATGTACAAAAATAAAATTTATTGAACTGTACAGAATTAACATACACAATAGTACATAGATATCGAGCATTGGGAAGATTCAGGATTCACATCAAGGCCCATAGTTGCCAAGACTTTCCCACAGTTTGCTGTTCCTCACCCCACTGGCACCTCCACTCCCAGGATAATGTAGTCACAGAAGCTGAGGTAGGGGACTTTGCAAGTGGGGGTGACTGATCGATGGTTTTAAATGCAGCAGCAAGTTTGAGGAGAGAAAAACAAATGGATACTAACTTGAGAGTTACTTCCAGTTGGAGTTAAGAGAAGGGAAGGTGGGTTTGGGCATCAGAGGACCAAGATTTCAGGGATTCAGGATACCAAAAGTGAAGATGAGAAAGTGAAGGCAACGAATGCAAGCTACTCCGTGGCTTCTTGGTAAATAGAAGGAAAGAGGCAGAACGCATTGGGGATACTTAGTGAAGTGCACGCAGGCTGGACTTTCTGCTCTGTAAAATCTTTGAGTACTGAGAGCACTCAGAGTCTTTCAAAGGAAGTTCTTGGTCATCGGCCACCTTCTTTAGAGTCATGTGGCCTCATCACCAGGTTGATAGGACCAGAGAGAGACAATTCACTGAAGTCAGCCAACAGCAGACTGACTAATGGTCGATGAAGTGGCCTGGTGGAAGGGTTCTGTCCAGTAGAGGCTGTGAGCACTGATTGCTGATGGACCAATCCACCCAGCTTCCAGGTCAAGGAGCTGGAACTCAAAGATACCAGAGAGACGCAGGTAGCAGCGGGAGCAGTACAGGCAGAGACAGAAGGGGCAGGTCGCTCTGTTACCTGAAGTCACCTGGAGCAGAGAACAATGGACTTCTTCTTGCAGAAACAAGATGATCAGATCCCTGGAGAATCGCAGTATCCTGAACAGGGCTTCATTCTGGCTGGGGTCAGCTCAGTCCTGTCTTCCTTATTTTCCCTTGCATCCTTATGGAAAAAAAAAAAAGAATACAACTAATGATTTAAAAGAATTCAAGCACAATTCTGTTCCTTACAATCTTAAAAAACGTAGCCAACACATGGGGTAAAACTTGAAGTCAGAGTAAGGCGGGGTATTGGTGTCCTTGCAAAATGGAATCCTACAAAGTACTCATGGGGTCAGATTCTTAAAGAAGAGCCTCCAATGGCCAGATGCTCAGTGGTCCTGTCTTTAGAAATAGTATAGAAAATTCAGGTTTACCCATAGACTTTCTAGAACACAGCCCTCTCTGCCCTATGTAGTAGCTTTAACTTAAAGGAAACAAAATAACAGACAGCCTAAAAATACCACTTCAGTCCCTTGCAGTCTTTTCTAAAAATAACATGTTGAATCTTCCCTATTAGGAAGATAAGTTAATAAAAAGTCAGAACCTGAGAGAGAGAAAAAAAAAGTGCAAGAATTCTGGAACTGAAAGATACCTCGGGGATTGTTACAGGGTGAGTTGTGTCCCTCCCAAAATTCAAATGTTGAAGTCCTAACCTTCAGGACGTCAGAATGTGACTGTAGTGAGAGACTGGGCCTTAAAGAGGTAACTAAGGTAAAATGAGATCATATGGGTGGCCCCTGATCCAATATGACAGGTGTCCTTATTAGAAGAGATTAGGACACAGCCACACACACAGGGAAGACCATAAAAAGACACGGGGAGAAGACAGCCACCTGCAAGCCAAGGAGGGAGGCCTCAGGAGAAAGCAACCCTGCCAAGTACCTTGATCTCAGACTTCTAGCCTCCAGAACTGTTCGAAAATAAGTTTCTGTTGTTTACGTCCCCCAGTCTGTGGCTTTGCTATGGCAGCCCCAGCAGACGAATACACAGACTATCTAGTCTAACTCTTTTACTTTCCTCCTGAAGATCTGAGTTCAGAATCACATGGCTTGTAAGCCTCGGGGGCCTCGTTCCCAGTGCAGAAGCCTCTCCACCTCCCACACCCAGGAATTTGACTGGTGTGGGTTTCCAGAAAGGGGAGAGAAGGATGACAGAAAGAGCAAAGACACAGAGCTGGAATCGAGTCTATCATGTGAGAGGAATGGGTGAACCTTGGGATACCTTATTTTAATATCTTTGGTTGTTTTTCATTCTTATTTCCATTCCCAGCCTTGTGCCTACCTGGGGAACATGATTGCTTGCAGACATTCCAAAGTGCCTTCAGCATGATTTTCAAATATGGGAATCCAAGTTGGACTAATGGGCCTAAACTTAACCAAGACGGTCCTCTATTTTTTTTCTTTCTTTCTTTTTTTTTTTGGTATTTACATCTGTGATCTGTTGATTCTCTTCCAGAGCCTTCTTTGATGAGAAAAATTCAGGACAGCTCAGAAATTCTTGGGGAGGTTGGGGGAACCAGCACTGGGGGGGGGGCATGGGTGTTATGTTTATAATTAAATTTTATTTTAGCTTTAGTTTCAGTTTCTTTTGTTTCTAGAAATGTGGACTATTTCTGTTGTTTTCTTGGAACATGTGTACCTGTTAGTTTTCTTTAACATCAGGGCCTCAGAATGTCAAACTAATTTTCTCAATCCCTGTTAGTTTCAGGTGACAAGCTTTAACAGCACAGCTCTGTTAGTTTTGGGAGCCTTAAGACTTATTGTCTTGTGGCCTTCCTGTGCCCTGCTATGCTCTTGTTGTTGTCATATGCAGGGGGTCCCAAATCTCTGATTTCCCTCTTTGACTGGTTGTCTTTCCTTTATTTTATTTAGAGATAAGCCCAAGCTTGTGAATGTGAATGAAGCATAGCTAACTGAGCTTAGTTGATTGGGAAGTATCTTTGGATTATCCTGATGTCAAAAAGACATGGGGAAATGCCTAGAGACGAATTCTAGAAAACCCATCATTTTCTCCACAATTCTGTGGGTGAAACCCAAACTTCTCCACTTTGGTCCCACAGGTTTATGTAGTTGACACAGAGCCAGGGATTGTACTGTGAACCTAGTAGCTTGTGCCCTACACTCTGCCTGCCACAAATACCAGCATGTGAAATGGAGAACACTGATCCAGTCTGCATGTATTATCTGTGATTGTTCTGCTTGTGAACGCTGCAAATCAGAACTCTGGTGGCCATAAACACTGGGCTTCACACTCACTCTTAGTAGATCAAGGCCTGATTCATATGGACCAGTACAGGAAAGGTAGTGCTCACTTAAAAACAGGGTCCAAAACAAAACACTGTAATCAAGGCTTTTATGTTGGCAACATAAAATAGTTTCACTGCCAAAAAGAATGCATCATGGAACAAAATAGTAGGTTTAATTGGTGAGTTCATTTTTGTTGTGTTTTTAAAATACCTTTAGAGCATCTTTTAATTTAAGTTCTAGACCCTGAAAAATGTTCCCAGTTAGGTGGCTACCAGGAGATGGTATCTTAATTAATTAACAACATTAAGCCTCTCAAATTAGGTATTTAACAGTGATGAACAAATGCATTTTTTTGTCTAATTAGGTACAGAGACTTTTTGTACTGAATGTCTTTTACACAAACTATACCCAGATACAAGAGCCGTCCCCTACACCTAATTCCTTATTAATTTACTGCTTCCTCCCCAATACGTGAATATAAATTAGAGGAAAAAGCTGCCTTCCTCAGGTTTTAATAATCACGGGCCTTGAGAGCAGAACAGGCAAAGTTCTTGAAGCATCTATGTCCAATCACTTTGACCTCTTTTGGAGAACGTTCTTCAATGTGTGGCTCAACTTTTTGGAACTCTAAAGAGCATTCAGGGAAAGAGAGCATAAGTGATAAATAGTTTGGAAATGAAGATCAAAAAGAAAGCGTTAGGAGAACTGGGAATGTTTAGTCTAGAGAAAAAGAGAATGGGTGGAGACGTGCTTTTCCTAAGCATCACAAACAGGATGAAAGCTATTCTTCTTTTTCCATGAAGGGTAAGGAAATATGAACAAGTGAATATATATAGGCAGAAGGAAGGGAGTTGACTTTAATATAATTTCTTTCATTATTTTTTTTTAAATAATGGAATGCCTAGAAACACAGGAAGTCATCCTGGAATACGTTCAGAATGCTGTTCCACAGGTCTATCTGGATATTGAGAGCGTAGCTTTACCCATCAAGGCGAGTGAAGAACTAACGTCATCCACATAACACAGAGTCAGGCATACTTTTGGTTGACAATTGATATAATAAAGATGTTTACTTCAAACAGGGATTTAACGGTCATCACACACAGATCAAATGCTTTTCAAGTCAGGCACTGACGCATCCATGATAGCTAACGTTTGCAGCGTGCTCACTACATGGTCCTACATGCTTTACACATAGAAATTTATTTCATCCACACAACAGCCATAGGAAGTAGATGCTATTCTCTCCCTACTTTTGCAAAGGAGAAAACTGAGTCAAAAGAAGGAGTTTAATTATTTGCCCAAAGTCACATTTATAGCCAAAGGTTATAAATGAAAGAGCTAAGTTTTGAACCTCTGTCCTCCCAGAAGCAACCACCAAGGTGGGATTGGAAGTTCATGGGATTTATTGGGAGCAACATCTATGATGGGATGAAGGGGACAAACAGGAGCAGTGGGTGGGGAGAGGCTTCCTACTGAGATACAGGCGTGAAATGTGTGAAAAGAGAGAGGGAGGGAAAGATGGGTAGGCAGACCCGCAGACTGCCGTGTAGCTCTGAGAAAGTTTCTGCCAGGTCAATGGATGGGGAGGCCAGTGGGTGGAGAAAAAACCCGAGCGTGGATGGCCTAGTTTAATTCCCCCATGTTGCTCAGTCATTGGCTGAGAGCAGTCTAGGAAAAGCGTGACCTGCTATGCATGCTGTTGGGGACCCAAAGCAGCAATTGGGGACTCTGCCGCCTGTAGTAGGTTCTGAACGGGACAACTGAACTCAAGATGTCTGGCCCCAAAGTAATGCTGGTAATCATTCTATTTTGCTTCCCTCTGAGCCTCATACTTTAAGGGTATGTAGTGAGTAATGTAACCCTGTCATAATGATAGGTTTGGGGAGTAAAAGGGGATGCTTCATTACAAAGCTCTATGGGGCTCCGTTCACATAGTATATGGTGTAAGCAGTGCCTCCAAAGTCGTGAAAAGCAATGACTTTGGTAGTAAAGATGTGGATCGTAATCTTCCAGTCTAAACATACTTGTAAGTTTTGCTTTGGGACACCTTCATCACATAAAATCTCATAAAACTTTTCAGCCAATGTTCAAATATTTATTCGACAATTATTAAATACAAGGCACTATCTTAATTGCAGTGGGAACTACTAAGATCTAAAAGCCTCAACCCTTCCATCCAGTGGTTTACCAAGTAGGGAAGATGTCATTAATATGAATAACCACAGATATGCAAGGATAAGAAAAAATGGCCACACGAGGCACAGATATGGCACTATGAAAGTGTAGGGAAGAGAGGGCCTACTTCCTGTTGGAAAGATTGGGGAAGAGTTCATGAAAGAAACAAGCAATGATACTGGTTCCTCAAATGCAAATATGGCAGCTGGAAGAATTTAATATGCATTGCAGTGGGAGGCAGGAACACAAGCCTGTCACAGAAGCAGGAAGCCAAACAGTGGGTGACAATATCATAATTCTCATAAGATATAAGAAATCTTCCTTTCAAAAGTCCAAACCCCAAGAAAGCTAGAAATATATTAATCTGTTTATTATAAGAAGAAACAGAGAAATTGACTTTCTTCCTCTATTCATTTCCTAGGGCTTTTGTGACAAGAGTACCACAGTCTGGGAGGCTTAAAACTACAGAATATTGTCTCACAGTTCTAGAGGCTAGAAGTCCAGGATCGAGGTGTTGTCAGGGCCGTGCTCCCCACAAAGCCTCTAGGGGAGGATCTTTCTTTGCCTCTTCCAGTTTCTGGTAGTCCCAGAGTTTCCTTGAATTGCAAAGTTATCATGGCATCTTTGCCTCTGTCTTCGTCTGATTTTTTTGTGTGTCTGTATGTCACATGGCCTTGCTCCTTCTGTGTCTCTGTCTCTTACAAGGGCACCAGTCATACTGGATTAAGGTCTTACCCTGATCCAGTGTGACCTCATCTTAATTACAACTGCAGCGTCCCTACTTCTGAATAAGTTCCCCTTCTGCGATACTGGGGCTTAGGACATCAACATAATTCAATTCATAACATCCTATCGATAAACCTTGGTATTATTCTTTACTGTCTTCTGAAATTTAATTTTGCATGAGAAACAATTTGTTCCATAGATTTTCTAGGTACTAAGAACTGTGCAAAGGAAACAAACACAAAGCCCTGCATATTTATATCACTAAATCAGTATACATTTCTTTACATTAAAAAGTAATATTGAGTCTGTGAATAATGTCCTAGAATTATAAAAATATTTTAAAAATATTTGACAAAAAGAGACAGTTTCATCACTCCCTCTTGGTCTTTCTGAATCAGTGTAGCCTCATGCTCAGAGTCTGTTAGAGTCTGTTATACTTTCAGGACAGATTCTGCACGTAGAAATTTCCAAGGTAAGAGCTGAAGTGCTAATATCAGGCTTAGACTCTTTAGGGTCACAGGAAACATATCTCTTCTTCCCTGAGAAACAAACAACAAATCATCATTCACTACACTAGGCAGATGGGGGATACTAGACATAGTGTCTAGATGTACCAGGGGTCACACCAACTAACTAATTTAAATATGAAGTTATCCGTGTTTGGCAGATTGTATTTTCCAAAGATGGCCACAGAACAACATATCCCATTCCACACGCCCTACTCATAATGTGACATCAACACTCCTCCACTGAGAGGTAAGGGCTGTAAACTCCCCCCTCTTGAATATGGGTGGGATTTAGTAACTGGCTGTTAATGAACAGAATGCCCTGGAAGCAAAGCTAGGTCATAAAGGGTGACACAGTTTCTGCTTTGGTTTTCTCTCTCTTTTCCTCCCTCTCCCCCCTCTCTCTGCCTCTCTCTTCTCCTTCCTCTCCCTCTTTCCCTCTCTATTTTTCTCCCAAATGCACTCACCTTTGGAACCCAGGCAACAAGCAGAGGCCATTTGTGGGTATCTGAGCCAAGAACTTCAGCCAGATTCTGTAGACATGTTCATGAAGGAGTCTTCAGATAATTCCTGCAGAGCCCCAGACAGCGCAAAGCAGAAATAAGCTGTCCCCACTGTGTTCCGTACACATTCCCATCCACCAGAACCCAGGAACATAACAAGTAATTGCTTAATGCAACTACAATTTGGAGTAACTTATTCCACAAGCCATAGTCACCAGAACACCAAATATCCAGCAAAATAACAAGTTGTGAAGCTAGATTTTTAGGTGTCATGTTTGTTGATGTTGCTAGAACTTTATCCTGGCCTCTGAGAAAGATCTTTGAGAAGCAAAGAAGAAGGAGCAATAATGCTTGAAGGCCCCTGAAACCTAAGAAGTTTCAAGCTGTCAACATGCAGCAGTATTTAATCCAGACGCCTCTCACTTCAGGGTCCCATGGCCTGGCTACTGCTTCTTAATCTGCGGTGGACCGTGCGAACACCTGGTGCCCTTGAAACTAATGAATATCAGTTTCATCTCAGGTAACCACATGCAGAATACTGATTAATCATTTTTGGAAAGAGAGCACCTTGCTAAACGTGACTCTAATTTTGGGGATTTCAAACTTGTTGGGGCAACTAACATATTCTGTGATACTGGTGAGCAAACGATTTCTCCCTACCCCCTTCCTTCCTTCTTTCTCTCCCTTTCTCCTTTCTTCCTACCTTTGTTCTCCATCCCACCCTCCTTCCTACTTTACGACTTTTATTTCTTTTTGAGTGGTTTCTATTTGTATATGAATGGCATAGATAGATGAAAAACACTAAAAGGGAAAAAATTAACGCATTTTTTTATTAAAGTTGGTATGTATTATCTAGTTTAAAATCAATTATATTTGGGTCTTGGAATTTGCCTTATTTTCTACCCGGGTATTATTGAACTTTTCAATTGAAATGACATATTCCTCTTGGACTCTCATTTGAAATGTAAAAACTTCCTGATTAAGTGCAATGATGCTTTAACATGGAATTCAACAGTTCATTTTAAATCATGAACTTGACATCTACAGGGTCACCACTGAAGAACTTGTTAAGAGAAAAAAGTTCAGGCAATTTAAGTTTAACAGAGTTTAAGTTGAGCAGGAAAAGAAAAAATTTTAAAAAGACTCTCGAATCGGGCAGCCCCTAGTTGGCACAGATGAAGAGGGACTACGGCCAACAATGCATGGTGGGTTAGACTTACAGACAGGGCAGGAGAAGTGACACTACAGACAAAGGAAGTGGGGTACACACAGCTGACCGACTGCCACTGGCTGAGACTCGGCTGTGGTCACAGATGCACACCCCTAAGTCAGGTTTCCGATTTGCCTGTGTGCTCACGGGCTAGGTCAGCTTGCGGTTCCTATGCAAGAACTCAAGCGTGAGTATGAGGCTTTCTCAGGCCAAAGCATTCCAGTTTTATTCACCAAAGTGCAGAATGACAAATCTTTAAAAATGAGTAAGAACACAGAGGTTATCTAATTAACTCCTTTATTTTTACTAGCCACCAAAGTGAAGTTACTTGCTAACATTAGAAATTTGAGGCTGACATTAAATTCTGTATCTATCTGACCCCTCGCCCTCATCCCATGCTTCGATCTTGCTCAGCTGCTGAGATAAATGATTTAGGTTAGAAAATGGAAGTTCAGATCATAAAATTGAGAACAGGGACATTCTGGGGGTAGTGAAAGATTGGAAAGAGATCATAGATGGAAATGAAATCTCAATAGAATGACTACTTATTCCTTTTTTTGTAGTAGTAGTGTCTAGCCTTTGAACTCATGTTAACATCCTAATTATGCTTCAGGAAAGTGCCACATTTCATATTCAGTGGACCCAAATGGCAGCAAAAATGTGCAATTATCGGTACATCCTTTAGTCCCCCTGCAATACATTTCCTTTTATATGTTGTTTTGATGGCTCAGAGGGATCTTCCCTGATCCAAGTTTCATTCTTATTTGTGTAGTAGAATCATGGTTTTAAATGTACACTCTCAATTTCTCAGAAGTTGTTCAGTAGTTGTTCTAAAAATGTACCTTACATGTCATTAACTCACGTGTGGGTGTCTCGGTGTCTCCTGAGCTAAGTCATTTTATATTTAATCATTCTCTGAACTTTAGAGCCATTATATTTGAGGAACAAAAATTCTTCTACTTTCAGACATTTCCCAGGGTGCGTGGGTGTGTGGGGTATAGGAGACATGCTTTCTCCTTTAAGCTGGATTAAACTTTAGAAAATCTTTAGGAAGTTTTGGATTCTTGTCTCTTCTTGATGAAGATCTGCTACAAATAATAGGTACAAGAAACAGGTGCGAACACTATAAAGTTGGGAACATGAGGGTTAAAGTTCCTTATATCATTGCTCTGTGATTCTAGGAATTAAAGAAGAAAAATGGTAGCACTTTCATTCAGGTTTTATAGTTTTATTACAGAAGTCAGAAGATTCGTCTTAGAATAAATTGTGGAGCTTGAACTTTTCCTGGGCTTGGCAGCCTCTGCTTCACTTGGGTAGTATAATCATCTGTGTCATGGAGGACTGGCTCCACGTCTGTAGTCACACACCTTTCTGCATCCTCAGGCTCGCAGCCACACTAAATCACTCCCTTCAGCATACTAATGTGCTTTCCTGTCTCTCATCTTAAAACAGAACAAAACATGCAAACAAACAAAACCCCTCCTTTGACCCCCAATCCCCTTCCACTTAAGATGTCACTGGTGTGCAAATGACCCCCAGACTCTCCTTTATACTCCTGACCTCTCTTCTGCTCAACACTTGGATATCCAACTTTATATTCATTATCTCCATTTGGCCCTAAAAGTATCTCAAATATAAATTAATTTTCTCCTGCCTCCCAACCTGTTCCTCTCCCATCCCTCCCTATCTCAGATAACAGCATCAACTAACCACCCAGTAACTCAAGGCTTGATTTCTTTCTTAATCCATCAGTGAGTCTGGTGGCTCCATCTTCAAAATATATTTCAAATTTACCTACCTCACCCCATCTCCCTTGCTATCATGTTAATCTAAAGCACCAGCACCACTTACTTGGATGGCTGCAATTGCCTCCGACTGTCTCCCTGCTTCTGTTTTCCCCCTACAATCCACTCCTCCATAGCAGTCAGAGAGATGTTTTAAATACATAAATCAGAGTGGGTTATTCCCATGCTTAAAACCATCCAGGCATTTCCTTTCCAAAGGCACTTAGAATAAAATGCACTACTTTCTCCCAATTTACAAGACTCTAGTTGACTTGGTCCCCATCGAGCTCCATCTCACCCTGCCCCCTTTTCTCCCTTGCTTCCTGCATCCCAGCCATTTTGGTTGTCTTCCTGCTTCTCCCATCCCCATGATGCTTTCCACCTCAGGGTCCTTGCATAAGCTTTCTCTCTTGTCCCTTTGCAAGGCTGGTCCCTTCTTACTTGTCAGGTCCCAGCTTATACATTACTGCTAGCCCCGCAGGTCAAACTTCCCTGATGACTCCCCCAAAGGAAGTGCCTTTCCACATCACCATGCCCAGTTCATCCCCTTTAAAGCTCTCACTACATTGTGATTACAGGCTTGTTTGTTTTCTCATTTACTATTGTTCACCCCCCTCAAGCATGGGAGCCCCACAAGAGCAGGGTCTTGCTCAGTCTTGGCCATAGCTGCATCACTGCTCCTGAGAACAGCGCCTGCCCACAGCAGATGTTCAATAAATATTTGTTGAATGAATGAATCTGTTTTTAGATTATCTAAGCCATTTATTTTCCTTGATTGCCTAACAATTTACTCCTTGTTAAAAGAAGAAGGAACATGTTTCATTTTCAACTTAAATGGGTTAAAAGAATTTTAACAGATTGGAGGAAGATCTTTGCTTTTAAGTCTGAGCTTTTAAGCAGTATACCCCTTAATGATGGCGAATAATCAAAGATTCAGTTATGAGAGCAATCAGACTTTCACTAGCAAATACTACCAAATCTTTTCTATTTTCTATATCTTTTGTGAATTTTATTCTATCTGATTTTAAATGTGGTTGTAACTATGGAAGCTGTTACTTGGATGTAAATTTTCAAACACTGAAAGTCTAGAAATACTACATAATTAACATTTTTGTTTACTTCCAATACACTGGTCCTTACTATGTGATGCTAACTCTCCTTATACTCAAGAATCACAAAATAAAGATGGTGATATGGAATTCATTGCCACAATGCCTTGGGATATGAATTGTATTACTGATGTAATGCTAGAGCTCATATAAATGAATACTAAATAATTTTGTGGCACATCGTATTATTAAAATATATTTTTGTATAATGCTAAATAAAAAAATAATAAAACAAAGTTGCAACTAACTCATGTGTTGCTTGAAACATACAACTCAGCAATCCTAAATCCTTACTTGAAATGCCTGCCAAAGCTAAGACAGCACATTTAACACTAGAAAATAGAGAAGTTAACTCTAAAATGTCTTAGGGAAAAAAATTGGTTAAAGGTAAACTTTGCTGATCAAGATAAAAGATTTAATATAAAATACTCTTCTATTGGAAAAGAAAAAAGAAGCAAAAGAAAGGAAAATAGTTTGTTTAAGAGGTGCCACGCCTGAGACAGTTTAAATGTTTGAACTCAACCTCTCGAGCTGTGCAATAAAGAGGACAATAGTGTTTATGACCCATTTACTCTAGGTTTCCGTACTTTTCAGTGTGCTTAGCCATGAACAGCATGAAAACATGGTTAGGAGGACACGAGAGATCAGAGCTCAGTGATAGGCAAAAGGTCGTTGTGGACCACCTCATGGAAGGGACTGGACTTCAGCTAAAGCTTGCTGGATGCATAAGGATGTTGAAACAAGGAGAAAGGCGTGGCAGCAAGGAAAGAGTGGGAAGAAACAGACGTAAGAAACGAAAAGAAGTTTGAAAAAGTAAGTTAGAATTCCCCACCTCCAGGGAAAAAAGCGTTTAAAAGGGTACACGGGTTGAGTCAGGGAACATTTAGTGTAGTCACAGCAACCGAATGGAATGAATCTGCGGTGGGTTCTGAACTGCAGGCTGCCGTTTGGGGAGGCAGGAAGAGATTGAGAAGCTGTTGGGAACCTCAAGCTTGAAATGTCAAACAAGGGTGACACGAAGGGGGTTATGTTTTAGGAAGGGAAATGCCTGCCGGCATCAGGCTTGTTGCAAGGAGGGAAGCTTGATGCCGTTTCTGCAATAAAGACGTACGATGTAATGGATTAAAAGTCTGCTCTGTGACAGTGGCAATTTTAATAGAGATAAAGGCGTAATTTGAAGAGGCAGTTTGATGGGAACAGAAACAGTTTTGTCAAGCATTGTGTGCTCCATACTTTACATACATTATTTTACTTAATTATCATAACGGCCCTTCCAAATAGGTATAAGTATTCCAATTTAGAGATAATTGAGTCTCAGTGATTTATGAGTTATTCGAGGTCAGACGGTGGAACCAGGGTTAAGAACCAGCAGATTGAATGGCTGGTGGATTGGGATGAATCAAAGCGATTTCATTTGTTTGTTTTGTAAAACTATATCTCTATCTTTATTTTACTTTTTTCTCCTAAGTCTGAGAGCCTAACATTGGTTTGTGTTTTTGTACATAAAAGACAACTGCTAAGTAGGTAATGACAAAAGCAGAAAGTGACAGCCAGTTTGATTTCAGTTTTTGTTTTTTATCCTTAAATGAAGTGTTTAGTTTTAGATAAATGAAAGATGAGTTCCTGGTAATAAACAATAGTCTAATAAAGGCTGATAATAAAGACTAGCTGGTTAAGGCAAGCATCCTTCACTGGGTTTGTTCTCAGTGTGGTCCTTTGGAGAGCTGTTACCACGGGATGGAGAGTAACCGTGAACTAGACGTCTAGAGAGCAAGAGAAGCCAAGCTGTGCATGCGACAAGTGATATCCTGCGGCCGAGTGGAAGCAGCGTATCCCACCTGGGCGATTTAGAAGCAGCATATAATAAACTTGCAACACCAGGGTTAAAGAGCAAAGATGGGCTGAGAGTTGAAAATACAGCTCAGGTTTTCAATTCAGATTTTAAAAACTTGAGTAACTCTTTTTCTAAAGAAAAACAGAAGCGCACAGTCTCATTTCATTACCCACCAGTGCCTTTGAGCCATGAACTTTTCCCCACTTTCAGAAACTTCTCTGGAAAATTCATTTCATGCTTGTCTACTCCAGTAAAGCCCTTGACTGAACTGTTACAAAACAGGAGACTTGGCCGAGGGAATGTGAGAAATCACCCGATACACTGGAGCCAGTTAGCATCCTTGAGAGCTCTGTGCCTCTGACCTTTGGTTTACCCGTAACCTTGGACGGTGACCTTCTCCCAGCAGAGGGGACTTTCTGGTTGTTCCTGTGCCAGGTGAACAGGCAGCAGACACAGCACATGCATCACGTTCTCTGACACACTAAAAAATACCTCTTCCGCTCAGGGAGGGCTGCAGGGGCCCTGACTTTGGGGCTCTGCGCTCACCGGCACCTGAGCGGCAGTCTTAGGAGGCTCAGTGAGAACTATCAAGTCTCTTTGAAAGCCTCGACTTGTTTTTGTTCTCTCCCCAAGATGTGCCTCCATCAATTACCTTGTTGCTGTAATGCTGCTCTTGAACTAATGTGATCAAACATCCCTGCCTCCTCTCATGTAGATTTTGACCCAACGATGTTGTCACGGATCCTTAGGCAGCCACCTTCCCATTTTCCACCGTGCTGGTTTCAGAACTTCTTTTTCCAAGTTCTCAGCCTCCCTCTCAAGAAGTGATCTAATTTCTTCTTCCCCCGAGAATGGCTTTTGTTTTCAATAAGAATTTATTGAGCACCTGCTATGAACTAGGACTTGTGCTTAGTTCTTGGAATGTAAAAAGGAATAAGGCATCATGTCTAGCTGGATGGGCTAATAGCTTGGTAGAGGGAGACAGACATGAGGACAAGGGCAGTCAGACTTTGCAGGTGAATTCAAACAATAGATGCAAAGAGCAAGGAGAGGTCAGGGGGAGTCATCAGTCCCACCTAGGAGGGCAGGTACAGCTTCCTAAATACCACCTGGAGTAAACTTACAAAATTGCCTTCCCTCTACTCTCTAAATCATCTGTAACTGTAGCCGTTCTTAACGTCTTTCTTCCTACCTTAGAAGAGGTGTCTGCTTTTTGCTAAGATTTACCCTTCACATGGGTCTTAAAAACAAACTTTATCTTCCAACATAAAAGTATGGTTAAGAAAACAATTACAAAAATATTATAAAACAACAAAAAATTTAAGAAAGAAAAACATTTCGCATTACCCAAAGCCCCCTTTTTTTTGTCCGGTAAGGGGATCGTAACCCTTGGCTTGGTGTCGTCTGCACCGTGGGCCATCCCTACGTAGGATCCGAACCCGCGGCCTTGGCGCTCCCAGCGCCGCACTCTCCCGAGTGAGCCACGGGGCTGGGCCGACCCCGCCTTTTTAACAGTCCTGCCACCTTTCCTTTCTGTGTATTTTAGTCTCTTCTTTCCCTAAGTATTTTGAAATAGTTACGACCACAACCACTTGCATTCATAGTACGTCTCCCCCACCCCCACCCCTGGGACCTGACTCTTTTCAATTCTGTATCTTCATTGTCTTTCCCATTTGAAAGTCCCATTCACATCCCTACTCACTTAACTCCTGCCTACCCTGAAACAAGAGAAGCCAGATCATTCCCTCAGTCCTGCTAGACCGTTCCTATGGATCCCACAGCGCTCTGCTTACTGCGCCCTTCCTTCTTTCGGAGGCTTTCCTCCTTGGAGTTCCTGAGCTGTCCATGTTTTTTTTGTGTGTGTGTGTGTGTGACCGGTAATGGGATTGTAACCCTTGGCTTGGTGTCGCCCGCACCGGGCTCAGCCAGTGAGCACACCGGCCATCCCTATATAGGATCCGAACCCGCGGCCTCGGCGCTCCCAGCGCCGCACTCTCCCGAGTGAGCCATGGGGCGGCCCCTGGGCGGCCCCTGAGCTGTCCACTTTCATTTTTGAAGTTGCTCTTTTCGTCTCTGATAACTCTTTCTACTCCATCACTTTCTTACATCAGTTTCTCCCCCTTTGCCTACCCTTTAAAGACTGATGATTCCCGGGGTCCCTCCCGCTGCCAACCTTTCTTCACTTACTGAAAACTCTCCTTGGGCCCTTTCCACAGCTTCGTATATTTCACTGATTCCTTCCTTCCAGACCTGTATCTCCAGCCCAGACTTCTTGCCCGAACTTCAGCCTCATTTGCAACCTGCTACTCAATCCGCTTGCCCAGACAAATCCAACTCCACACTTGCCAACTGAATTCTTCTCCTAATTCCTTAGCTTGGGCAAAACTACTATCACCCTCCTAGTCAACCATCCCAGAAGAACGGACACCCTCTCCATTTCCTCCTTCTTACTTAGTCCGGTAAATTCTGCCTGCAAAACGTATCTCAAATCCACTGCTTATTCTCGCTGCCACTTTGTAAGATGACACCTGGACTCTTTCTTATCAGTTCACTAGATAGACTACTATTTCTTTTTGCAACACTTTTTCTTTCATGCTGTTTCACAAATTATGTTTCTAGAATACAGATAATTCTTTAAAATAGCAATACCTTAATTAAAAATTGTCAATGATTTTCCACTACCTGCACCAAAATCCAAATTTCTTACATAGCACTTAGGCAGTGTGTAATTTACCCTCAGTCTACTTTCCCCACTCATTTCTTTCCTATGCAGTCCCCCTACTCTGTCATAGCCACATGGAATTACTGGTGACTTCCCTGTGCCCCTAAACAAACTAGGACTTCTTACACCTCTCAGGATCTACTGTGGTTTTCCCTCTGCCTAGGAATGCCTCGTGCATTTGTCAAAATCATATGCATGTGTGTAAGCCCAGTTTAGCTTAGCACGTGGACCAGCAGGATATCTCACACTGGGATGAAATTGACTATATCTCTGAGTGCATACCATGAGTTCCATCCCTTTATTGCTTCACTTAATGATCACAAACAAACTGTGTGCTGCAGTCTGTGGGTAAGGAGTTCCCAGTTTTAGCAAATCCAACTACCAACTGACACACAGACAAGACTACATGAGTTGAAATAAAGTGTCCTCTCTGCCACTGCATTGGGATCTGAAGTTAAGCCTGCTGAATACATAAAAAAGATAATATGGTACTTTTAAGTGAAAGGTTCTAGTACTATCAATGAATTATTCTTTATGGTTCAAGTGGTAAGTATTGTAATAGCTTAGAATTTGCCTCAGAATATCAAAAATGTTCTCATTTGAGAACCACTGAAACAAAAGTTTGATATTACTGGGGTAGACTGAAAATTAGGAAGTTAATAATACTGTCTTCTTGGAGTTTTAAATTTAATAAATACCATGTTAATATCATTTGTAGGAATTTTGTAATTCTAAAATTCTTTCCTGTGTCACCCAGTCCAATAAGCAACCTGATGATGCTGGAGAAGAGGGTCTGGGAGGCCCAATAGCCGGCCTTGACCCACCCCATCCTCTTACCAGGTTCTCGACTCTGCCACAA
This sequence comes from Cynocephalus volans, assembly GCF_027409185.1. Lineage (NCBI taxonomy): Eukaryota > Metazoa > Chordata > Mammalia > Dermoptera > Cynocephalidae > Cynocephalus > Cynocephalus volans. The sequence continues at coordinate 20,866,562 of NC_084464.1, forward strand.
GAAAGAGTTCAGGAGCAGAGTCATAGCAGGAAATTAAAACAGGTTTAATATAAGGAATAAGAGATACAGATTTCACAGAGAAAGGGCAGCCTAGTTCCAGAGACTGAGCTCGGCCCACATTAAGTTTAATATGAAAGTAAGAAACACACATTCACAAAGTGCAGGCCAGCTTTAGGAGAGTGAGCAACAGCTCGGCCTTCTACCAGAATTCTGCTTCAATAGTTTTGCTATCTAATACATATTCATTATATCTAATGAATATTCAACTAAGGGGGTGGTTCCCAGTTATGTAACCTAGTCTTGCACATGCTCAGTTGGTCCCCTTTCAGGGTGTATTCACTGGTCAAATTCTATCATATGCACCAAACATATTCAAGAATATTCTGTGCTCTTTGGTGTGTCCAGTGGAAGGTCAAAGGTTAAAGTCCCTTCTACTGAGCATGCTTGGTCACTGGGGTTGTATAAGCCTGTATATATTCCTTTTACTGAGCAGGCTCAGCTACTAGGATTATGTAACTCCTTTCTACCAAGCATGCTCAACCACTGGATTTGCATAAGTCCACCCCTTGTGGTCTCAATCTCCTGTGTTGGTACTGAAAATAGGTACAACAAGCAACAGTAACTCTCCTCTAGGGGAGGACATAGAGGAAGGGCTTGAGACCTTGGGAAGTGGCTTGAAACCCAGAGGTGTATCCTAAAAACAGAAGCCATGGAAACTGAGCACTTCCTATCTCAGGAATACTCAGATACTCGGGGTTCTTACACAATAAAATATTTATATGTTTCATAAGTTGGGTGGCACCAGAGGTCTCCATTTCTCGCTCACACCTGTGCCCTTTGCAGGGATGCACACACACTGTACAACCACACCCTCAACAGCTGGCCTGCCCACAGCCTGGGTCTAAAATAAATCTTGGCTTTTAAGGTTGCTGTTTTCTTTTTGTTTTAAATCATAATCTCAATGTTGAATCCAAAGCTCAAACATGATGTTGGAGAAAGGCACAGTAGGGCAGTTTGGAAAGATGAGATTTCTTTAAATTACAAAAACAGGAAGAGCAGGAGGGCTTTAAAATCAACATTTAATAATCAGAGTCATGCTCATGTTTTTGCTCCTTTGCTTAGAGAAACGATGTTGTCAGAGTTGACCTAAAACTGTCCCAGCAGTGCATGACACAGTTGGAGAGAAGCGTGCAGACACCAAGTAGTATTTAACAAAGGGTCCTCCTGCCCTTCGGATCCATGCCAAGGCTGGAAGTTCTGAGACTTTCAAGAATAATTTTCATTTCCTTCACTTGAAGAAAAACACTTAAGTAAGAGCACTGCATTGAATAATATTTTTATTTAACGGTTTCTTGCAAGATTCCCTGATCTGAACAAAAAAAATAAAGATGGATAAATAGATTAGCCACCAACCCCCTACCATCAGAACTGTCTCTTAACTATTTGAATTTCATTTTAATACTGTGGTTCCCAAAACCTGGTCCCAGGACCAGCAACATCAGCATCATTTGGAACTTGTGAGAAATACAGATTTTCAGGCCGCACCCAGACTTGCTGAATCAGAAACTCTAGGGGTGGAGCCTCAAATCAGGTGCTTTAACAAGCTCTCCAGGTGATTCTGATACAGGCTCAAGTTTGCGGACCACTGATTTTATATAATTCGCTATGCAAAAGACAACACGAGGTGTCTGAAAAGAAGTCAACCGTATGATGGCATTGCTTACTGATGAGACAGATAAAGCAATAGGCTCTCTGGAGCACCAGAACCATATTCCTAGCATTTTTCTCATGCCTAAAAAAAGAGAGTAATGCAGAGATGAAAATAAATTGCTTTTGCTTTTCCAGCCAAGGCCCATTGATGTAAAGGCCATAAAGTCATTTCTTTGTGATGTGCACATTTGATTTCTTCTCTTCTGGTCATTTGGTAACATGCAGTAAATCATTGTTAACTATAGATTCCTGGGTCGACTGTCCACCAATAGGACTTATATTTCCTAGCTGGCTGCAATGTCATGTCCACTGACCAACCTCTCACTATGCCCCTCACAGTCCCCTTTCCCACCTCTAGTGACAACAGTTCTCTCTCCTTTTACCCTGAAAGATCATCACACGTTGTATACATGTATTAAAATATAACACTGTGCCCCATAAACATGTACCATCAATACGTTTCCATTTTAAAAAGGGCCTAAAGTCAACTGAGTATCACATAAAGTTAAAAAAAAAACACTTAAATTATTTTTTTGTTCTTTGCAACAGAAAATATAATACATTTAACTTATCTGTCTTCTTTAGTTAACTAGAAGGAACATAAGACAAAGCCAGGAAAAATGACTCAATTTTCTATTACAGTGATCAATGGAGAGACATCGGATACCACAGAGGAGCTTATTTGCTTGAAGGGTAGTGACTTTCATCACCTGTTTAGTGCCCTCCTTCGCTCCTTAGTCTGAAATAGGTGTCCAATAAATATTCATTGAAATTAAGGGAAAAGGTAAGTAAGGGAAGAAGTAAAAAGAGAAAAATAGCCCAGGGAGAAGTATAAACATGAGAAACAGAGAAAAAGACAGACATATACAGAGAGAAGGAAAACACCAAGAGGAAAATAGAAGAAAATGACAGAGGTAAAAAGCAGAGAGATGAGACACAAAGAACTAGGCCAATTTATAAGCAACGGGAGTAAGGCTCATGAACTTCAAGTTCAATGATCTAGCTCCTAAGGAACACAACATTTCCCCTTTTAAAAATTATTTATGAAAATTCTTGTCCCCAAATGCTGGCCAAGTGTCAAGACCAAGAAATGGATTCCAAGAATCCTGAGGGACCTAGGATTCTCCCTAACAGAAAGAACACCTTTGGTCAGGTAGAGACGTTTGCACCTGCACTGAGTTGTCTGTGGGGAGCACGCCCCTGGGATGAGAAGGTGTGAGGAGTGGGGCAGATTCTTGCATCAAAAGAAAAGTGGAAGGGAGAATTTGGTACTTTTATAACCTTCCACTTTGCTGAGAATTTTCTCAGAGTTTCAACTCACAGCAGCTCTTTCACGGATATGTAGGCACCGGAAGCATGGCTCAATGGACCAAGGTCTGTGAATTTACACCTTGAACCACAATTCACCGTTAACCTCTCAAGCAGTCACTACCTATTGCTTGCTTGATTTCATCTCTAAAATGGGAATGTGCTCTAATATTACATAGTGCGGAATAATTAAGAAAAGTGTTCTTGAGAGCATTAAAATGGAAATAGTTTGTAATTACCTTTAAAAATTCATGAGTAGTATTTTATAGGAATAACCTAATATTCAAGAGTAGTTGTAGATGGAATTGGCTGAAGAGAAAAATGTGATCTGACGTAAATGTTGGCAAAAGACATCTACCCACTCCCAAAGAGGCACCTGCTTGTACAAGAAAAAAGATCAGAAAGCATAAACTACTTCAACACACAAAAAGAGATGTGGCAGCTACATCTTGAAAGTCCCTGGAGTTCATCCATTTCCGGCAAGAGCAGTTTTCCAGTTAACGCTTCCATTCAGAAATTCACCAGCCCTCCACACAGCTGCCTGGATGCTGGACATTCATTTTGTCATTTCATGAAATCGACAAGAGTGAACAATGAGAAAAAACAGCCCACACTTCCATTCCCGCTTTTCAAACTCAATCGAATGTTTTTATCTGTCTGGAGTCTTGACCGTCCAATAATGTTGATGGCAAGATATTTAGTGCACAAATGGAGTAATATATTTTATCTTACAGATAGTCCAAAACTTCTTAAGCTTGTTTGAATTTGTCATTCATTTGATATTTGACTTAACAGCAATCAATTAGTAAATATCACACACAGAAAACAAATGGAGGAGTTAAACTTTTTGCTCAAAGGAAATCATTATGAAGAAAAGAAAGGGGATAGTGAAAGGCCACATGAAAAATGTTTGTTGTCTATACATGTGCAAAGATGCAAGCATATTCACACAGGGACATATGCCATCCTTCAGTCTCTCTGAAGAAATTCCCTCTCTACCTTCCTTTGGAGAGTAGAGACCTGAATTCATGTGATCCTCTCACTGGTCTTTCTGGTGCCTTACTGTGCACATCTCCAAAGCAAAGAGTGCTGGGGCATTGGGGAAACATCTATCGTTGTGCAACGTACAAGTATAATATTTCTCTAGTTAGCTAAGTTTATTCAAGAATGATTACATTGGGATATCCAATCAAATATAATCATTCTTGAATAAATTTAGCTAACTAGAAAAATAATATCTAGGCTTCTATGTGACTATAAAACAACCAAAAATATTATTCTTATAGAATTTTCTATTAATCAAATTGTTACACTATTTTTAAAAAATCAAATCAATAGTGAGGTGAGATTTTGCTTGTGTGGCTATCAAGAGATGATTGTGCAATGACAGCCTTGGGTCAAGTTGAGAAGATGCACTTCCTTTACTGACTCATGACAAGCACTCAAAGTCCTGGTGCTTTGAAGCAAAAGGAAAGGGGATACAGGCACCGCCTATTAATACTGTCCCCGCTCCTGGCATTTGGAGCACTTTCTCCATGTGAAATTGAATACAAGGTTGATTTTATCAGCCCTTACCATTAGCTTTCCAACATAACATGTCTCTTGTATTTGTGAATAGGTTCTGGCAGAATGCAAAAGAGAGAAGAGGCGATCCAATTCCTAAGTACGCTTGTGCACAAGAAAATAAAATGGTAATAAATGTGTTTATGCGATAAATGTCTTTCTGAAAACACGTTTCTGTTTTTCAAGATCACATTCTTCCCTTGCTTCATCAGAATTAAGGGAACTAACATTTGTTATCCACGCCAAGCTAAGTATTTTACAGACATTATTCACTTAGCTTTTCACAACTAAGTTAAGTAGATATTATTATTATCCCCATTTTCAGGTAAGGAAACTGTAACCAAGAGGATTTAAAAAAAACTTGACCTCTATTACCAGACAGCTGGTGGCAGAGTGGGGATTCAAACTAGCTATGTTCAGTTACGAAACCAGAGTACCTTCTATCATATGTTGTTGCACAATTTTCTTTTTCTTTTTTTTTTTATAAATGCATTTATTTATTTAGATGTTTAAGCTCTCGCACTAAGTTTTTACAAGCTGATGAACACTGACAAATTATTTCTCCCCACAGAACTATAACTACACATTCCGATACAGTATAAATATATGGTTGAACTAACATTAATACACATCACCATTTTATCAATTACATAATAAAACAAATTATCAAGTATCCAAATATTAAGTTACACAGCTCAAAAGGCATATAAAGTATTAGATATCTGCTCAATTCATTAGCAGAAACCCACTTCGTTTTTTGCAAGAGAGATTGGGAAGAAAAGGGGGGAAAAAGCACTTCAAACAAACATAAGTTGATAAACAACTTCTGATAAGTACGGGGGGAAAAAGAATTTCAAGAATTTTATGATTAAGAATTGTTTTAGCTACAATAACAAAGCATCTCTACCTTTAAAAAATATTTACTAAATTAAAGAGCATATTCTACATGCTCTGCACAAGACAAAGGCAACATTTTACTAAAAATATTTAATAGCCCCCTCCCGTTCTTTTTCCAGGCCCTCCCTGTTAAGTTGCACCTCAGAGTGCAAAAATTAAATTAACTGTAAGGCTTTTTTGTCTGGAGACATTAAAGACATGTGCTTCTGTACAGTGTAGATTTCCAAAATGGAGGTTTTTCCTAACAACACAAAATGAGATTTATTAGAAAGACATTAAATAATCACTGTAAGACTTGGTTTTTTTTTTTAAAAAATCGATGGTTGTGCAACCTGATGTATACTGGTATGAATGCAGGAGAGGTAAACATAAAGTGAGCAGGCAAATAACCATTCAGGCCCTACTTGCAATGTTTGAAATGACTGAAGGAATAAACCACATAAGGTCTAGAGTGTTCATAGTTCCTGGGATTTTAGTTCTGTATGATACTAAAAATATACAAGTATTGTGCAGTATTTTGGCACCTAATCTTTTGTACTTTCTTATGTATTGATAAGATTCTGGCATGGGAACAGATTTCAAGAAAATATAAGTCAATACCACATGATTTCAGGAAAGGTCAATTGGTACAAAATGATAAGCACATTTTAAATGCTAAGCAGCAAGAATCTTTTGCTAAGTATCCAAACAGTTTGATCATAACCTAAACACAGGCTACAATTCTGTCAAGCTTGTGGCCTGGTAAAACTGCTTTTCATTACTCCTATGGAAGTTTCATTAGACTTATTCACCACGCCAACAAGTTGGCTAGTATGCATGACAAATTAGGTCCCGCCTCAGGTCCACTTCCAAAGCAACAGTGTCAGGCCCCTCCACTTTTATGAATGCAACAGTTATTTCTACGACCACTGGAGTCTTTGAAGCGCAGCCGCATTTTAGGGCGATACTTCTCCAAGTAGAAAAGCCGCTCGCTGTTAGAAGCTCCAGGCCGCTTTTGTCTTGTGAATTGCACTGCATCTTCCTATTTCATTCCACCCTCAATTAACGCTGGGGCAACAAGCACCGGAGCTCTCCCGAGGCCGGCAACACCATGAACAGCAATAGGACAACCAGGTTCTTCACGAAACTTAATTTGCACGAGACTTAACCAGCCGTCAACAACCTGGTTAGACGGTGGTGCGCCGTCATCACAAGGCCAGTCGAGGACAGGGACGCCTTCTTCCTCCACAAGAGTCGTGTCGTACGTTGCGTCACGTACTCTGACTGTTGTGCTAACTCCACACTTCTTAAGTTCCTCTGTAAATCTGTGTCAGGTCGCATTGGTTGGATTGCGCGGAATAAGAAATCTCACGTTCTTGTATGTGACTTCCACAGGAGCCCGTCCAGGTCAGAACTCTTGTAAAACGCTCTGCGGATGTCACTTCAGCGCTTCCGTGTGCAGGTTGACCCCTCTTACGGGGACTCCTTGGTGGAGCAGTAATGAATTTCTGCCGTTCACTTGTCTGCACCGAGGTCGTGCCGTGCCCGGCAGTAATGTCCACTGCCCTCAGAACGCCATAAATGTGCGACAAAGACACCGCAGACCTGAGGAACATGTTTACTCACTGCTGATTGTGGCCTAGTCACACAGCCGGTCCCCAGGCAGCGGCGACGCAAGCGGCGGCGGCGGCGGCACAAGCGGCGGCGGCACAAGCGGCGGCGGCGGCGGCACAAGCGGCGGCGGCGGCGGCACAAGCGGCGGCAGCAGCGGCGGCAGCTGCAGGGCAGGGGACGGCAGTGGTCGTTGCGGAGCGGCGGCGACGACACAGACACAAGCGGCGGCGGCGGCACAAGCGGCGGCGACGACACAAGGGGCGGCGGCAACACGAGCGGCGGCGGGCGCCGCAGACTCCCCCGCGCAGTGAGCGGCTCCGCGGGGACAGCGACGCCGAGCCGGTCGCAGCCCGAGGAGCCGAGACGGGGCCGAGGCCGGTTGTTGCACGATTTTCTAACAATATCAATTTGAAGTTTTCATATGTCTTCTTTTGTTGCCGGTTGTCAGAACTGTGACAGTTGTACCCTCACACACCCCTCTCCACATCCACGTGTCTGTACTGTAATGATAAGGCCGAGGACTCTGGAGTGTCATCACCTGCCTTTAGACACACTGACCAGCTGCGTACACGGACCACGAGGCTGGGCCACTCTGCCTCATTTTCCCACTCGTCACACGGTTGTACTGATCATGCACGGAGCTTAAGAACGGCGTCTGGAACATTTTACGCCTATGCAAGTATTAGCCAAGACTGTTATATCAATAGGGCAGAACTTTTGAATTATATTGTTGAAGTGTATCTTGGCTGGAACAACTTGGGCAATAAAACTGTAGTGCTAAGGAGGCCAAGATTAAAATTTAGATTAACTTATAAAACAGTGAGCTTTATTTCTGCTCTATGTCCATAGATTCCCTAACCTCACCCAGCTACATTAATGCATATTATGGGTCAAATGGGCTACCTGAACTGGAACAATTCTATGCCCTCTACAAAGCACATGTCTTGTGGAGGATCAGAGAGTAGGTTACTCGTGAAATGGAAGATGAGCCTTTTACTGCTGCAATTTAAAATACTGATGTTATATTCCCCTGTTCATAGCAGCATTATTCACAAGAGCCGAAAGGTGGAAGCAACCCAGTGTCCATCAACAGATGAGTGGATAAACAAAATGGGTGTATGTAGACCATGGAATAGTGGGGGGTACAACTGTCACAGTTTTGACAACCGGCAACAAAAGAAGACATACGAAAACTTCAAATTCATATTGTTAGAAAATTGTGCAACAACAGGCCTCGGCACCGTCTCGGCTCCTTGGGCTGCGGCCTTGAAGGGAAGGAAATTCTGACACTTACTACAATATGGATGTACCGTGAAGATGTTATGCTAAGTGAAACAAGCCAGTCACAAAGGAACAAATACCGTATGACTCCACTTGTAGGAGGGACCTACAGCAGTCAAACTCACAGAAAGTGGAATGATGGTGGCCAGGGGCTGGGAGAGAGGAATCTGGAGTTGTTTAATGGGTGCGGAGTTTCAGTTTGGCAAGATGAAAAGAGTTCTGGAGATTGGTAGCACAGCAGTGTGAGTGTACTTAACACTACCAAACTACACACCAAAATAATGGTCAAGATGGTAAATTTTCTGTTACATGCATATTAACAAAATTAAAAAATTTTTAAATAATAATTTCAATCAAACCGACTGTAGCTACCCCAGTGGCCACAAATCAATGGGAGGGTGTTCTGTTGTTACTGATCTGCAGGATCTGATGACATTATCACTGCCCCTCCTGGCAGCAGCCCGTCTCAGTGATGTGTGCAGCTGCTCTCTGTCCTCCCCAGCGCAAACGACAGTCTAGGCCACCCACCTTTCACCTTTGATTCTTTCCTAGGGGAGCTACAAATATGACCCTTGAAATAAGGGGCACGTGTGGAGAAAATGCACCTGTGTACCCCTAGGTGGTCTCCCCACAGAACCCCTGTACATGTAGGAGAATAAGTGGCAGTACTGTAATCTTCTGTATAGGTCAGTGGTGTTAAATCTCACGGTTGTCAGATGCAATGTCTTTGTTTCTGGTGACATTGTTGGAGCTCTCAGTAATATCCCGGCATCTCTCTATTTGATCTATGTTTTTTGCATGGTGTATGAATGTCAAGTCTGCACTTTGAAACTTGGGCAGTTCCCCCCAGCAGGGAATGGTTGAGCCTCTGTTAATTAAGATCTATTTAGATTACTGTGATCAGTGGTTTCGATATGAACCCTTCCGGTTAGAATCGCTGCTTGTGGAGTCTTTTAAAAGTGTGTTTGAATTTCACAAGTATATGTGAGCTGCATCTCTTTTATTTTCCTTAGGTGGGAGGAAGAGGGAGGGAAGACGAACATATCGTGTTTCAACACAAATGAGAGTCACCTTCAAGTCCAGTGTATTAATTAAAAAATGATTATCCTTTAAAATAGCACTATAGGGTAGACAGGAATCTATTAATTTTACTAATAACTATTCCTCTATTTAGACATTAGCATAAATTCTTTATTCTTCTCTTTCTGAATTCTACACACTCCCACACCCACACGTGTTGAAGCATGTGTGAGATAAAGTGTGTGTATGATATCTATTTCATGGTATGATGAAATGTAACTGGAAACAACAGTGGCTCACACCACTGAAGGGGTAGCGACCTTGTCTCTCATACCTATGACACCTATGATTACAGGCTTATTTCAAAAATGCCACTCTCAGATAGCTCATAGTTGGCTCTACAGAAATCAAAATGCCAAGTGACAGTTTTTTCCCCCATGATTCAAACCCTCTTGAAAAGTAGAGGCCACTCTGCAGACCAAATGCCACCTGTTACTGGAAAGGGGCCAAATGACCTCTTCCCAGACTGCTGCTGGGGAGTTTTAGCCACATCTGTGATTTCCATCAGCACCCACCTTCTTTGGCCCATGAAGAGGCCAGGGCAGATGTCAGTTAAAGAAGGGAAGTTACTTTCAAAGGACCTAGATGAAAGAACTATCAGAATCAAATGTCTTACTATAATGACTGGTTCTTTTTTGCACAGTTCTAAGAGATGACCTTTCTTTGGCCTTCCAAAATATTGCTTCCAAAATATCAACTTGTCGGGACTAGAGAAAAGCAATAGCAGGTGAGACCATTGCGTGTGATCAGTGTCTCTTAATGGCAAAAACAAAGTGATTCTGCCTTTTTTCTCAGCCCCCAGACTTCTAGCTAAGGTAGGACATTGCCAACACTGAGCCTTCACTGAGAGAACTCTGAGTGCTCATTCTCAGGCAAATGAACTTAAGAAACCAAAAGTGCCCTTGGCAGGAATTATTTTAGTAGGAGTTGCAATGATTTTAATAAGAAGGGGACGTGGGAACTTCAAATAAATTTTCCCTTTTGAGTTCCACCAAGAACAGATGGTTGCTTTACTCAATGAAAGATTTCACAGGGGTGATTTCATGCATAGCTAAGAACAGTAAGAGGGTTTTTTGGCTGTCAAAGCTGGGGTTAATGTAATAATCGGGGCATTATTGCTCACGTGGCGTTCTATACATATGATAATAAACACATGTGTTTGTGTGAGTGTGTATTTTGTGTGTGTGTGTGTGTGTGTGTGTGTGTGTGTGTGTAGAAAATACTGGAGTTAAATAAAAGGACCACCCACCATTTCCCTAGCATTCTTGGGAATACCTGCAATATCAGGACAGCCCTCTTATCCTCCAGTTACAGTAACAGATGCACTTTGTACACAAATACCTCATTTAATTTTTATCACAATCCCATGATTAGGCATTATTGTCCCCACTTTATAAATGGAAAGATTGATGCTTAAAGAGCTTGAATAACATGCTAAGGCAGCATCACCAGGAAGTAGCAGTGTTGGGATTTGAGTTGAGGAAGTTCAGAGCTTTGCTCCCAATTACATTCCCACAAGATATGTAGCACATACTGTACAGGCTGCGCAAAGTCACTAAGAAATCCTGGGTGACCATCTGCAAAGCCCAATCTCTAATTTTCCTCTCTTTTATAGGCCTGTTTAAACAATAAGACTTAGAAAAGCATGAATCCAATATTTTTGGACATGACAGAATATACTAATCTATAAGCTCAAATTATAATGTTAACACTTGAACTTCATTAAATATAATTAAAATATAAATAACCTAGCTATATAGTCTTTTGGACATTTTTTTTTGCCCAAGACAACACCAAATTAATTTTAAAATATTCAAAATATTATAAAATTACACTTACTGTTCATTTATTAACCGACTACCAAAATTAGAAACCTTTTGTTAAGGGATTGAAAAACTAATGCATATAGTATATTTTTAACATACACAATGAATAAAACCCTACAGAATATATTTTTCTTAAGCCTCTTGTCTCTCCCTTTATCTCCCCTCTGTTTCCCTTCTCTCTGTGCTTAAGCTTCCAGCAGTGAAAGCAATTTTATATCTATTAAATAAGTCTCTCCCAAGTCCACTGAACATAACATTTTCTAGGCCTTTCATCATACTACAAATTAGCTGCCTTATTAAGAATAACAGTCTGGTTGAAATTCTGCTTTTACTGAAGTCATCTCTCCCTTCATTTCTGCTCTGGCCAGAGCACTTAGGAAGACATTAGAGAATTTAAGTCACTTACTTATTTTTAGTGTAGTTGATAGACTCACGGCCAAATTTGACAATTCACTCCTTATTTTACCCTAAACTTTAGTTTAAAAGGGAAAAAAAATAGTTGGACCATCAACTTGGTTGGGGGAAGGAAATTATTTTCCTCAAAGAAATAAAAGCATTCTGCCTTCACCTGAAGTATGTGTAGGAGACAATTTGTAGAGAGGTTGAGGCAAAATTGTTGAGAGACAGACTAGGATCACCTACTGCAAACAACTCGCTTCTGAGACCAAGTCAGGAAGTGTGAAAAATGGCATGAATCTTGGGGATAAGAATAAATGGCTACTTTGTATCAAAAACCAAATGAGTTCTAGACCAGTGCAATCTAATAGAAATGTAATGTGAGACACAAAAGCAAGCCACCTGTGTGATTTTAAATGTTCTAGTAGCCCCATGGAGTTAAAAACAAACCAAACAGGTAAAATTAATTTTAATAGTATATTATTCAACCCAATATGTACAAAATGTATTATTATTAATATTTACCATTTTTTTATACTGTCTTCAAAATCGAGTCTGAATTTCACACTTACAGCACATTTTACATGCCCCAAAGCCACCAAGCTGATCAGCTCAGGTCTAGACAATTGATTAAATGAACCAAATTGTCTTTAAAATATTTGCAGGATGGGGCCGGCCCGTGGCTCACTCGGGAGAGTGCGGTGCTGATAACACCAAGGCCCCGGGTTCAGATCCCATATAGGTATGGCTGGTTAGCTCATTGGGAGAGCGTGGTGCTGACAACACCAAGTCAAGGGTTAAGATCCCCTTACCGGTCGTCTTTAAAAAAAAAAAAAAAAAAAAAAAAAACTCACCGTAATAAAAACATAGTTTTTTTTTTTTTTTTTTCTTTTTAGTGACCGGCACTCAGCCAGTGAGTGCACTGTCCATTCTTACATAGGATCCGAACCCGCGGCCGCTCCAGCGCCGCACCCTCCCGAGTGCGCCACAGGCTTGGCCCAAAACTTCAAGATTTCAGCTAGTGGTTTTGACCTGGCTGTTAAAGATCCTGCAAATATATATATATATATATTTTAAAGATGACCAGTATTTAAAAATACTTTAATTCTGATTCACTTTTTATTACAAAAAGCAATGTCAGTATGTTCTGTTTTAAAATATGATCTTCCCAAGGTACAGAAAAACCCTTATATCAAACCTTTGTCTAGATCTTTGAGTGAACAGAGGAAGGTTACCAAGAAGCATACGGATCTGTTGTTTGAAAAGTTATATATGCTAGGGCTGCTGTGGGCCTCGGGCCAAAGTTTGGAGTTAGAAAGGAGGCAGAGGGCAGCCTGCTGCTTCTGTGCACAACAGTGTATATTGCCACCTCCTGTGGGAGTGGTCTGAACACACTAGACTGTTAAGTAGAGAAACTTCTCATCCTTATAGATTTTGATTGTGATGTTTCTGAAACTCCACGACTCTCCTGAGCTAACAGTTACCTGTGAGATGACCCAGGAAGAAGGGGGCCTATTTGTACATTATTCTACCAGGGAGATCTCAGAAAGCACTGAACTGATCTCAGAGGGAACTAAGAGTGTCAACATCTATCCTGACTGGCCTTAGGAAATGCCCTCTGTCTCACTGATAGTCCAGCCTAATTTTATAAATGTCCTACTGCAAGTTAGGATTGACCTAGGGATTTCACTGGTTGAAGCGTGGAAAGGGATAAAAAGAAAATTCTAGGAGAGATTGATACCAATGAGTAAGAGGGGGGGGTTCTCCAAGGGGGGTGAAGATACACATCCTGGTGGTTTGAGAAAGAAAGACATCGATAGAGGGAGGTAGGTCCAAGGATCAAGGAGGGAGACTGGTTTTGCTGTGCATATCTATGCAGTGTTTAACTCTCTGAGTGCTTTTTCTCTTGGATTATTGAAATAGTCTTATGAAGCATACACTACAGATTAATTTCTCCTCCTGTACTGTATTCCTTTATAGCTTATGTAATGAAATAAAACCAGGAACAGCTACGTAATTTGAAAGGCCAGTGCAAAATAAAAATGTGGGAACCTTTGTTCAAAAATTATAAGGAATTTCAACAAAATGTGGTATATACATACAATGGGATATTACACAGCCTTAAAAAGGAAGGACATTCTGACGCATTCTACAGCATGTATGCACCTCGAGGACATTATGCTAAGTGAAATAAGCCAGCCATGAAGGGACAAATACCATGTAATTCCACTTATATGAGGTACCTAGGGTAGTCAAATTGATACAGTCAAAAAAGTAGAATGTCAGTTGCCAGTGTCTGAGGGGAGGGGAAAACGTGAATTGCTGTTTAACAGGGATAGTTGCAGATTTGTACAATGACAAGAGTTCTACAGACTGGTTGCACAGCAATATGGATTACTCAACCCTATTGAACTATACACTTAAAAATGGATAAGATGGTAAATTTTTTGTTGTGTGTATTTTACCATGATTAAAAATGAAATTTTAAAAATTTTAAATTATTGAGAATTTCAAGATGGCAATTGCAGAATGGTTAAACCAAGTTTGGACTGCTTTGAAATATGAGATCCTGGGCCAGCCCATAGCTCACTTGGGAGAGTGTGGTGCTGATAACACCAAGGCCATGGGTTCGGATCCCTATATAGGGATGGCTGGTTCACTCACTTGGGAGTGCGTGGTGCTGACAACATCAAGTCAAGGGTTAAGATCCCCTTACTGGTCATCTTTTTAAAAAAATAAAAATAAAAAAATGTGAGGTCCTTTGTGACTGCACAGGTTGCACAACTATGAAGCTGGCCCTGGAGAAAAGGGACAAAGTAATACAGGAAATGTGGCCTTTCCAAGAGAGTATTTTCTGTCTGACTCCCAAGTAGTGGTAGAAGCAAGAAGGATCAAAGGCCCTGAATTTCAGATATTGTCACTAGCAAACAGCAGAAGGTCAGTATCAAGCAGCAGAATACTAAAGACAAAAGAAAAATTTTAAAGCTATTAGTGTAAAAGGTAGATTACTTACAAAGGAACAACAATTATATCAACAGAAAAATTCTCATTAGTATTACCAGAGGTCAGAAAATAGCAGAATAATGCCTTTAAGTATTGGGAGAAAAGAGTTGTCAACCTGGAAAATCCTACCTTGCTGGATTATTATTCAAGAGTGAGGGTGAAATAAAGACAATTTCAAACAAGTCACACCTGAGGGAGTTTACAGCTCATGGACTTTCTATCACTGAAGTAACTACACACGAAGTGCATCAGTAGGAAGAAAACTAAACCCAGAGGAAGGAACAGCATGCAAGAAATATGTTGTGGTTTGTCGAGTGTGTATTTATTTTTCTTTATCTCTTTTTAAAATTTTATTTTAATTGTACATATCTGTGGGATACAGTGTGTTCTTTCAATACATGCATATATTGTACAATGAATCCCTTGGGGTAGATTAGCAGATCCATCACCTAAACGTGTATCTTTTCTTTCTGATGAACACATTCAAGATCCTCTTTACTAGCTATTTAGAAATACACGATACAATTTTATTGGCTATAGTTGGCCTGGAACACCAGAACTTTCTTCTTATCTACCTATTTCTATTTCTATTTTCTCTATGCTGCATGCTGAATATTTTCTTCAGGTTTTTCTGTTTTAATAACTATTTAGTGCTAACAACTTTCTGTAATGATTAAAATTAAATTCAGGTTAAGTAATAGAAAAACCCAATATAGCCATGGCTTTAAAAAAGGGGATAGAAGGAGGAATTCAGCTTCCAGCCAAGATGGGGTAACAGGGACTAGATTTTTCCTTCTGTCTGTAAAGAAAAAAAAAGAAAGAAAGAAAGAACAACTATAAGAAGCAACAGTTTTCGAGACACTGAACATCAGGTAGCAGAGTACAGTGATCCTGAATGATGAGAAACAGACAGGGTAAGGCCTGTGATTGCCCCAGCTTGCTTCTTTGGGAAAGCTTTAAGGCCATGTCACTGGGAGAGGGAATTCAGGTTGAGCCTACTGGACTCCTTGAGTTGAGGAGATGAAGCTAAGAGCCTCAGGAGACCACGACTGAGTTCACAGGATAGAATACTTGAATTGAAAGCAGAGGTTGTCAAACTGAGTAGAGGAGCAAAACTCAGCTATTTGCTCCCTACCAGAAATATATTTTAAATACAAAGATACAAATAAGTTTAAAAGAAAGGATGAAAAAAATTTACCATACTAACATTAACCAAAAGAAAACTGGAGTGGCTATATTAATATCAGATGAAGTAGATGTCAGAGCAAAGAGTATTACTAGAATCAAACAAAGTCCATTTATAATGATAATGGAGTCAGTTCCTAAAGAGAACATAACAATCCTAAACTTTATGCAGCTAATAACAGAAACTAAAAAAACACAAAGCAAAAACTTATAGAACTGCAAAGATAAAGTCCACAATTATACCAAGAGATTTTAACACCCTTCTCTCAGTAGTCAATAAAATAAGTAGACAAAAAAAATCAGTAAAGGTATAAAAGACTTGAACATCACTATCACCCAACTTGACCTAACTGACATTTAAAGAACTCTCCACTCAGCAATAGCAGAATACAGTTTCTTTCCAGGTGAAAACTGAGTACAGTCAGGTGTTGCTTAACAACAGAGATACATTCTGAGAAACGCGTTGTTGGGTGATTTCATCATTGTGCAAACATCATAGATGTACTAACACAAATCCAGATGGTGTCGCCTACTACACACCTATAATCTTATGGGACCATTGTGGTGTATGCGGCCCATTCTTGATCAAAACATGGTAATGCAGTGCATGACTGTATTTACCAAGATAGATCATATTCTACATTGCAAAACAAGTTTCAATAAATTTGAAAGGATTCAAGCTATACTCATTAGATTCTCTGATCAAAATGGAGTTAAACTGGAAACCTATATCTGAAAGATCTTTGAAAAATCCACAAACACTTAGGAATGAAGTAACACATTTCTCAGTAACCCATTAGTCAAAGAAGAAATCAAAAGGGAAATTACAATGTACTTTTTAAAGAATAAAAATGAAAACATAATACATCAAAATTTGTCAACAGCCACTAGAGCAATATTTCAGGGGAAATTTATATTACTACACACCTAACTTAGAAAAGAAGAAAGGCCTCAAATCCATAACCTCAGCTTTCACCTTACTGAGCCAGGGCAAGAGCAAATGAAATTCAAAGTAAACAGGGAAATGGAAACATTGTAAAGATCAGAGTAGAAAACAATGAAATAGAAAACAGAAAAACAATAAAGAAAATCAATAAAACCCAAAGCTAGTCTTTGGTATAGTAAAACTGATAGAACTCTAGCCAAATTGATCAAAAGAAAACAAACAAACAAAAAAAAACAACACACAAATTGTCAATATTGTGAACAAGAGAGATAGCACAACTACAGAATCTATGAATATTAAGGGATATTAAGGAAATATAAGGAACAACTTTATGTCAATAAATGTGACAACTTAGATTGAACAGACAAATTTCTTTAAAGACCCAAATTACTCAAGCTCATTCAAAAAGATTAAATTTGTATTTAAAAATCCATAAAGGAAATTCCAGGTCCAGATGACTTCACTGAAAAATTCTACCAGTTAAGAAAGAAATAATACTAATTCCACACAAACTTTTCCAGAAATTGATGAAGCAGTAGCAATTTCTAACT
This sequence comes from Cynocephalus volans, assembly GCF_027409185.1. Taxonomy (NCBI): domain Eukaryota; kingdom Metazoa; phylum Chordata; class Mammalia; order Dermoptera; family Cynocephalidae; genus Cynocephalus; species Cynocephalus volans. The sequence goes on from NC_084464.1 coordinate 20,883,901, forward strand.
CATCCTGTGAGGCTGGAATTACCGTGATGAAGACTTTACAAGGCATTACAATACAAGAAAAGTATGGGTCAGTATTTCTCATGAATTTAGATGTAAAAATTCTAAACAAAAATTTAGCAAATTAAATCTAACAACAAATGAAAAAGATAACACACCATGACCAAGTGAGGTTTACCTCAGGAATACAAGGTCGGTTTAACTCTTTAAATACAGTCAGTGTAATTCTCCATAATAACAAACAAAATAGGAAAAATAATATGATCATCCTACGAATGTGGACAAAATCTTTGACAAATCCAAACTCATTCCTGTTAAAACCTTTTAGCAAACTAGGAATAAAAGGGAACTTCCTCCACCTGGTAAAGGGCATCTACAAAAAACCTGCAACGAACAGCAAATTTAGCAGTGAGAGACTGAATGCGTTCCCCTGATATGAAGGAAAAGGCAAGGATGCTGGTTCCACCACTTTTATTCAGCCTTGTGTTGGAGATTCAGGCCAGTGTAATAGAACAAGGGGAAGAAATAAAAGACACCAAGATTAAGGAGGAAAAGCTTTTCCTTTGCAGGCAATGTGATTGTCTACACAGAAAGTTCAGTGTAATCTACAAGAAAGCTGCTAGAAGCCATAAGTTAGTTTAGCAAATTTTCAGGAGTCAAAATTAATGCAAAAATTAACTTTATTTCTATAAACTAGCAATGAACAAGTCAAGATTAAAAATTTTTTAAACAACATCATTAAATAGCACAAAAAATATGAAATAGTTAGGGATAAATTTGACAAAGGAAAATTAGTCCATTTTCTGTTGCCTGTAACATAATACTTGAAACTGGGTAATTTATAAAGAGACAGAATTTATTTGTTACCACTTTGGAGGCTGGCAAGTCCAGGGGACACATCTGATATGGGACTTCTTCTTGGTGGGGACTCTACAGGTCCTGTGGTGACGCAGGGTATCTGTCACAAATCGAGGGCTGAGCAAGAGCACATTTCCACATGCTTTCTTCCTCTCCTTGTAAAGCCCCCTGTCTATTCCATAATAACCCATTAAACCATTAACCCGTTATTTCATGAATGAGTAATTCCATTCACACGGATAGAGTCCCCACGATCCAATCACCTCCGAAAGGCCCCTCCTTTCAGATACCATAGTCCGATCTCCCACCCTCTTAACACAGTTACGGTGGGGATCAAGCTTCAATGAGTTTTTGAGGAACATTTAAACCATAGCAAGGATGTACCCTGAAAACTATAAAACTTTGCTGAGGGAAATTCGCAAAACAAAATTAATGGAAAGACATACAGTCGTCCCCCTTTATCTACACACGCCCCATGGATGCCCAAAACCATGGACAGTGCTGAACCCTATGTGTACTATGTGTCTTCCTATACATACATACCTATGATAAAGTTCAATTTATAAATTATGCACAGTAAAAAGTAACAATAACCTGTAATAAAATAAAACAATTGTAACAATATGTTGTAATAAAAGTTATGTGAATATGGTTTCTCTCTCTGACAATATCTTACTGTGCTGTACTCACCCTTCTTGATGTTATGAAGTGAGAAGGTAAAATGCCTACGTGATGAGATGAAGTGGGTCGAATGACCAGGCATTATGACCTCGCGTTAGGCCACCACCGACCTTCTGACGATACGTGAGGAGGAAGATGATCTGCTTCGGGTGATCATGGATCACTGAGTCATGACAATGTCAACTGCTGGATGTCAGCAGCAGATGCTGTTGATGACTAATGGGCGGGGAGCATATACAGCATGGAGACGCTTGACAAAGGGATGATTCTTGTCCCAGAAGGACAGAGCAGGACAGCGTGAAATTTTATCCTGGTTCTCAGAATGGTGCACAATTGAAAACTTATGAATTGTATATTACTGGAATTTTCCATTTAATATTTTTAGACCACAGCTGGCCATGGAAAGCAAAACCAGAGGTAAGCGGGGACTACTGTATTTTGTTCATGGGTCAGAGGATTCAATATTGTTAAAATATTGATTTTCCCCAAATTGCTTATAGAATCAATACAATCCCAATAAAAATCCGAGAGGCTTCTTTTTTTTTTTTTTTTTTTTAGAAAATGAAAACTGATTCTGAAATTCACTTGGAAATTGAAAAGACCTAGAAATACGGAGCAAATGTGGAAAAGAAATTGTATGTTACTCCTTGATCTTCAGATGTAGAGCACTACAAGTGGGAATAACAATACAAACAAAGTCTTAATAGTAAGTTTTCCCAAAGTATCTCCAAATAAAAGGGTGTGAAACAGCTATTGTGTTGGGAAGCAGTAAAAGACAAAACAGATTAGTGTGGCATCACATAGACTGGCAAAGTATCAAATTGACTAAGCCCAATAAATGTTTGCTAAATGTAATCCAAATCAGTCATGCAGTAAAGGGTCTTGAACGTGGGGACGTTTTAGAAATAGCTGGTTTCAAACTTGATAAATACAAGTTTATTAACTTACATATTATTTTTATCCCTCCCATATCTAAAAAGGATTTGAAATAGCTAATAATGAACTAGGAAATAGCCAAAGATTTATTACCTTACATATATATTTTATAGCCTTGTGTACTTTACCAATTCCCCTTTGATTAGAAGGGAGATTACCGAGTAACTTCATCCTACAATGCCGAATAATGGGGGAAGAAACAAAAGTCTTACGTGCTTTCCACTGTCCAGACCTCTCACTTATTTTTGGTTCATCTAATGCATGAAGGACAGTGGGACATGTTCCAAGACTAGGAGGAGCACCATGTAACTGGAGCTGTCATCAGAGTCCTTCTTATGTGAGGAAATTGCCCATCATTGTTCCAGGAAGGCAAACATTGGGAACCGCACTGCAGGAAATGAAGGGTTTTATATAAATGGCCATTTGCCTCATAGACCACAGTGTGATAAAACGTCTTATGATGATGGCATCTTCCCTTCCTGAGGAAAGTTTGATTCCTTTTAGAGAAGAAATGGTGACTTGGGACTTACATTTTCTCTTGGCGAGAAGATTTTCTCTATATTTAAGAAAAATAACAGTATCAAAAATGATACTTACCACAAGGCCTTAGGTTGATGTTTCAGGTATGCTACTACTTTTGATAGGAATCAGAAAAATCTTACATGTAGTGTCAGAGTCCGTGAGCTTTAAGTATACTTCTCTGGTATTATGAAAAAGACTTTCCATTGACATTTTTAGAATAATAAGTAAGGAGACAAACATCGTGCACTTTCTTCTTCATGGCGAAGATAAACATTCTTATCTTTTTCAGAGTTTGGATTTTGGAAAATTAAGGGCTGACCGTATTTGAATTCTGTACTTATTTTTGCTGCTTATATATTCTTTCTAACTATAGCAGATGTTTTCTTTCTGCCTCCCATTGACTATTGTTCAAACTTCCTAGCATGTTTCACCAAGACCTTCGTGATCTGGTCCTTGTTCACCTCTCTAACTTCATTTCTCTCTCCTTCAGGAACACACACATACACACGTGCTGTCTTTTCCTCTCATCTGGCCTTGGGGTCTCTCTCTGGAGAGTGACTGTAAACTCTAGTCCTGCCCTGATGGGCCTCCCGGGGAGGTGGTCGTCCGTGTCTACAGCTTATCTTTCTTTATCCTGGAGGACGGCCCAATGCTGAAGTGTCTGGCCTGTGGCCAGGTGTCCCTCTCACAGGAAACTTGTGCAGACTGGCAGAAAACCTTGTGGCTCTTGCCTGACCTGTGTCCAGCTTATTCGTGGCAAGGTAGCCACTCTCTGGGAGGGCGCTGATCGGGAAAGAAGTTCGGCTGAGGAGTGTTGGTCAGGTGAGACACATAGAAGGCAGCTCGACAAAGCACGTGAAACACCAGACACAGTTTAATTACTTACAGATCCCAGAGAGGAGGAAGCACACCTCTCAGGGGCAACAGGAAGGTGGGAGCTGTCTGGGACATGCACGCTCAACCAGCAGATGAGGAGCAGGAGAGAGAGATCGAGGACCTGTGGGCAATGTCTTTATTGGGGTCCAGAGTGTTACTCAAGCAGGTTTCCCACATGGGGTTCTAGTTGGTGGGTTTGGAGCAAGCAGGCACACGCTCCATGGAGGCACACTGTGACTGAGAGGGGGTATATTAGACCATTTCTGTTGCTTATAACATAAAGCACAGAACTGGGTAATTTGCAAGAAAATGAAATTTACCACTTGTAGTTTCAAAGGCTGAAAAGTCCAAATTCCAGGGAACACACTGGGTGAGGGTCTTCTTTGGTGGTGGCTTTACAGCAATGCAGGGGTCTCACATGGCAGAAAGTGGCAGAACAGAGGGAGACTAACATCTCACATGATCTTCTTTTAAAGCCCTCAGAACCACCCCCTGACCACTATTATTAATCCATTCATGGTCCTACAATCTAATCACCTCTTGAAGGCCCCACCTTTCAATTACCATTAGAGGATTTCCCACCTTCAGTAGTTACAGTGGGAATTAAGCTTCTAGTATATGAACTTTGGGGGACACAACTCAATCCACTGCAGAGGGGATCACTGTGGCATATCTGTGCAGTCTATGTGGGGTGTGTGGGTCAGTGGGACGAGCATGTCCCATAGCAAGGTGGTGACCAAGAGGAGGTTGTGTAAGGAAATACCTGGGCTGACACCCTTGAGGAGCTGGGAGGAGGCAGAGAACTGGGAACTGTGTCAAGGCTGACTGAGCCCTGCTTCTGGGATGAAAAAACTCAGTTTATATTCAAAATGGACAAATGTTGCCAAGGCAACATGAAATTATAAGAATCCACTTCAACACGCTAACTTCCCTTCCACCAGCTCTATCACACACTCCCTGCCTAGGTACCACACTTGCACCCTATAAGGCAGCCATATGGAAATTATTTGAGTTCTGTATATGGCTCCCAACAGACTCTGGGCCTTTCCTCATGTTGTTCCACTTGCTTAAATACTATTTCGCACATAGGCTTTGGCTCATTTCCACTGATCTTCAGCTTGGCACACAATTTCTTTGAAAAACTCTTGGTTGACTTTGCCAATGAGGATTAAATCTCCTTTTCTGGTCCCCTGCCCTCCCTTACCATAACAATTATTTCACTGTGATTTTGGCAGATTGTATTGTCTAAAGATGTCCACAGCTGTATGTCCTATTCTACATGCTCCTGCCTTCTCTGTCCCTCATTGAGATTTGGTTGGAGGTTTGAGGACTCCAATTCTCCTCCCCTGGAGTCTAGACTGGTCTTAGTAAACAACAGAACATGGTGGAAGCAATAGCCCATGATTTCCAAGGTGGGGTCAGAAAAAGCCATGCAGCTTCTGACTATTTCTGTTGATATGCTTGCCTTGGGAGAAGCCAGTTCCCATGTGAAAAACCCAGTTACCCTAAGACTGTCATGCTGCAGAGGACATATGATGTAGGTGTAATAGGAAGAAAAACTCATGCTGTGTTTCTTCTGCTCTCATAGCACAATTGTCAGCACAAAACACTGACTTCTGATTTCTGTAACCAAAAGTATGGGGATTTCTTCCCATAGCAAGCACCAGCTGGATGTCCTCTAATTCAATCCAATTCTGACACTATCTACCTGGAAATAGCATCAGATCCCAGAGGTTGAGGGTTCAGTCCCCAAGACTGCCCTTCACTTCACATGCCACTTGCAAGTCTCTGGCCTCTGCAACTTCTGACCAACCAGCTATAAATCAGGGTTCCCACAAACTCCTCCTCAGTTTTAACTAGCTTGCTTGACTGGCTCACAGAACTCAGGGAAACACATTTATCAGCTTATAAGAAAGGATATTTTAAAGGCTACAAAGAAACAGCCAGATAAAGAAATACACAGGGCAAGGTCTGGAAGAATCCCAAGCACAGGAGTCCATTCCTGTGGAGTTGGGGTGCACGACACTCCGTGCACATGGATGAGTTCAGCTGTCCAAGTGCTCGCCAAGCCCAGTTCTATTGGGTTTATACGGAGGCTTCATTACGTAGGCACCATTGATTAGGTGATCAGCTTAACCTTCGGTCCCTTTCCCCACCCTGGAGGTTGGGGGTAGGACTAAAAGTCTTGCCTTAGTCTTTTCTGTGACCCGCCTCCACCCTGAAGCTCTACCTAGGGGCTGGCTGCCATCCATCATTAGTATACAAAGAGGCTGTTATCACTTTGGAGATTCTAAGGATTTTAGGAGTTGTATGTCAGAAGACAGGCATGAAGACCAAATATACATTTTCACAATATCACAGTAGGTGACTCCCAGTTAACAGCCAGCAAGAACTCAGCCAAGTGAATGAGGACATCTCCAGATCATTCCTGCCCCAGCCATCAAGTCACCCCTGGCCGTGGAGTCTTCGCAGTTGACCCCCACACACTGTGGAATCCTGCGCCCTTTGCAAATGTCTAAGCTGCAGAGCCATGAACATAATATGATTGGTTCAAGCTGCTATGTTTGGGGTAATTTGTTACATTTCACTAGTAACTGAAATATTGTTACATAAACAGATGTTTTCGCCTTTAGATTGTAAGATTCCATACTGGACTGTGAAAGCATGAGGGCAGGGACTCTATCTGATTTGTTTACCATTATAACCTTAGCTTTTAGCCCAATGCCTATCAGATAATAGGAATTTAGTAGATGATCTTAACTAAATGAATAGATGAATGAATAAATGGATATTTTCTTCCTCTAGCTTTCTGTTTATCTACCTCTTTCTTGCAGTTTAAGTTTGGTGACCTAGTTACAGATAGTTGGTGTGCCCAGGATACTGTTTTCTTATCTGCCAAATTCTACATGATTAATTTCTACTGTGTTGCTCTTGACCAGTCTTTGCCCCAGTGTTTGGAATAATGAAGTGACAAAGAGAAAGACCTTCTACCATGTGGGTCTGAGAAGGCTTCTCTGGTATAGACCCTGGAGTGGGACAGAGGGGACTGAAGTAGGTGGGGAATTGGCTGAGGCCACATCCCTCGGAAGCCTGTGAACTTGAGCAGGGACTTTATGAGGGTGCAGAGCCATCCATTAGAAACGTGCTGCCTCTCTTCTTCCACATACCCTCCCAGGGCATCGGAATTGAGAAGACTTCAGTCAGATCACGATCAGACCAGAACAGCACATCATCCACTCCATGCTCGAGTGTCAGCTGGTGAGGGCAGGGGGTGACCAGAACAGCACATCATCCACTCCGTGCTCGAGTGTCAGCTGGTGAGGGCAGGGGGTGAAGGTGAGGAGTGGGGAATGCAGATGCTGTGCTGTAGGAGGTAATATTCCTGCCTTTAAAAGTCTGTCATCTTCCCCCTTCAACCCAAACCATTTCCTGTCTTTACGTGAACACACACAAGGCCACCAGGAAGCCTAGGCGCTTAATCACACCTGCTCTCGTGCAGGATGGGTGCAGCCATCCATGCTGTGGTCCTTGCCCCAGTTATAGAGACAGCACAAGCATAAGAGAAACAGGAAGAATAAGAGTAAGAGAAAGAGAAGAAAGAGGAGAAAGGGCTACTTTCATTTGGTGTTTGCTAAATACCATGAACTGTAATAAGAGCTTTTTTATTTTATTTTTTGCATAATCCTATTTAGTCAGAAATAACAACAACTCACAAGATAAGTGTAATTCCTAATTTTCAGGTGAGGAAACTAGTGCTCAAAGAGTTTAAGTAACTTGCTCAAGATCATATAATAAATGTGTTACAGTGTGCACTCAACCTTGGCTGAGGTTCCTAAAACTGATATCAAACTCACAGGTCTGGCTACCTGCCCCCAGAGAAAAGCAAACCAATCAAAAGTCAAATGTTGGTGAAAATGGAAATCAGCTTTTATTCAGGAATTTCGGTGACCTGAGGAGAGATGTCAGGCTAACCCTTCTCTTCCGTAAACCTAAAGGAGAATGGCCAGGCTACAGCCATCTCAAAGACTCGGGGGTTTTTTAAGAAGGGGTTGAGGCAATGGAACGTGGGAAGTGAAAAGCAGTAGAGAAGAGTATGTGAGCAGCGAGGGATGTGTGTCAATGAGTCAGGTACAAGGTCTCGCCAAGGCCTCATCTGGTTTCTGTTCCTGTCTTTGCTGTTATCTCAGGGTCTGGGTAGTACGTGCAAATCTGCAGCTTCAAGTTGGCTGGAAAACAACTTTGCATTCATGTAAATAATGTCATCTTGCCCTATAATCAAAGTTCAAAATACCAAATAACCATGGGAAAAGAGGAAACTCAGAGAAATGCATACAAGAAAAAAAACTGTGTTCTTTTAAAATCTTTTAGAGCCCATGTGGTTTAAGGTCCCAACATTGCTTCAGTCCTGCTCACTCCAACAAATGTTGGCGCCAGAATTTTTAGCCAAATTCCAATGCTCTTTTTATTCAACTAGGCTATAGGGGGTTCTATTATCATCCAGAAGTATCGAAATAGCCCACAGGAAACACTTCAAACAGAATCATGATGTGGAGGTTCACTTTGATTCTGACACTGTACAGAATTGAACCTCCTGTTATGCCCGACTTGAATTCCACCTCCCACAGCCCCACACCCTTCCCCCCCCTCACTTCTCCCTGGACGCTGAAGCAAACCAGGAATTCCTAACTGACCTGCACTCAATGTCCTGGCCTTGAAGATCAAGAATTCAGGCTATGGGATTCCAACACAGTGCGTTGCACCATCAAGTAGCAGGTTGAGTTATCCAGTTGATGGCTCTCAGCCACACATTGCTTCATGCCCAAGTATGCCTCCACTTCTGGCAAAAGAGAAGCAACTCCCTAAGATCCATTCTGGTTGTACTGATTATAACAGCCAGTGCGAACTGAGTTGGTTTCATCAACCCACCATGACTAGAGTGTATACACAATCTTTGTTTGCTAAGGCAACACAGAGTAGGTAATTGCATTGATGTTTACCGTAGGTGATAAGAAAAGGAAGGACCAGATCAAGAACCTAGATTCTGGAACAAGTTACTCCAAGGCTACAAGGAATTCTCAGAGGCATTTCACAACTTTAGTAGTATGCTTTCTTGAAATAAGGTTTGGGCTGCTGAGAATATGGCCAGGGTTCTGCAACTGATTGCCACATTCCAGGATTGTAAAAGCAAAAAATGACCTTCCAGCAACTCTTTTTAATTGTTCTGTTTTATTTTTCCACTTGAGCAAACATTTCCTGGTCATCTGCTATTGCAGAGCACTCTGCTTGGCCTTTTATCCTTATGAGGACACCAAGAAATAGGAAACATAACTACTTCCTTCAGAATATTATGGTCTGTGACAAAAATAAGTATTCAACTAACATATGCCCCAGAGTGTAAGATGAGCCCAGCCCTAAGGACACTCCCAAAATGCAAGGGAAGCATGCAGCAGGGAGAAGTCTGTTCCAACAGGAAGTTGTATATTTAATTTTGATCATGGGTTTACTCCTACAATTTGATTCAGCTTGACCTTTGAAGCCTCACTGTGAAATAGACATTGACCTACAGAGCAGAAATAATTGGTCCTGTATCCTGAATTTAACTAGCTCACTATACCTAGTGATTACATAAGAGAAGTTACATATTTCAACAGATTGTTTTGTCATTCACTACTCTTTGGTGGGTCAGAATATAATTGTATATAGCATATGTGTGCTGATTGTTAGTTCTCCAAGTCAAAATATGTGGTCAAATATGTAATTATAATAGATGATAACTTACATGTAAGTTATTGCACCAGGAAGTACTCAGGCCCTTCAATTTTAATATACTTCACATGGCCACTTTCTCCTACATTGGGGAAAAATATGAAGTTCCTTTCTAAAAAATCCTACATTTTAGAATATGATGGCAGAACTCTATCTTTAGGATGGAAGATTCCAGACTCCCAAGTGATGACAGTTTACATTAATTCCAGACGAAAAACACGGAGAAGTTAGAGTCAGTAAGATAGAAATAAATGAAAGAAAACAAAACATTAGCTCCAGAAGAAAAGACAGAGGAAGTTAGAGAATTGAGAAATAAGGAAAAAGAAAAGAAAGGCTGAATACTGTTTGAAAAGAAAAAATTATCAACAGCAGCTGATTTACTATAAATCATCATATCTTTGCTGATAATACCCAAAATAGGAGTCAGTGTAGTTCCCAGTAAATGACACCAAACGCCAAAAGCAATCAGTGGCTCATAACCTAGTAAGTCGGTTGAAAGGACTGTCAAAATGGATCCAAGTTTATATTTAGTATTAATAGAGCTGTATCCTTTTCTTATAATAACAGGTCAGAATATACAATGGCATTCTCTAGGGTCTAAAAATATGTATTTAAAAATATAGTGAATTCTATTTTAACACAGTACTCTCCTTTAAAAATTTTTTTTTCTATTTAAGTGCATTGAGAGAACATTACAAAAGCACTCAAAAAGCTGTCGACTCATAATGTTAGAGCAAGAGGAATGAGATACAATCGTGGCATGATAGTAAATAAATTACAGAATGAGTCAGAGCAGTAAAAATTATATTAAAATTGGTGCTTCTCCCTTTAGTAACCTAGTACTTTTCCAGTCTTCAAGAATTCATTGTCAACACCCCCAATTGTGGTCCACTGTAGTGGGGGTGACATTTTTAATAGGGCCTACGATATGGAGTCTGTGTTTTATTTCTCTACCAGTGCCCTTCTCACTTGACTTTCAGCCTGACTTTCACCACATAAAAATACCAGAACTAATGAGATGATTAGATGAAAAATGCAGAATAATAACCATGTGATATGTAATGTGCCATAAATGCAGTGTACACATATTCTGTACTATGGCAAAACCTTAGTAATTGCCTGTCTGGTTTAATTTTCAGCTGACTAAAGGGAAAAAATTTTGAGGTTGTGCTATCTTTTCCTCTATTATTATTATTATTACAAATATCTGTATCGGTCAGGGAACCACATAAATCCATCATTCTAGCTTTATAGTTTGCAGAGTTTCTGGAATTGAAAAGTAACCTAAGGTAAAACACTTACCCAAGCTCAGCTTTCCAGAGTTTTCCTACTTTTTTCATCAGAAATGAATTTTAAGTTAACCCCTAGATCATCAGAAACAAGAGTTCCCTCTGAAATTGTGAGCCGTTTCCTCTTCTTATAATAATGGGTCACTAAACACCAAGTCAGGAGGGTTGTGACCCAGAGTAAGGACACGGTGTTCTCACTCATCCTGTTGGCAGAGGGCTTTAAACACAAACGGCCTTCTTGGATCTGGGAGTCTTGCTGGGGCCTCCATACCCAGAAGAGAAGGAGGTGTCATGATTTGGGGGTGGGTAGTGGGTGCGATGGTAAAAGCCAGGGCAAAATTCTGATGTGCTCCAATTCCAGACTGCCATGTTTCCACCTGCTGCATCCCCTACCCCCAGCTTAAAGTCCAAGGTCCGCTTGATTTGAGAGGCAACTCCAGCCTCTATCACGGTGAATTAGTCCTCAGACTTCCACAAATGTCTAGTGAGTATGCCAGGTGCTGGGGATCCCCAAGTCCCTGTCTGGGGCCTAGTGACTTGAGTCTAGTGAAAGAGTTTGTATTAGTTGCCTAGGGCTGCAGTAACAAAGTACCACACACTGAGTGGCTTAAACAATAGAAATGGATTGCCTTACACTTCTGGAGACTCAAAGTCCAAAGTCAAGGTGCCAGCAGGGGTGGTCTTTTCTGAAGGCTCTGAGGGAGAATCTATTCCATTCCTCTCTCCTAGCTTCTGTTGGCCTCAGGTGTTCCTTGGCTTTAGATGAGGTTCTTCCTGTGCCTTCCCCTCATCTTCTGTCTGAACATGTCTGTCTGTGTCCAAATTTCCCCCTTTTATAAGGACATTGGTCATATTGAATGAGGGCCCGACTTCGTGACCTCATCTTCACTTGATCATCTGAAAAGACCCTATTTCCAAATAAGGTCACATTCACAGGTACTGGGGGTTAAAACTTCAATGTCTTCTGGGGAGGACACAATTCAACCCATAACAGAGTTGTTCAAATGTGTAAATATTCTACAGAAACTGATCAACAGTTCATATGAAACTTTATCTCCCCCTGAAATTCTGCTCTCGGGGCTTCTACAACCCAGTTTCATTCTGAACTGCTCTGCTACATCCCTGCTTCTATCTGAACAATTTCAGAAACATTCAGGGTCCCATTTTGACTTGAAAGTTCATATATACTAAACTCCAAGCTGCTCCCTGGCCCTTGACTGGCACTTCTAACCCTAGTTTTTTCCTGCCCACTGACACTCCTTTGCATCGATAATTTAAATACTCTGTTCCAAAGGCTTCACTGATACACAAATTTTATTCAATAAGCATTTTCTACGACTACTACTTTAGGTTCTACACCTGGAGCTTGTCACACACTCCTGTCTTCAGTGAGAAATTCACAATCTAGTGAGGGACAACAAAAAGTAAAACACAGAGAAATAGAGGCTTTGGTAGACTCTGACACAGGCAGGGCTCTATGGGAATGTGTAGAATCAGCCCTGAATCCAGGCTGGGGGTGAGGAAGAGGAAGGCAGGAGAGGCTTCACGTAGGAGGGGACACCTGAGCTCAGTCTTCATGCACATGCAGTAGGATTCATCCAGGCAATGATATAAAAGTGGAAAAGGTGGGCAAGGAGGTGGAAAGGGATACTGGGACAAATAAAAAGATTAAAAGAAAATGCATATAAAGATGTTGATTAAATACCAGAATTTCTAAGTGAATAAAAAGAAGAGAGGGTAATGTGTTTAAAGGAGTTGGGTATAAACCCTTTTCTTTATAATAGGTACAAATAGCTTGTCCTAGTCAAAATGGGCTGCTATAAGTAGGAGGAAAGCGTAGTGGATTGAATTGTGTCCCCCCAAAACTCAGTGAGGCTTGACTTGTATTCCCCAGGATTTCTGTAGTAGAAACTTACGAGTCCAAGCGGGCGTGTGAGCTCCTCTGTGAGCAGGTGAATCCAGAGAACGAGGCGGCGTTGGAGGCGCGGGTCATGGAGACGGGCGTCCGCCTGGCGCAGGTGAAGGGGCAGAGGAAGGACGGCGGGCCAGCCCCAGGCCGGGTGGGCAGCCCGCCGCCGGCCGGCTCGGAGGTGTTCTCGGGCGGCTGCCCCAGGACGTCTCCGAGCACCAGGGGATCCCACTGTGGCAGCGCGTGGGCCGCCTGCGAGATCCGCCTGCCCATGACCTTCGGCAGCCTGAACCGCGGCTTCCCGACGCCCGCTGCAGCTCGCGGCGCGGCGCGCAGGCCGCCATGGCCCCGCTGCACAGCCGCCCGCTGCGGCGAGAAGAGCGAGCTGCGCGTGGACGGGTCACCAAGGACCGGAGCAGCCGCCGCTGCTGCTCGCGCTGCAGCCTCCGGCCCCGGCCTGCAGGACGCGCTGCTGCTGCCCAGCCCCGCGGCGCCCGCGCAGATCGCGCTGCTCAGGTTCCGCTTGCAGCGTGCCGCGGCCGCCGTGCCCCAAAAGGCCCTGATGGGAGGGCTGTCACGCCTCTGTGGAGGGCAGGTGGCTGTGGAGTGGCTCAAGCCAGGCCCGAAGCAGCGACTCCGCCAGCAGCTTGCGGGTCCCTCACTGCGCTGCCTACAGCCGCAGGGCAGCCGATTGGCCTTGTCTAGGGACAGGCTAGGGTCCCAAGGGGCTCTGGCTGCCCTCCTGCTGCTGCGCCAACAAATGAGACTGGGCAGCACGGTGTTCCTCACCAAGTGTTTGGGCACAGGACCTGCTGGCTGGCACCACTTCTGGTACCAGGTGGTGATCCCTGGTCATCCAGTGCCTTTCAGCGGCCTTACCTGGGTTGTGCTGGCCCCAGATGGGCAGGACGGGCATGACGTAGCCAAGGATGCGGCGTCCACACAGCTGCTGGAGGCACTGAGTGAGTCTGGGGCCGGCTTCTTGTGGTCTGCTGGGGCTGAAGCAGGTACCATCGTTAAGCAGTGACCCCGTCCTCTCTCCACAGGCAGCCTAAACAAGGAGGCAGAGCCTGTGTCAGTCTCCAGCCCAGCAGGCCTGGGTGGCCACTGTCTGATCCCATTGGGGGAGGGGCGGGGTCCTGCCGCATGTGTGACACAGCCTCCCTGCTAGGGCAGGGCCTCATAGCACCTGGGGTGGCTCGGGTTTGGCTTATGTTGTGGTGAAGGACCTTGCCCTCCCCCTCCCAGCCCAGGTGACCCCCTGGTGACACCCACACCTACCTTTTTCCCCTCACCCCTCTTCCTCCCACAGCTTAGTATGAATCGTGGTTATTTTCTTGATTTCTTTTGGTTGGATTTTATTTGCGGGGCCAGCTGAACCAAAGGGTCAGAAATCCTGCCTTCATCCCCACTTCTTGGCATCTGGGTTTAGTTTATGTATAGTTTTGAGTTTCTCTATGCTGCTTGATTTATATTAAACCCCTGGTTGTAAAAAAGAAAGAAAGAAAGAAAGAAACTAACTTAGCCCCCACTGTGACTGTTAAGAGGGTGGGAAATCTTATTATGGTAGTTGAAAGGTGGAGCCTTGAAGAGGTGATAGTGAATGGATTAAAAATGGTGGTCAGGGGTGTGGTTCTGAGGGCTTTAAGAGGAGAGTCTGTCTTTCTCTGTCTTGCTCTCTCTGCTTCCACCATCTTGCAATGTGAGACCCCGGGGTCACTGTCACCACCACCCGATGGACTTTGGACTTCCCAGCCTCAGAAACTGTAAGCAATAGATTTTGTTTTCTTTACAAATCACCCACTTTCAAGTATTTTGTTATAAGCAACAGGAATGAACTAACATGGAAGGTATTCAATTAAAAGAAAAAAAACAAGGGTCGGCTGTTGGCTCACTCGGGAGAGTATGGTGCTGATAACACCAAGGCCTTGGGTTCAGATCCCATATAGGGATGGCCGGTTAGCTCACTCGGTGAGCATAGCGCTGACAACACCAAGTCAAGGGTTGAGGTCCCCTTACTGGTCATCTTTAAAAAAAGAAAAAAGAAAAAAAGAAGCAAAACAACCAATTATAATGTGAACTTTGAGAAAGAAAAAAAGCAGCCCTTGACCACCATAGCTGAGCCAGGCCATGGAGTTCTCCTACTGAACATAAACCATGTCCCAGAACACTAAAACATAAGGTCTCTCTGTTACCTTTATGGAGCAAGACAAAAACCAAGACCATTCTGTAATTGTCTAAGAACAGACAAAAACAAGAATGTTGTCCAAACCACAAAATGGCCAGATGTCTCCCTTTCCTGCACTATTTTGCCTGCTTCTAATTAAAAATTCAGATAATCATAGAATTGCTCTTGCTTTTTGACAGCACCCAGTCTAGAACAAAACCACCCCTTCCACGAACCCTCCCCTAATCAACTAACACAAACTGAAGTCCTATAAGCCCCGTCTTGAGTTGCAAATAGTTCAATCAAATATGTCCTATCCTTCTACCTTTACAGGTATGTTACTGGCATCCAGGTCCCACCGCTTGCTCACCAATCAGAAACAAAAGACTGGTGAGTCCCAAATGTTGATGAGAGGCAGGAAGTTCATTATCAGATGTCTAAGGAGACAGACTAGAACTGTCTACCACTTAAGGGTTTCAGGGGAGTTTAAGGAGGAGCTGAGGGACTGGAGCACGGGAAATGAAAAGCAGGAGGGAGGGGCACGTGCAAGGAACCTGGTGCAGTCTCAGCAAGCCTCCCTCTGGTTTCTGCTCCCGTCCTTGCTGTTATCTCAGGGTCCTGCTGGAGGGATGGAATCAGCATAGCTTTAGTGAGTCTTCCTTGGATGGTACATACAATTCTGCAGCTCCAGGCTGACCTGAGAACAGCTTCACGTCCATGTAAATAATGTCATCTTGCCCCATAACTGAGGTTCAAAATATCAAATAACCATGGGGAAAGAGGGCCTCAGAGAAATGAAGTCCAAAGGAAAAAAAATCTGTGTCCTTTTCAAATCTTTTAGAGCCCATGCAGTTTCAGTTCCCAACATGGCTTCAGTCCTGCTCACTCCAACAACTTACCTTCCTAATTACCTGGAAAGTCAGTTTCAAGTTTAGAATTTTTAGACACCCTGAAGTTCTATTCTGGGCCATACTGTGAGGACCACAGTCCACACACGATCTCCCCTTTTCTTCCCACCCCGGCTCCACTCCACAAGTCAAAGAGCCTCTCGGGTTTCCACGTGGACACAGCAGCTCTCACATCCAAGCTGCAAGCACAGCCCTGCAGTCAGCTGCCTTTGGGGCCAGAGGTGAACACACCAGCAGCACAGGCCACCCTTGGGAAGGAGCAGGGACAGAGGCCTCTAGAATTCCTGACGTATGCTCTGGGCCACATATCTGGAGCATGCTCTAGAAGGGGATGGCGCCAGGGGGACCTGTTGTCTGAACCTCATTGAATCTTCCTACCCATGTGGAAGGCTACATAGTTGATGGCCAGAAGGGGGTCCTCCAAAGTACAGGAAGGCCCCTCTCTCCCTGTTTAAGGGTAGTACTGGTATTATCAATTTATATTTCCATCCAAGGTGCCTGTTCCGTCACAGCATAATTAACACTGGATAATATCAACACTTAAAGGGCTGGCTGGTTAGCTCAGTTGGCTAGAGCGTGGTGCCGATAACACCAAGGTCCATAGTTCAATTCCTGTACTGGCCAGCTGCCAAAAAAATTAAATCAACATTCAATAATAATAATTATTCACCTATTAAGTGAAAAAAATCTCAGTGTTATTTCAAGTTGAATTTCTGTAATTACTGTTAAGCATTTAGGTGTTTACTGGCCATTGGATTTCCTCTTTGCTGACCTAAGACCATTTTGATTTTATTTTTTTCTGCTGAACTGTAAGAACTTCTTGTATGTTAGGGAAATCAGCAGTTTGCCATATGAGTTGCAAAGATCCACCCCCCACCCCTGCAGTTTTCCTTTTTACCATATCATAATAGGGTTGGTCATCCAGATGATTTTATTTTTAATTATAATGTGGTCAATCTTGGTAGTCTTTTCATTTTTTTAGTTTTATTATTGTTTTCATTTTTTACTTTTTTTGTTATGTTATTATATTTCTTTTTGGTAGTCTTCTCATTATGACTCCTGGGGTTTGCATCATGGTGAGAAAGATGGTCTCCACTCCAAGATTATAAAATTGTACACCTACGCTTTATTTTCTTCTAGCCTATTATAGTTTTGTTATCTTCACATCAAAATATCTGGTCCATCTGGAATTTTTTGTTTTTAAAAGATGACCAGTTAGGGAATCTAACCCCTTGACTTGGTGTTGTCAGCACCACAGGTCTCCCAAGTGAGCCACAGCCCAGTCCTTGGAATTTATTTTAACATTAAGATTTGATTTAGGGCTCTTGCTTTCCTTTTATTTCAAGTGGCCCTTTTATTCCATTGACTCAAATCATCATCCTTTGGTCTGACCTGCCTGTGGTGTAAACACACCTTATCTCCTTAACAACACCCTAAACCCCTCAAGGACAAGGACTGTGCCTTCCTTCTGTTGGGACCCTCCTGGCAACTGGCAGATCTTGGGTGGTTGGCAATTACTTGGGGGTGAACTGGAGGGCTTGCTGTGCCATTTAGAGAGGAAGGATGTGTTTACCGTGAACAGTCAATGAAATAATACCTGGAAAGTTGATACCTGCGATGTTATATTGAGACAGTGGTATCCATAATATGTTGAAGAGGAGAATGGTGGTTATTGTTTTGGTCAAGAAAGTCCATAATTCCTTGCCATTCACTGCACGGGTCCCTCCTTCCCCTCCCCACTCCCGTTCCCCCAAATCAAACAGTGGCTACAAATCAATCACATTGTGCGTGCCTCAGCTGACTTGGGACCCCAGCTGACCTCAGGTTCTTTTTTCATTTGTTTTTTAACTCATGTGGCTTAGCATCAAGATCATGATATTCTGGGGAAGGAGGGAGTAAACCGTAATAGTAAATAGTAAATTTCTTTTCCTTTTTTTTTTGCTGTTATTGTAACTATAATAATGAAGTAAAACCTTTATAATAGTCTACATTATTTTCATATTTACAGATATGTGGGCTGGCCGGTTAGCTCAGTCAGTTAGAGCGCATCCTTGTAACACTAAGGTGAAGGGTTCATATCCTGATACCAGCCAGCCCATTACAAAAAAATACACAAATATGTAATCACAGATGTGTTAATCTTCCAAGGTTTATTTCCTGCTGTCTCTGCAAGCTGGTCTCTCCTGCATGTGTGACTTCCACAGGTACTGTTATTTCACAAAGTGGCTGCTCCCACCTCTTCCCACCAAACTCCCCCAGGTCAGTTTCTGAAAGCAGATTGGATCCAGTCATGTGAGCCCAGGTCCTGGGTGGTATGACCACTGTCTTCTCCTCCCACCTGTTGGAAAAATGCCCTAATTATGGCTGAGCTCTGTCCATCCTACTTCCAGATCTGGTAAAAAAATTCAACCAGCATGTTTTGAGTAAATACCTTGGCACAGCACTGTCTTGGGTAGTTGAAACATTTAGGAAAGAGCCAGGGCTTTGTAATCATGTTGGAGTGACGAGGACTGAAGCCATATTGGGACCTAAAACCTCACACATTCTAAAAGATTTTTAAAAGACTTAGTTTTTATTCTTAGCATGCATTTCTTTCAGTTCCCTCTTTTCCCATGGTTATTTGATATTTTGAGTCTTGGTTATGGGGTGACATTATTGACATAAATGTAGAGTTTTCCAGCCAGCCTGAAGCTGCAAACTTGCTGGGAGGCACATACTATCCAGACCCCGAGAAATCAAGGAAGACATCAGTAAAGCTATGTGGATTGCACCCCTCCAGCAGGACCTGAGGTAACAGCAAGGACAGGAGCAGAAACCACATGGAGCCTTCGTGAGAACTTGCACTTGGCTCCGTGCACGGAGCTCCTGTAGCTCACACCCCCTCCCTCCTGCCTTTCCTTTCCCACATTCCATTCCCTCAGCCCCTCTTTAGAAACCCATTGGTAAACCAGAGTGTCTGAGATGGCATTAGCCTGGCCCTTCTCCTTCAGGCTTACTAGAGAGATGGGTCAGTCCAACGTCTCTCCTCAGGTCACTGATATTCCAGAATAAAGGCTTACTTCCATGTTCACCAACATTTGATTTCGGGTGGTTTATTTTTATTTAGGGGAAGGCAGCCAGGCTTGGGTTTGGTGATAATATTTGGCAAGCCTCAGCCAGGAGCTGAGTGCCCCTCAACCCCCTCCGCCTCATCTCTCTCTCAATTGCACAGATCTAGTTTCAAAAGATGGGCCTGCCCCCCCGGGCCCAGGAAGTTAGTTAAATCTCTGTGTCAGTTTCCTCATCTGTAAAACCTGATCGTGCAACTTTGAAAGATCCTTATGCAAATGGGTATGATTAGTCACCTGTAACAGATTAATCCACCCAAGCAGGATCTGGAAAGAAGAAAGTCCAGAGAGAAAGACCATGCAAGAAGATGTCACAGGTTACTGACAAGACTGCCACTCTACGGCTGGCTGTTTTCACTCAGACTCTACATCTTTGCTTATGTGGAAAATTTGGTAATAATAATTATGGTGCAGACAGAGAAAACGAGCCAAGAGCAAAAGCAACATTTTCAAGATTATATGGCAGAAACCAGACCTGTCATTAGTTGTATTCCATGCTACCTTCCACACCATCATAGAATTTTATCTCTAGTTTTGTTCATTAGCTACATGTGACACTGGTCATAGGTTTCAGGGATGTTTGCTCACACATCCCTGATGACATCCTTAGGAAGGAGATGCTAGGATGATCACCACTGTGTAGAAGGAGAGACTGGGGAGGTCCTGCGAGTCAAAGTGGCTTGTCCAGGGTCACATAAGTGATAAGAAGGAGGCGCTGGGGCTGAACCTACATGAATCTCCTCCGAGCTGTGAAGCTGGCCTGGCTTCTCTTGGGTCTATGCATGTCATGTCAGGGTTGGATTTCTTGGCTACTACCATATATTTCATTTTAGGAATAATTTTGAAGTGTGATCGCAAGATAAAATGTCAATCTGACTCTGGGTTAACTAGTGTTTCTAATTAAGCCACGACATGCAGTGTTCATGGCTGAATACAGTGTGGCTTTGGCAATAACTCAGCAAATTATCTGTTGTCTTCATGATCTCATTCAATGGCATTTCCCTGATGAGTTCATAAATCCCCATGGAATCATGGCCTAGATCTCTTTAATGAGGGCTTTGAAAACTGGGGGAAAATTATAGCAGCAGATAAGGTTCGCTTTACTGTATACCTACTTCATAAAGCTTTCTCCTCCCCCAAGCGGAGTGAATACCATTTAATAGACCTAGGAGTTTAATTTTGTGTGGTTTGTCTGGGGCACATGATTGAGTTAATTCTTCAAGCAGCAAAAGAATATTAAATCAGTTTCTGTCTTCCCTGATCTGGTGAGTAACATAAATGGAAATATTACTTCTCTTTAGCAAAGAGTGGGGTGGAGTCAGGGAGCTTGGATTTCACAGTCATGAACCCAGATAAGAATCCTCTCATGTTCAGTGTTTCCAAGATCCTATTATGTGCTAGACCATGGGCTAGGTGCTGAGGTTACAGCAATGACTGGGGAACTTGGAGAAAGTTACACCATCGTGTGGGAAGTGCTGAGAAGCGTGAACGAGTAGAAGGAATACATGACCCTGACAGCACTCAGCACCATTTCCAACTCCTTAAATGCTCTCCCTCTATTCACATGCCAAAGGCATGGGGACCTGTTTACCCCAATACCTTGCCAATAGGATTCTGGTTCACATTCTGTTTTGAGGAGAACACATGCCAAATTTGGAAGAAGGAAGAGAAGCAGAAGCCATTTCCAGTCCCCTGACAGTGACAGGTAGAATGAAAGGTTTGGGAAGACATGTGACTTGGCACAGCAACACCTGTTGGTTGTGTCATGGGTGGCTGTGACTGTCATGTGACAGCGGTTTCTTGTTTCCTTCGAGGTAGGATGGTCTCTCCTGACTTTTGATGCTGCATCCTTGATAGCATCACTTGGAGAAGACTGAGGCCCTGGGTATTAAAGATTCTCATAAATGTGAATAGCTTGCCTGCCCCTTGACCACTCACCCCATTTTACTGAGACTCCCCAAAAGCAGAAGCAGCCCATTCTCCTCTGAGGATGCTTGTCTCCCCTTAACTAAAGACATCCCTGCAGTGATGTCACTTCAGGGAGTTACATTGCAAAGAACCCTCCTCAGGAAGACCCTCTAGAGCCACCCCTGATGCTCCTCATTCTTCCCAGACCCATAACTCAACAAGACTCCAGTTCATTCTAGACAGAAGTGTGCAAGGTCTGATCTAGGGGAAGGAGACAGTTTACACACCAAAAATAATAGCAATAGTTTGTAATTTGCATAATTGGTAGAAACTCAGGGAGTATGGGTGGGAATGAATTCCAAGAGAACAGGGAAGAGTCTACCCAAAATCTGGCTCTATTTTTCTTTGGGGGAAGGCATCCAGTAATTGTATTCCACATGGTTTAAGTTAATCAAAAACTACAGTCAATACAGGCATGGCCATGTTTCATGAAGGTTCAGACATTGCATGAGGGTAAGTTTGCCACCTACTAAAGACAAACTGCAGCTGAGATGCAGGCTGAGTACAAAGACAATGTAGAGTGGATCATGGAAGGAGGAAGTTCTGAACACTGCTTGTGGCCTCATAAGCAACTACAGACAAACAAAAAGGAGGATTGTAAAAATATAAGCACAATTTCGTCCTTGCTTTGTTATCTAAATATTTGTTAAATTAGTTACTTCTTAAATTTTCTCTCATCTTCCTTACTATCTTATATGGGGAATATTGATGGTGGTTAAACTAAATATTTACTTTTTAGGCTAAAGGATATTAAAGAGTGATTGGAACTGAATAGAAGAAGAATCAACATGAGCCAGAGATGGATACGGTGTCTGACGTGCCTTCTTTGTGGATAGAGAGTAGGTATATTATTGTTTATACAACATAGAGCTGTATCATGTTGTAAAAGCATGACATTATTGCTTTCTTCATATTTGAAAGTCACATATTAGAAATGTATGCACAGAAAGGAGAGGTCAAAAGGGGTGGACCGTACTAGGTATTTGCCTGTCGGGGTTCAGTGCCATTCAGTCTGTCTACAGTGCAGGTGAGGATGCCTGGGAAGTGAATTTCCTGCAGTCCTGTCAGCAGCCAGTTCATACTCTGCCTTGGTCTGCTTAGGCTTCTATAACAAATACCATAAACTCAGTGGCTTCCAAAACACAAATTTATTTCTCACAGCTCTAGAGGCTGAGAAGTGTGAGATTAAGGTGCTGGCTGAGTCTGTCCCTGGTAAGGGCTCTTGCCTTCTTGCTGAATCCTCACGTGGCAGAGAGAGATAGACCACCTTTCTCATGTCCCTTCTTATAGGACACGATCCCATTAATGGGACTGATCCCATTCACGAGGGTTCCACCCTCATGCCCTAAAAACATCCCAAAGACCCCATCTCCAAATACCATCCCACTGGAGATTAGTGCTTCAATATATGAATTTGGCAGGTGTGGAGGAGCCCAAACATTCAGTCCTAGCATCAAAGTGAGCTTTAAATGTAGAAGTGAAGGTTTTGCAGCAACATCTGGGCAGGATTCCATGATTTACAAGCTCCCATGCCACAGACAACTGTGAACATCAGTTTTGGTGTCTGTATCATTCGGACCTGGGTGATCAGATTTCCTAAAAGCTTGTGGTAAACTTGGGATCAGATAGTGGGTTTCCCTGACTGTTTTTCCTCCAGCCTTCCTACAGCTTCATAAACCCTGGTTCCCTGTATGGAGTCTATTTATTTATTTAATATCTAAAATGATTTACTTTTAATGACCTAACACTGTTGTTACAGCAGTTTAGAAAGCTGGTGAGGTGAAGGGGTTTCCAGACAGAACATGGAATGATAGGGCTGATGAGCTCAGGTACAGGGGGTGCTGTGGAAACAAGGGAAGGTAGTGATGGGTTTTCTACCTATGGGATACTGTAATTTCCTAGGCATCTTTTAAATAATTCTAGTCAATCCTTATAACAAGAGCTTGGGATTTAGAGGACTGATTTTTCCCTTGTCCTAGCTCTCATTTTTACATGCTGTGTGATTGTGAATTAGAAAAGCCCACTTGTAGAGGCCCTCGTGTCTTCACTTATAATGTTTAAATACTAAGTTGCTAGTCCATAGAACTGTTGTGAGAGCAAGCAATCCATATGAAGGGCTGAGTGTAGGACAAAGTAAACTGTGAGCAGGCATAGTTTCTACCATTTCATTCCAGTGTGGGACATGAGGACATTGAGCTTCACGAAGAGTAAGAAAGTGTATCTTCAATCATAAAACTTAACATATGATAGAGCAGAACTCCAGCGTCTGTGCTCGTTCCTCTGTATCATGCAACACCTCACACAGAAAATACATGATAATGAAACCAATGACAGGCTCAGAGACCTGGATGTTTTGCTGAGGCACCAAACCACCCCCAAATCTCAGGGCTCACAACCATGAACCATGAACACTTGTCAGAGATTCCCAGGTTGTCTGTGGCTCTGTTGGGCTCAACTGGGTGCCAAATGTCTTTTTGTGTGGGGTGAAGCTGTAGCTCTGGTGTGTGCTCTTCTCATGAGTATAGAAGCCTGGAAAAATGTGCAGTGCCTTTCAGGAGCCTCTTCTTGGACCCCCATACTGTCACTTCTGTCCACATCCCTTTGGTCAAAGCAAGACCTGTGCAAGCCCATGTCAATGGGATGGGAAAATAAATGTCCACAGTGCTGGAGGAAAGGGAGAATGAATATTTGCTGACCAGTAATTCAGTGTATCACCACGTTACAAACCAGACCCCTTCTACAGCCTTCTCTGCATTGCAGGAGAGAAGCCATATATTTTTCAAAATCTCTATCTCTATCTGATTCCAGGTCAGAGCCTCCCAAAGACAGGGCAAGAGGGCTGTCTGGTTAGCTTAGTTGGTTAGATCATGGCCTTATAACACCAAAGTCAAGCGTTTGGATCTCTGGTACCAGCCAGCCACCAAAAAAAAAAAAAAAAAAAAAAAAAAAAAAAAAAAAAGGCAAAAATGAAAGAGAATCTATTATTATTATTATTTTTATTTATTCATATTTAAGGGATACAGAGTTGACTATCAGTATTTGTGTACAGTATGTGATGATCAAATCAATATTAGCATGTTCATCAGTACAAATCATAATTACTTTTTGTGCCCCTTGCCTAATTACTCCCTATACCCCTTTTTCCATCCCCAGTAACTATAGGTCTGTTCTTTCTGAAACTTCAACATTTTATTATGGTCTTTCCTTCTTTCTTTTTTTCTTAGATACCACTTATGAGTGAAGACATGCAGTATTTCTCTTTCTGTGCCCTGTTTATTTCACTTATAATTTTCTTCAAGCTCATCCATGTTGCTGCTAATAGCAAAATTTCATGCTTTATTATGTCTGAGCAGTATTCCATTGTGTATATATACATTTTCCTTATCCAGTCATCTGTTGATGGACATTTAGGTTGGTTTCATATCTTGGCTACTGTTGTTGTTGTTGTTGTTATTATTATTATTATTATTATTGATGGCAGTTTCACATAGTGACATGGGTGGATGGCTAGTATGAAGTTGGTAGTGCCTCCTGGGAAACCTCCTGCAATTTACCTGTCTTGCAACTGTTGGCAGCTGATACTGTTGGCGTTTGCACCCTCTGAATTTCCTGAAATTTGCTGTGGGTTCCAGGTGAATTATTGTTAATTACCTCCTTTTGGAAGCTTCCCTAACAATCATTCTTCCAGCCCTTCTGATGATTATGTAACTCTTTATTAAAGCACTTCCTACTTGGAATACCTAAACTGGCTTCTGTTTGTGGATGGAATCCTGATTGCAAGACTATAATTACCAGGTGGGGTTTTTACCCATTGCATTTTTAAACAAAGAACCAAAAGTGAAAGGATCTTAATTTAGGTCTATAAGAATTTGATAGCAAAACAATGTTTTGAGAACTACTAAACACATACTTCATAGGATGAACTATGTATACTTTCCTCTAAGTATATGCAATGAACCATAAAGAATGTTACAGAGCTCTAGCTCATCTGGAGTGACGGGTAATGATAAAATGAAACCGGTATGGCTAAAGGTCTAATTCTTGTTGAGAGTGTATTTTTGCTCTTTCTGGTTCTGGGACATCTCATGTGTTCAACAGTCTACTCCTCCAGACTGTGCATCAGCTTTACAACCTGTTTTGTGCATCTCAGAAAGGTCTTAGGATTTATTTAAGCTCAGCTTACAGGCTATCACCTCTGAGGTTTTTGCCTTGTTTTGTTTTGTGTTAAGAGAGCTCAGGTGTTCTCTCCCTCTTCAAGTCTAATGCACCACTGTGGTCTTTCTTTCTTTCTTTCCTTCTTTCTCTTTTATCTCCCACATATGAGTGAGTACATGTGGTATTTATCCCTCTGTGCTTTGCTTATTTCACTCAACATAAGTTTCTCCAAGCTCATCCATGTTGTTGCAAGTGGGAGAATTTCATTCTTTTTTATGGCACAGTAGTATTCCATGGTGTATATATACCACAGTTTCCTTATCCAACCATCCATTGATGGACATTTAGGTTGGTTCCATGTCTTGACCATTGTAAACAGAGCTGCAATGAACATGGGAGTGCAGGTATCCCTTTGACATGATGATTTCCATTCCTCTGGGTATGTACCCAGAAGTGGGATTGCTGGATCATATGGAAGATCTATCTGTAGTTGTTTGAGAAACCTCCATACTGTTTTTCATAGTGGTTGTACTAACTTACAGTCCCAGCAATAGTGTAGGAGTGTTCCCTTCTCTCCACACCCTCACCAGCATTTGTTATTCTCCATCTTTTGTATTATAGCCAGTCTAACTGGAGTAAGGTGGTATCTCAATGTGGTTTAATTTGCATTTCCCTGATGATTAGTGATGTTGAGCATTTTTTCATGTACCTGTTGGCCATTTGTAAATCTTCCTTTGAAAAATGTCTATTCAGTTCCTTTGCCCATATTTTAATTGGGTTATTGGTTTCTTTTTTACTGTGTAATTGCTTGAATTCCTTATATATTATGGATATTAATCCCTTATTGGATGCATAGTTAGCAAAAATTTTCTCCCACTCTCTGTAGGTTGTTGTTTCACTGTGTTGATTGTTTCCTGTGCTGTGCAGAAGCTTTTTAGTTTGATATAGTCCCATTTGTTTATTTTTTTCTTTTATTGCCTGTGCTTTCGGGCTCATGTTCATAATTCCTGAAGTGTTTCACTTATATTTTCCCTTAGTAATTTTACAATTCCAGGTCTAAATACTTAAGTCTTAAATCCATTTTGAGTTGATTTTAGTATATGGTGAGAGGTGCAGGTCTAGTTTCACTCTTCTGCATATGGATATCCAATTTTCCCAGCACCACTATTGAAGATGCAGTCTTTTCCCCAATGTATGTTTTTGTTGCCTTTGGCAAAAATCATGGCTGTAATCCTGAGGGGTGATTTCTGGGTTTTCTATTCTGCTCCATTGGTCTCACTATCTATGCCAGTACCATGCTGTTTTGGTTACTATAGTTTTGTAGTATAATTTGAAGTCAGGCAGTGTTATGCCTCCAGCTTTATTTTTTGTGCTCAGGATTTCTTTGGCTATTCAGGGTCTTTTGTTGTTCTGTATGAATGTTGAGATTGTTTTTTCCATTTCTGTGAGGAATGCCATTGATATTTTGATGGGGATTGCATTGAATTTGGAGATCACTTTGGGCAGTATAGACATTGAAGAGGGAGAGAGCAAACCTAGGGAAACAAAGTGGAGTGTGGAAAAGGGGGATGGGGAGGAAGGTCAGGGATAACTGCGTGGGGGACACAGGGTATAATCACAATTTGAGGTAATGGGTATGCTGCCAGTATGGATCTGGCCATCACATCTTGGGCACAAGTGGTGACAATCAGCTTTGTACTCCATGAATATTCGTAACCAATTAAAAAATAAAAAAGAGCTCAGATGCACAGAATGGATTAATCATAAGCCTTGGTTCCTGGATCATTCATTCTTGGTGCACACACAGCCTCTTATTGTTTATGTATTTATTTGTGCATTCAAGTATCTTAATGATGCAATCGGTTCCTATGAACTCATTAGTCTTAGGTCTTGTGGAAGCTTTCTCTTCTTCAATGTGCTCTGCAAAATGCTGGCAGAATTTTACACCTTAGCAAAAACAGCTATGTGATTTTGCAGGTGTCTTTTTAACCTCATCACTGGATCTATATATTGAACTTAGTCATCATTTCTTCCCTTTTCCGTAAAAATAAGGAATAGATATTTTAAATTCCTTTGGCAGAAAGAATAATGTCCTCCTTGTAGTCCAAGATATAAATGAGTCAATCTTGGGCAAAAATATAAATGTCTTGACCTTTCTGTTCTTCTCTGTTAAGTACCCATCTTGCAATAGCATATTGGGGCATTTCTACATGACCAGGGTAGCATGGGTTACATTAAAACTTTGCAAACTATTTTTTGATTAGTGGAAGAAATTAATCTTTTGAATAAACATAGGCTTTTTAATAGTAGACACTCAAAAATATAAAATCAATAAGTAAGTATATACTATTTAAAGATTCTTCAAACGGAACATTTGTTAAACTTTAATCAAAGGAAATTATATATCAAAGGGCATGGCAAAATATAAATTTTAAAAAATGTGTAAACAATGATCTCACTACTTAATTGCAAAATTTCCACTTTTTAAAATTATGGGTTTGAGAGGAACTGATTATTGAATATAGAAAACCAAATTTAAATATGCCAATTTGCTTACTACTAAATTGAACAGAAAGTAAAAAATAAAACAAAATAAAATTTGGGACTTCAAAATAAGTGAAAACAACAGCATATGAAATAATTAAATCACCTGAAATTGATTCTGACTGGTGATTGAGAATAGGCTGAAGGGCAGCGGGGAGAGAAAGAGCAGAGGCTTCTGAAGGCCGGTTAGCAGGTGCCTGTGGAGGTCCAGCAAGAGATGGTGGCAGACGGTCACTAAATGTTTCATATTATAATCATTCTGGTTTGAGTACTGGTATGATAGGGGGCTGGAAACCAGATGGAAACTGATATTTAAAAATTAGTTCCAAAAATCAGTAAGTGGGAGAGAGGTGGAGCTCATGACCCCAGAGCCACGGTCCGGAGGAGCAGCCTAATGCCATGTACCAGGAATCCGCAGACACAGCGAGGGCATCGGAAACCAAGATGTGGTTGCCCAGGCAGGAGCAGGTTCTGGAAGAAATCACCCTGAATGTGAACCACAGGTCAAGAACAAAGAACCACAGGTCAAAAACAAAGAACCCCGGGCAAGGTAGTGGAAGCAGGAAAGTGGGAGTGACATGCAGATACCAAATAAAGGCTTCTGCCCTGGTCCACACTGCTCTCAAGAGGCTGTGCACGTCAGCTCTCATTTCTTGATGTCCTGAAAGAACATTCGGTACCTGACAGGCTGAAAGAATTTGTTAAAAGGGAGCAAGATGGAGCAGGTTTATCAAGACAAAAGCTCATCTTAGTGGTTTCCAAGTGGATATTTTTCCCGATAATTCACTTATTGAAAAATGAAGAGAAAGTTTCTTCTACATAAAAGCCTCATCTGTTCACTTCAGAGCTCTGAAAATATCACCTCAACCACACATAAAACAGCACTGATCGTCGGCTATTAATGGTCCTAATGACTGTTCTTCTCTCTTGAGATGTACCTGTGAACACTTCAAGCTGAAGTTTGCAAACGGTCCTTTCTGATAATGTGTTTGACCAGAGCTGACCTTAGTTGATTTTAGAGCAGGAAAAGCAATAGATCACTTCACTGCAGGGCCCAGAGGCGTCCCCCACTTCCCAGCTTAGAGGGGCCTTGGAGGAACAAATTCTAGTCCCAAGCCCAACATGATCCTGCCAGATGAGCATGAGCAATTCACTTGCATTCTCTGAACTTCGGTTCACTCAGTCTCGAAGGGATGCTGTTATAACTCAGATGTCAGCTGGAAGCATCCTTCCCCGTAAACTCTAGATTTTAAAATAGGTTTGCAATCCTATTCCACAAATTGTGGATAGCCCAGTACCTTTCCCAAAGTCTCCGGAAGGTTCTGGGTGGGCTTCCATTTCCTCACTGGCTCCGAGCTTTGGCATTTACTCTCGCAGTGATATTTTGTGCTGTTGCTTTCCATCATCTGGACAGGGGAATTATTCTCTCCTTAATTTGCTTCAAAACCTTCCCATCTACACAAGGCCTTCGCACTGGTAGGCAACCTTACAAGCTATTCAAATACAAATAATTTTAAATTCAGTATCTTTGTTCTCTTAGTGCGCTGGACCTTCACTTAGCCAGATCCTCTCTGTCCTCTCCCTAATTTCTATTCATTCTGTTGTAGAATGGTTTATCTATTTCTTTTGTAGCACCATCTCCTTCCAGCTCTACAGTCTTGTCTTCTACACTGAGTGGCTCATCAAGGTTATTTTCTAAGCAGAAATACCCTCCTCTCTAAAAAGGCTTCTGACCCTGGTCTCTAGACACTAATTGTTTTCCTCCCTGCTTTATTGTGAAGAACTACTTGAAACAGTAAACATAAATGCATATTGGAAACTGGTGCCATTCACAGAGACTTCTGAGCACTTACAATGCACTGGGAATTGTGCTAGGAGTTTCCATATCAGTCAATTATCACAGTGCCTTCACAGCTCCTAAACTTGAGGTCCATGTCCTAAACCAAGTTCTCGCCACGAATCCATCATGCTGACTCGTTCTCTCAAAATGTTTCTGGAGAAAAATTTTATGCAGTTGGAGAATAAGAAACTGCAGTTCTGGTCTGAAGCCCGTGAGCCTGTGCTAAGGGGAAGGCTGGAGATTCTGAGCATAGAAAGGTCTCTGCTCCTGCAGTCCAGCCCAGTCCTGATGGTTCCTACTCAAGACACGGGGCAAAGGGGTTGTAGCACAGAACAATACCGATGCCTGCCTTTGAAGCTCTGGTGGGAAGATCGGTGGGTATCACTGTAGAGCTGCCTCCTCCAGCCACTGCCGTGTCTTCAGCAAACATTGACAGTGCTGCTATTGGAGGAAAACATCTCAGCAGGAGACACTGCAGTAGTGACTGTAGGAAGAGGCTGTGGGAAGGGAAGGCCCCTCACAGTGGACAGAGGGATGTTATGGGTGGCTCTTGAGAATTCCCAAGACATTTTGTGGGCAGTCTGAGGTGGCTGGATTTCTCACAGATCATGTCAGAGAAGAGCCAGAACAACACATTTGTATGAATGTTGTTGTTGTTTTTTTAAAAACAATTTATTTTAAAAGAATTTTATATTTACAGAAAAGTTGAGAAGATAGTACAGAGACTTCCCATATACCTTACCCTCATTTTCCTCTATTATTAATACTTTAGGTTAGTATGATAAATTCGTTATAATTAATGAACCAATATAGGTACATTATTATTAACTAAAGTCTATATTTTGTTTGGATTTCCATAATTTTTATCTAATGTCTTTCTTCCAGTTCAGGATCCCATTCCAAGATGCCACATTACGTTAGTTGTCAAGTCTCCCTAGTGTCCTCATAGCTATGGCAGTTTCTTAGACTTTTTTCTGTCTGTGATGACCTTGACAGTTTTGAGGAGTTCTGCTCAGATACGTGATAGGGCGCCCCCCACTGGAACTTGAATGATGTTCTTCTCATGATCAGACCGATTTTATGGGTTTTTTTCACAGAGATAAAGTGCTGTTTTTATCACATCATATCAAGCGTACCTACTATAAACACGATTTATGATGTTGAACTTGATCACCTTGCTGAGGTAGAGTTTCTCAAGTTTCTCGTTTATAAAGTTACTTTTTTCCTTCCTTTACATATTTATTGTAGGCTTTGGAAGGAAGTCGCTATGTGCAGCCCATGCTTAAGGACAGGGGAGGGTTTTGTTCCACGTCCTCGAGGGTGGAATATCTACATAAATTACTTGGAATTCTTCTGCATTGAGGAGTTGTCTGTTCTCCACTTATTTGTGCATTTAATTATTTATATTAAAATGGGCTCATGGATATTTATTTTATACTTCGAGTTATAGTTGAATACAGTTATTTATTTTGTTGTTCAAATTTTTCCAGCTTCAGCCAGTGGGGAATATGTCAGTTGGCTCCTGTGTTCTTTTGACATATCCCCAACATTGTGTGTGTGTGTGTGTGTGTGTGTGTGTGTGTGTGTGTGTTGTCTTTCTTTCTTTCTTTCTTTCTTTTATTATTATTATTATTTTTGCAGAGGGGAGCACTTCCTTACTTTCTGGAACTACAAAATGCTCCAGGCTCATCTTCTATGTTTCCTGCCAAAGTGCTTTGAAGTCAGCCATTTCTCCAGGTAGTCTGATTCTTTTTATTGGGGAAAGGTGTTAAAAACCAGCATTTGGATGCTAGATGTGCTTACTGATACTGGGCTGTTGTTGCTTCTTGACCCCCTTAGCGGACGAGACAAGGAAATATGACTATACTCATATGTGTGCATATAACAAAGGCATATACACATATTGTTACATATTTCTCTATGTAACCATCTTTATCTATATTAAGGTAAACATGAGTTCTTACTGATATCTACAACTCTAATTCATTATCAATCATGGTGGACTTCTCCCCTGTTGATCTGTACATCTCCGCTCCAACAGTGAGAAATCTGACTCCCACCATCCGTCTTTCATTTAATTCTTTGTACATTTCAAGTATAAATGTATAGCAGTATCAGAATTGTTAACCTGTACCCTGAAGTATACAACTTTATCATCTAGAGTACAGTGCTTATGTACAGTTTTATTGCCTTTGGTCTTACAGACTCCACTCAATTCCAGGGTTACTTAGGTCAGCATATTTATCCCTTACCCTCTTCAGTAAGGTTGTTTCATACATTTGTAATACATTTAGTTTTTTTTTTCATGCTCTGCATTTCATACTGGTATTTCTTGAACTCTTAAATGATTTTTTGAAACTGTGTATATGTTAATGTTCACTCTTTGTGCTATGAAGTTCTATGGGTTTTGGACAAATTATTAGCGTCTTCTCCCCACCATTACTCTGTTATAATGAATGGTTTTACCACCCTCAAAAATCCTCTGTGCTTCCCTGATTCAACTTTTCTCTCTCCCCCAGAATTTTGCCCCTGGTAACCACTGATGAGTTTATCATCTCTATAGTCTTGTCTTTTCTGGAATGTCAGACAATTGGAATCACATTATGTAGCTTTGATAGACTAGTTTCTTTCACTTAGCAATATGCATTTAATATTTATTCATGTCTCTTCATGGTTTGATAGCTCATTTCTCTTTATCACTGAGAAATATTGCATTGTATTGGTGCACCACAGTGTGTTCATGGATTCATCTGTTGAAGGACATGTCCACATATCTTGTAAATATTTTGCTAGATTTACACCAAATATTATATCTGTGCATCTAAATATTTCACTTTGGGGGGAGCTGTTGTAAATAGTATGTTTTAAATTTCAAATTCTAGTTGTTCATTCAGGAAGATAGAAAAGCAATTGGTTTTTGTATATTAACCTTGTGTGCTGCAACCTTGTTATACTCACTTACTAGTTCCAGGAGATTTTTGTGAATTCTGTCATATTTTCTACATAGACAGTCACATCATCTGTGAATAAAGCCAGTGTTATTTCTTCCTTTTCAATCTATATGTATTTTATTTCCTTTTCTTGTTTTACTGCACTAGCCAGAACTTCCAGTAAAATGTGGCTGGTGCAACTTGATATAGATATGTTAACTCACAAAATTCTGTAAGATAATGGTATTATTCTCAGTTTACAGATAAAGAATTTAGGCCTTAGGACATTTAAATGAGTAAAAAAAATATATACAAACTACGTAGTCTATCTTTAACTAGAATAGCATAGCACAGGAGTTTAGTACCTGTCTTTGCCAATTGCTATCTGTGAGATTCTGGGCAAGTTGCTTAAGCTGTTTTAAGGGTCAGTTGCCTCAACTGTAAAATTAGGATGAGGATAACAGGCCTACCTTAAATTAAATCAAGTGCATTAAAAATTGTAAAGTACATGGAACAATATGTCACACTAGATGTTAAAAAAAGAAGAAAAAATAATCCCTAAGCTTTTCCTATTTCAGCATTTGCCCTTAAACGTGTCTTTTTCTGAGACTAAAGGATTTTAATAGAATGAGTTTTCTAAGTTTATTGAATGAATTAAATGAAGTATTCCTGTGATACAGACCTAAGAGACAATTACCAGGTAAGTACTGAACAAATATTGTCTATAGCTATTAACATTTCTACTTAGTTGGGTGTTCTTTTATAGTTCACTATTACAAACATTTCTGAAGTGACCATCCTTACACACATATTTTTGCATGAGAATGATTTTTCATTGAAAAATCATTGAAATTTGAGAAGTAGAGTTGCTGGGTCAACAGTATGGATGTTTAATATTTCAATATTGATAACCAAAAGAATCTGTCCTGACCAGTTCTGCTAAGTTACAGTGCCTTGGGAGATCTGGGATAAGTCAATAGCCATGTTGCATGTCCCAGAAAACATTATCATTAGATCATTTTACTTAGAAGCAGCTGTCATGGCACCAGAAAGCCATAAAATAACCTAGAATACTTCTTATTACCCTTGCCCTAGATCCTGGCATGTAAGATGTAACCTAGGAACAATCCCACATGCATATGTCATATACCACCAATAGAAAGCCTGATGAAGTGATTAGATGCTGTCTTTCTCTCTCTGGCCTTTGACCCTTCCCCTTCTTGTAAATATATAATGCTATGCTCTGCTGCCCTCTTTGTAATACATTTTCAGAGTGACCTGACTTATGTGTCTCTGTGGTTGCCAATTGTTGTACTGGCTCAATCAATCCTTGCTGCATGTATTTGGTCTTGGTTTCTTTTTGGGTCCACAATAGACATCACACAATTCCCCTTAAGAGCTGCACTACTGTAAACCTCTTACAAACATTGTTTCCTTCACAACTCCACCAGTACAGGGTGTTATTGACCTCACTTTCATCAGTATAAAAATCAAAAAGGTGTATTTTATTTTATTTTAATTTGCATTTGTTTATTTGTTAGGTGAAGCATATTTATATGTCCTTTGGCTTACTCATATTGTTTACCTGTTTTTTCTTTAAACTTTTTGAGCACCTGTTATATGTTCGGTATGATTTCTGGGCAATGGAAGGATAACTGTCAATGACACAGACAACATTTCTGCCTTTGCTGAACTGAAGTTGATTACTTTTTTTTCTTATTGAATTGTAAAAGCTAACTGTATTTTTAGGAAATTTTTCCTTTGTCTACAATGTGCTACAATTTTTTTGTGGTGGGGTGGAGCAGCATATTGAAGGCAGGGATTGTTACAGGACGTCTTCTCAGAGTGTGATAAAGTGTTAATTCTCAGTAGGAGTGAAGGAAGCAGCAGTCACAATTGAGTGGTAATGATTTTCCTGATTTATCAGTAACAGTCGGATGTCAACTCCCTTAACACATGCTTGATAAGAGCCGAAGCATGGTAGCAACGGCAGAGTCAAGGTAATATAGAATCCTGAATGCCCTGGCTTATAGCATTTTTTAAAAAACTAATTAAACAACCCTTAATTGTATGGCCTGATAATGAAATCTCCGACCCCAAAGCAACAGTCAACATTGAAGCAAATTACGTGGCCTAATGATAGAGTCGTTTGGGTAGTAGATTGGAAATCAATAGTTTTCATCTGAGCATAGAACTCTCTTATTCAGGGGGACAATTTGTATCTAATCTGTTCCAATGGCTTAGAACCCAACATGCAGGGTGTGAGGCATGATGCTAGCCATCAGGGACACTGGGGTGAACGCCAAGACCAGTGACTACCACGTGGTTCCTAGCAGTTTACTGGGGAAGGTGAAATGGAGCTGAGGTCCCTGGGGACAGCCGTAGAGACTTCTTGGATCTTCTTTGTCAGATGTCTTCTGAAGGGACAACCACAGCACTGTTAGAAATCAGGCAAAGACCTGAAAAGCTCTGTTCTCTGAGAAGACCAGAGTGCAGCCTATGTGACTTGGAGGGAAAGGATATTAGAAGCTCCCCCAGCACACAGACAAACACGCACACATGCATGCACACACTCCAACCTCCTTTGAAACAGAACTTTTTAAAGTGAAGGCATCCTGAGAGAGAAGATCCCTTAGCTGTTGTTTATTATAAGATAGCACCTTGAGAGGAATAAACTCCAGGCTGGCTGTTCCTGCCTCAAAGAGCTAAGTTATGACTTTTGTGACTATTCCCCGTGATTTTTGTACTGGACATTTGGGGACATTTGCTATAGTGTTGAAACAAGCAGGGCTGCTTCTTCTCATGCAGTGTACCAAGTCAGCACTGGGTGTGGAGTTACAGTAAGTCTGGTCATTGGAAAACACTACAGAACACAAACTAGACCTCACCACAGACTATTGACCCCCAGTGTTCTTTCCATATGAGCTTCTCAGGCTTATGTTGTATTTTTCCAATTTTAAATTTAATAACAGATATTGTTTATGTAGCTTGTGCTGTATACATATATAATTTAGGTGTTTTGCTTATACTATGCATGTTATGTGTTATAGATACACAGACTATGTATACGTAAATTATATATAGCTTATATATAAAATAATCTTTGCAAACAGTGAATTGCATACTAAATCATATTATATATGTATACTATGCATTGCATATATATGTATTATAAATAATTATTAATCTTCATAAAAAGCACAAAACAGGCATTTTTATACTTACTTCGTAAAAAAAATTGAGCTTCAGCAAGGTTGTTGAGTGCCACACAGCTAATATGCAACCCAACTTTGATTGAAACTCAGATCTTTCTTCCTCAGCCTTTATTAATATTAATAACAATGGTAGATAATGTTATATGTTTCCACTATGTGCCAGGCACTGTTCCAAGCACACACTATATATTAACTCATCTAACCTCCATGAGGTAGATATTATCATCACCACATTTTAGAGATGAGAAAACTGATACACAGAGAGGTTAAGCAAATGGCCCAAAGTCACATAGCTAATAAGTGTTGAACTGGTATATGAACCAGAGAACTCTGATTCTAAAGCTAAGTGGTCTTTCCACTCTATCTTTTGGACAGATTTCTTGGGGTAAATTACGGGTGAAAGAAAATCATGTTTAACCTTTTTAAAACATTGCCAAATTGCTTTCTTAGCAGATAATTCACATGCACCCACCTACCAGAAATGTATGTGACTGTCCATTTTGGTGTATGGCTATCAAACATTTATTTTCTCCAACAAAAGAAATATCCTCACTACTTTGGAAGGAACAGCATATTATGTTATTAATGTTTAGTAAGTCTGCAAATTTTTCACATGTTTAGTAGATATTTTTCCTCCTCTCTTGGACAATTATCCTGAATGACCATCTGCCCCCCTGAGGACTGGAGTGGTTGGGAGATGTCGCATCCCCCAGCCTCATTCTGTTGGCTCTGAATGCTTCCAGCCTCACTGCTGACTGCAAACACCCCTGGCTGAACACCATGCCTCATCTGGAGCCACATGTTTTAGTTCATTCTTTACCACTTTTCCAGGTTGCCTTATACTGAAGCCACTAGATCCTAGAGGAAGAAAAGAAAAATCTCTCAGGGTCAGAGGAGCCAAATCACCATCTCTTCCCTCCATCACTGCAGGCTGCTTTTTAACCTTT
This sequence comes from Cynocephalus volans, assembly GCF_027409185.1. Taxonomy (NCBI): domain Eukaryota; kingdom Metazoa; phylum Chordata; class Mammalia; order Dermoptera; family Cynocephalidae; genus Cynocephalus; species Cynocephalus volans. The sequence goes on from NC_084464.1 coordinate 20,920,516, forward strand.
CTCATAGCACTCACTGAAAAAGAGCCCCTTCTACGTCTATGAAAATGACAGCCAAGTGCCATGCCCTGCTAGTATTTCCTTAACAGAGAATCCAGTGGACCTCACAGCACTCTCCAGAAAAGAGGCAGCATAGAATAGTTAACAACCACAGTCATGGAATCAGACAGACCTCCATTTAACAGCTGACTCAACCACTCATAACAGGGCAATGTGCAGAGATAATGTTCAGAAAAACTTAACCCAGGGCTAGCCAGAGAGTGTGCTCAATAAATTCTAGCTATGATCATTATTAGTGGCAGTGGAGATTCACAGTGGGGGTGTGTGGAAGAAATAGTCAAGAGAAGAGACATGTGGAGAGGCAAGAGAGCAGGGGGTGGTTCCTTAGGAGAATTAATGTCCCAACTTTACAATTTTGCCAGGGAGCAAAATTCCAAGGCTACCTCCCCTCTAATTTTAGTTATTTAGGCTCTTAACCATGTTCTGCTTCTTCTGATTATAATTTACAACCAAATGACTTGGCTTCCGTTTATCTACAAGTGGTGCAATTGAGATGAAACCTCAAATACCCCCTTGATTAGTTAGGCCACTCATGCAATGAGCTTCAGATTGTCTGTTCAACCAGAAGGCATGGTCAGAAGACACAGTGGAGTCATTCCCCTGGGCAAAGGCATTAAGAAGAGTCTGTAAAAGTGGAAGAGTTGAACCATTTCTCCTTCTAAGACTTTCATGAGAACGTCATTTGCTAAACCTGCCTCTCCTTCTCCCAAAGATTTATACAGATGATTTAATGCTTTGATGCGAAGATAAATATACCTGTGGTTTTAGAAATGTCAAAGATATAGCTTGAAAATGAAAATTTCAGGCTGTCAACTTCACGGTCTATGTGGGACCATGGAACTTGTTTGTTTGGTTCTTGCTGTCCCATTATCTCCAGCAGTTCCCCAGGCCACTTCCTATATACAAACAAAATTAGGTGAGCCCTTCTTTATAAACACAGTTATTTACTCAGTGATCACCTTGATGATATCCTGATCAGTTTAGCCATACAGCTGACCAGCACAGTGATAAAGCTTAGTTTGCTCAAACTCTCTCTCTCCCAAATCTGCCCCTCTGATCATCCTTACTGCCCCCGTAGTTTTGTGTAATCTTGTGTACATTAGCATGCTAATTTTTCTCACTTCTTTCCAAATTATCTTCCTGCTGAGCTGTTTTTCTAAAATGCAAATAGTCACATAGCAACTTCCCATTTGTGCCATGTCTACAGGAGTAGTCTCCAATGGACAATGACCATCGGGGTGTTCTGTGTCTGAGCTGTTCAGTATGGTAGCCACTAGCTACCTGTAGCTATTGAGGACATCAAGACTGGCTGGTGAGATTAGGAATTGAATTATTTTCTAAAATTGTAATTAATTTAAATTTAAATAGCCATATGTGGCTGATGTATCCATATTGGATGCTGCCTGTTTATGGAATAAAGTCCAGGCCACTTAGCATGGCACATTGATGCCACACTAAATGGCAAATGATGGAGAGTCACCATCACTCAGCTCCTGACCACCTCTTCATTCTCAGCCACCACTATTCCCTGACGTGCATTTTTACTAGCAATATCAAACACCTTGCAGCGTGCCAAATATGCTTTACCAGGCAACACTACCATGTCTTTGTACAATGCATTTCCTCAGCTTTATATATCTGCCTCTCCTGACCTTGTAAAACTGCCATAGCCGTTAGCGTCCTTTAGTACAGACCTGAGGTTTATCCCTCCAGGGATTCTTCCTTGACAAATCCAGGAAGTCAATCACTTCCTTCGATCAACTATTTTTACCTCCGATATGTGGCTTTATTATGGCCCCGATAACATTCAATTATAATTACTTATTACTGATCTGTCAGTTTCTTGTGGACAAATTCATGACTTAATTTGTTTGTTTGTTTCTCTAGCACCTGCCACATTACCTGGGATAGAATGACCACTTAATAAATGTTTGTTCAGTTAGATGTCCTGGAATTATTTAATTGACATGACGTAGACCAAAAAAACCCACATTTCACTATTTAACTAATTTTTTTTTTTCTGTTTCAGTGAGTATCCTTAAAACTGGACCCAGTTTTAACTAAAACACCAAGAAATTTCATTTCCTTAGTGGTAGAAAAAGAGTCGGGGATGGAGTGAGATTGCTGAATAAAAAATCAGTTGCAAATGTCAAATACCCAGTTTCACCTGTTCATTCAGCCCCTTTTCAAAAAAGACCTTATTCACTTGTAAGATTGTTTCTCCCACAACTACTTGCCAAATTTTCATTGCATTTAAAATATATGTAGTGCCTGTGTTCTCAGAAAACATATATAAATTAGATCTGTCCTTTGCACAGTTTAAAATATTATAGTAATTTCTCCATGTGGAGGGAAGCAACTTTTTTTTAGTGAGTTCATTCCTTTAACAGATGTTCATACAATTAATAGAATCTATGCGAGCATCTAACAATCTGACCTGGAAAACACCATGAATTGCTCTCTCATTTTCCTCTAGCTGCTCTTAAATCTAACACACAATATTAGCCAGCTTAGTTTGGATGCACACCTAGGCTTTATTTGCAGGAACCAAAATAATATCGGGTGCTGAAATCTACATGGTCCAACAGCCTATGAAATGCAGAAACTCAGAAATCACTCAAAAGTCAGAAATAAGAACGTAACCTCACATTTTACAGCATATCACAGTTTACCAAGCACATTTAACTGTATTATCCCATTTGATAGTGACAAGAATCTTTTGAAGTAAACAGAGCAAAAACCATTGTTTGCATTGATAAGAAATAAGAGAGGGACTGCCACTCCCGTCGCTGATCTGAGTTGCCCACGTTCACACAGCTGGCACGACAGGGACAGAACCTTACTCAGTCTGACCAGAAGGCCAGTGCTATTCTCCCTACTCACTCTGCTGCTCAGATTATGGGTTGGCCATAATCCCCCAGTGCCAGGATCTTGCAGTCGACAGTAGAAGTCTTCCCAAAACTGTAGTCTCCAAGTTAAAGTGTGTTCTCCCGATGCCATCCCATTATTTTCTTTCTGCAATGTTGCTTCTAGTAAATGAGGGAGAAAATTGCCAGTGACAGCTTGATAACTACCCCCAGCCATGGTGGACAGAGGTTTCCTTCAGCCACTTGGTGGGAAGTGGTCTCCATGGAAACCCAGAAGCGGATCTATTTCTCAAACACTTCTCAATAGCAAGTGCTCAATTATAAACTTTGTCAAGAGTCCGAATGTGCTCAAGTTTGAATGAGACTAGAGTCACACCTCTGAACAGGAGGAAAGGGCTCCAAATAATCCAGAAGGGTGTTTGTAAAATTGTCTTTTAGTCACTGTGTGTGTCTGTGATTATATACACACATATGTATATATAATCACAGACACACACATACAATATACTGTATTGTATATCTTTTCAATCTCACTCAATACAATAATACCTCTACTTCATTGTCTCCGGAACTCGGGATTTGGGTAGTACCTTGTATTAGTTCATTTCTGTTGCTTGTAATAGAATACCTGATACTGCACAATGTAAAAAGAAATGAAACTTATTTCTTATAGTTTTGGAAGCTGGAAGTCCAAGGTCCAGGGAGCACACCTGGTGAGGACCTCTTCCTGGAGGGAACTCTCTACAGAGTCCCGGGGCAATGCAGGCATCACGGGGCGAGAAAAGCAAAAGTGCATTAATGTGCTAACTTGTTTTCCTTAAAAAGCCATGAGTGCCACTTCCTGTGATAACCCACTAAACCATTTACCCATTAATCCACAAATGGATTAATCCATTCATGAGGGCGTAATCCATCCATAATCCAATCACCTCCTAAAGGCCCCACCTTTCAAATACCAGAGATAGATTTCCCACCCTCTTAACACAGTTACAATGTGGATCAAGCTTGAGTGAGTTTTAGGGGACATTCAATCCACAGCATACCTTGTAGGTGAAGGCATGTTAGAAAAATTCTGTGACAAACCTTCCTGAGTGGAATCTAAGTGGGACCCACTTCGTGATAAATATGACTTTGTATCAAATGTTCATTATGAGGTTTCCTGGTATTTCACATCAATGGATCAGTGAGTCTACAAAACACCTGAGTGCAATGATTTACTTTTTGTGCCAGATGCCCTTTTTAAGAAAGGGCATCAAGGTATTTCTGTTTTCTATCAAGTACCTGGAAAGAAAATGAAAACATCCCACCAATCACCTATTCAGTCCTTCCCCAAAGGACAGTAGCTTGTCCTAGAAACACGGTCCTCTCACTGCTTCTTTCTGGACCCCATACTCCTATTGAGACACCTGCTCTAATTATTCTCCAGCTCTAGGACTCCATTAATTAATGTTTTGCTCCACAAAGATCATTGACTAAGTGTTTCCACTTGAACTCAGATGTTTTGGCAGAGTGTAAATATAGAATAAGACACAGATAAGTAAGGGTCAAAAATAAAATACAGTCAATTCTTAGTCATTCATGGGAGGATTATCTAACACTCGTGTTTAGTACCAAACAGGTAACCTCTCTCCTTTCTGCTTCTGGACTGCTCACCTAAACCATGAGTTATGAATCTAAGCAGATGATATAATTTTAATCATAGACAATCATTGTAAGAGCTTGTATCCATTATTTATTGCTGTGTTAACAAACTATCCCAAAATCCAATGGCCCAAAATTTATTGTTTCTTACAGTTTGGTGGGTCAGCTGGAAGTTTCATTCTCTCCGTGTACTGTTGGCTGATGTCAGTTGTGCAGCTTTATTCATCTGGGAGCTTGACTGGGGCTAGAATATCCACAGTGACTTCACTCACATGCCTGGGAACTCATATAGGGGTGCCACAGTGGCAGGTAGTTGGTGGGTCCTCTTTCTCCATCAAGATACCCACATTCTTACATAGGGGTGCAGGAGAGTGAAAACTGAAGCTACCAAAACTTTGAAGGGTTAGGCCCAGAACCAGCACAGTGTTATTTCCTCTGCATTCTGTTGATCAAAAGAGGTTAAAATCCAGGCAAGATTCAAGGGGAGAAGAGATAGAGTCTACCTCTTAATGGAAAGAGTTACATATGCATGCAGGAATGGAACATGGGAGGACTTTTTGTGGCCATATTTGGAGACAGCTACCACAGTCTGCCCTGTTGTCACACAATGTGCGTGCTTCCCCTGCGCAAATTTCACCAGCTCACTCTAAAGACCTTTAGTCACATTCAAACAGTGCTTCAGGCTCAGGCCCGAAAGCCAGGATCTAAATCAGGTCTGGATGTGCTGAATGCGAATAAAGATACTTAGGTTTGTTTTTTCTTGATCTGGGGACTTGGAAACCAAAACAACCCCCACCCCCAAGATATCAGCCCACCCAACATGAATAGTGAAATAAGAACAGAATAACCACAATAAACATTCCTGTTGAAAAAGTCAGATACGTGTCGTTAGTTTCCCCAACTGTGAAAGGGAAATGTCCCTTGATTAGGACTAAACTCTGCAATCTGGGAATTGTCCCCTAATTCATAGTTCTCTGCTCTTGGCTCTGCCTTGAGAGTCATTCTTCATTCTGCATAAGAAAGAATTCATGCTTACAGCTGAGTAGCTTTCTCAGCCTGCTCCCTGCCCATATGTGACACAGGGCACCCAGAGGACTGTTGTCATTCTGAATTTTTAATTTTAGTTCAAGCTGGATATGTTTTGCTACTCCAATGATTTTAAACTTTGTGGGTTTTCTATGAATCTTATTGGGTTCCATTTATGCATCCAAAACCACATCCATAATTCTCTCTGAGACATAATATGATCTTCAAACAGCTGATGGAAACATTTGTATTATCTTTCAATTCCATTTTTCCAAAAAGTTTTTGGCATACCTTCGGCCCTATTTTTAATGATTAGATTGAACCACATGAAACTGACATTTTTATGGATAAAATATTGGCCATTTCATGTGGTTTAACATAACAGCCGTAGGGGTGTGGACGAGTCACTTCATGTCTCTGGTGCTTTCTTGCTTGTGTCTGTGAGTCTTGGTGTGGAGCGAAACCCCTTCCACCACCCCAGAATCCCTAATCAGTCCCCAGACCATGTAGCCACTATATCTGAAATTTCTCTAGCGTTGAGTTCATTTTCTCTACCTTCAGTGTAGATGACTTTGACTAGTGTAGGGTGTATACGGCTAAGGGTAGAAAAGAAAAGCACAAAAATGAGTGTTATGGACTAAATTGTGTCCCCTGAAAATTCAGATGTTGCAGCCTTAACTCCCCATGTGACTGTATTTGGAGACTGGGTCTGAGATCATAAAGGTGGGACCCTAATCCAATAGGCCTGATGTCCTTATAAGAAGAGGAAGGTACACTTGTGCACAGGGTAAAGTCCACGTGAGGACCCAGCAAGAAGATGCCATCTGCAAGCCAAGGAGAGAGGCCTCAGGAAAAACCAATACTGCTGACACCTTCATCTTGGACCTTCAGCTTCCAGAACCGTGAGAACATACATTTCTGTTGTTTAAGCCACCCAGTCTGGGGTATTTTACTATGGCAGCCCCAGCAGAATATTTTAAGATTTTTATCTCATTCTGTAGTATGTGTTCAATAAACATTTCCTTATCTGATCCTGGGAGAAATTCATTGAAATGGGGGAAAAAAAATTAAAGGGCTCAAATAAGAGACACCTTTCTAAGGATGCCGAGGACTGGCTGACTAGGCTGCGATTATCAGCAGAATAGCCTGGAAACAGCCTCCTCCAAATTCTTGCCCCCACATAGCTGCACAGCTCCCTGGAATTTTCCAATCTGCAGATCTTACATGTGTGTCTGGATCTATTGCTGCGTGTTCTTCACTGGCGGGTCTGCAGCACTGGCGGGTCTGCAGCACTGGTGTCTTCTGCTCTAATGGAGTGATTTCAGAGCATCCCCAGCTACTTAATTTCCACGTGTCATTGATCTGTCATTTGCAAGTTAAATCACAGGCCTGGATGGGGGCCAGGTGTTGGACATGGCTTTCCCCTCTTCTACCTTTTGATTTGTGTACCTGTTTATTTACTGATAAGTTGAAATGCTCCCTGCTGCATTTCACATCTAATCCGGCAAATCCTTGAGATTTATTTTAACGATTGATTAGAAAAGTCAATGTTGTACAGGAAGGATTAAAAAGAGAAATATTTGGAATCTACTTAAGTATCTGTTATCTCAAAGACAGTCTTGACTCCTCCAAATTTATACTGCCACAGGCAGGAAGAGGAGGAAAATTCCCATTTGTACATTGAATAGTGTATATCATGGAAAGAACACGAGCTGGTCCTCAAAAAACATTAATCCTAACTTGAATCTATCCACTGATCAGTGGTGTGACCTCGATCCAGTTATTTAATCTCCCCAAACCCCAGTTTGCTCATCTTTTAAATTATGGTTAAAAAACACTCACAACATAAAATTGATCATTTTAACCATTTTTAAGTGTACAGTAGTGCTAACTAATACACACTATTGTGCAACAGATCTCTAGAATTTTCTCGTCTTGCAAAACCGAAGCTCTATACCCACTGCACATTTCTCCTTCCCCCCTCCGCCCTGGCCCTGGCAACCACCACAAGGCTTTATGTTTCCAAGAACTTGACTAAACGTTCTTTTGAGTCAAGGCCTGTGAAACTGTTCTGGAAACTAAATCATTCATCAAATGCCAGATGTTATTTCAAGCCAGAGCCAGCCTCGTAGAGATGGGGAAGGATAATCTTGATATAAATCTGGCATTAAGGTTAAAAAATCTAACAGTCTGGTTGTTCTTTAAATTTTCAGATTTTCTGAGTGTGTTTGTACACTAAGAATTTTGAGAACTAGGAAAAGGATGTATTTGGGGGAAACCTTTTTGTCCTAAATACAGATGTTGAATATACAGTTATTAACTGGTGTAGTCCCTCACCTTAGTTTATGCTAGTGCAGTCCTTACTACAGTGTAGTCACTGCAATTCAATCCTCGTCATCTGAGTCATCTGCCACCTTAACCCAGCTGATTCCTAGGGGCTGTGAGTGCATCTCCGTGGACACAGGAAGAAAATGCTACAACTTTGATTATCAGTTATTTTTATAGTTCATTCTTTAAAATTCTTCTATTTTTGCGTTTTGTAATATATATAACATATTAGTACTTGGACACATAAATAGTTTGTAAATAAATAAATATACATGTATTGGAGTGCATGTTCTTTTTTTAAATTTTATTATTTTTTTAAATTTATGGCATGCAGTAATAAAAATACTTAAAAGGCCCATAACCTACCTCCCACATCAGTCAACATTCTCCAGAGAAATAGAACCAATAGGACATACTTTTCTCTCTCTCTCTCTCTCTTCCTTCCTCCTAGATATGAGTATTATAGGAAAAAGAATGAGAGAGAGAGAGAGAGACTGAATTCAAGGAATTGGTTTATGTAAATATTGAGGCTGGCAAGTCCAAAATCTGCAGGGCAGGCTGGGAACTAAGGCAGGATTTCTGTGCTACAGTCATGAGGCAAAGTTTCTTCTTTTTCTACAAAACCTCAGTTTTGCTCTTAATGCCTTCAACTGATTAAAAGAGGCCCACCCCCAGTACAGACTTCACTTGTCTACTTTAAAGTCAACCGATTGTAGCTGCTAATCACATGCAGAAGATGTGGTTCACAGCCAACACCTAGACTAGGGTTTGATTCCATAGCTGGGCATTGAAGCCTAGGCAAGCTGACTCACAAAACTCCCCATCACACAGCCTGGTTGCCAAGTTGCCTCGTTGGTCTCCCGGCTCCTGTCTCTCCCTGCTCTTAGCACCTTCTGAGCCACTTCCAGACTTGGCCTACTAAAGGAAATCTCTGGTCAGGTCTCTCCTCTGCCTTAGACTGGCATACACTGCCCTTCACACTGACGTCCATGTTCCCGAAGTCCCTACCCTAGAGATTTCTGTCAACATGAATATCTCATTTACGCTAAATCCCACCCCAGCTCCCGGGCTTTTCTGTAAATGTGCACCCTAAGATCACGCCATTCCTATCAACCAGTACCCCTTCTCCTTCCAGCTTTGCCTATCAAAATGGGACTCACTTCAATCACCATGCCCAGTACCCAACTAGTTATCATGCTCTGAAGTATGCTACTGTATTCTGTATTATCCTTCCCCTGGCACAGGCTAGGAATCTCAAGATTTAATAGATGGCAGGCTGGGGAAAGATATTTCTACATCTAAAACAGTCAAGGGAATAACTTCTGGAATGTACCAAAACACGTGCTCGCTTCGGCAGCACATATACTAAAATTGGAATGTACCAAAACAGAAAAAAAAAAAAATCCTTCAAACCAATAACAAAATAACAAGAAAAAACAAAAGGAAAATGGGCCAAAGATATCCTAAGGCAATTCACAGAAGCAGCAGCTCTGGTAGGCAATAAGTATATGAATGAGTGCTTAACCTCACCAATAATCACATAATGAAAATTAGAACAACATTGATGTACCACTTTATGATGGTGCAGATGGCAAAAAATTAGAAATGTACATTAATACCACGTGTTAGATAGAAGGTGGCTGATTTTATGTCCTTTCATGTCTTCATCTATCACTTTGTTGATCTGGGAGTCATCAGACTTCTTAACTGGTGATCGCCTCTGAACCCCAAACCTGCAAATTGAACCCAGTTTTGGACATCTCTGCCTCAAAGTTGCTTTATTAAATACAACACATCCCAAACCCAAACTGTACTTCTCTAAAAGTGACTCTCAACCTGTTTGATTCCTGTCCCAACAAGCCAACCATCAACCTGTACTTAGCCTACATCATTCAAATCCCCGATTCCACCTTCTCTTTCACCCCAACCATCTGTCATGAAGCCCTTCATATTTTTACTGCTTCAGCATATCTGACATCAGCCCCAGGTTCCATTTTTCTGATCACTGGTCTAGCTGAGCCCACTGCTATTTCCTGCATGAATTACCAACACGGTTTCTCCTTTGTCCTCCTTCCTACAATCTTGTTCTCTAGGTTAATGATGAGTACTTTCTGTTTGCGAACCACTTAGACATAAGAGTAAGACCTCTTTATGACCTCAAGGTACTTGCCTTTCTCTCTAGTGGGAGGAAAGGACAAATGGGCAGATGATTACAAGCCTGTGAGAGGCTTGTGATGAGAGAGGGAAGACGTGTGGTTACTACGGGAGCCATGAGGGAGGGCAGCCAGTACTACCACAGTCCTTAGCAAGCCACACATGGGATCTTCCTAAAATGCAGGTCTGATCATATGCCCCAGTCTTATGAGGCTGTTTTTAGGATGATGTCATTGACACAGTGTAAGCCCATGCATGCTGTCTTTGCTTGCTTTTATAGTTCCTTTCTGAACTCTCTGGCTGTGATAATATTACTCCTATTTCATACACAAACCATCCTTTCTCTTGCTTCTCGATGGGCAAATCTATAGCACCTGCTACGAGCTGAGTGGTATTTGGGTTGGTGGAAAAGACAGTTACAGTTCTGATGAAGTTGCATGTGAAATATTGGTAGTTGCCTCCTGTCACTTCCTTGATAACGGAGTACGGTGATAATCCAACAGACATTACTTTCACTAAATGCCAGCAGCATGCAATATATTATGCTAAACACTGTGGGCGAGGCAGAGGAGTTAGCCAGACTCAGCCACCTGCTTCTCCTGCCTGGTGCCCATCATTCCTATCCTATGTCATCCCTGTGTATACACACAGCCGACGCCTGCGCCTCCAGACTCTGAGCTCTTTTAACTTCATAGGAAGTCTAGCTTACTCAACAAATGTGCTGAATTAATGAGAAATAGTTCTTACCTTCAAGGAGCTCATGATTCTCTATTAACTAGAGAGTCAGGTCCAAACTTTCTAGCAAAATGTTCAAAGCCTTCAGGAGTTAGGCACTACTGTACCCGTCAGCTAGCCTGATTCCTTCACTACACTTCAAATATGCCACACTCATTCATTTAGGTGTAAACATGTTCATTGAGATTGATATTAAAAACAGACATTGAGAACCTGCCTCATGCTGGGCCAGCTCTAGATGCTCAGGATAAAATGATGAAACAGTCAGACATGGTCCCTGCCCTTCCTAGGATATGTGGAATGAGCAGGAAGCCAACACTAAGTGAGTGAATGATAATTACAAATTGCCAGTGGTGTTGAAAGAAACAAACTGTGTTTAATGAGGGAGCACGGGGGGGGGGAGGGGTGCCCTGCTGTTCCCCCTGCTGGGATGTTTATTGACCCCTCTCTGTCCACCCGAATTCCACATCGTTTTTAGCCTACGGCTCACTTCTGGGAAGTCTCCCCAGATTCCCTCAGGCCTTGCCTGAAGCCTGTGATGTTTATCATGAACATTGCCAGTCGTGAGCGACTCTTCCAGCCAGCGGAGCTGCACCAAGCCTGTGGCACATGCTCCATCATGCAGGCATTTCTGTTGGTCCAGACCTGGCTCCTAGACAAAGCAGTGCAATTTCTGGGATCTTTTTTCACATTTGTCTACTGATGGAGAGAGAAGTCCCACCCAAGGCAGTCAAACCAAGGTGCGATTGTACTAAGCTGGTTGCAGAGCGCTGCATCCATCGCTCCAGCTTTTCCTTGCCTGCCTCTGGCTGGACTCAACTTCTCCTGGGCATAGCCACGAATAATCTCCTTTTCCTCCCCCACTCTCAGCCTGTGCTGAAAAGTTATGTTAACTCATGTTTAACTCATCCATAATGATTTGGGCACGCTTTGCTGAGGTTCAAGACAGACTCTCCGTTCCCAAAATTCTAACAGATTCCCTCTACCTGGGAATGTTTCTCTCAGTTGGGTCCCTTTTGCAAGGCCGTGGGCAGTTTTATATAACAACAAATACACAGAAAATCACGAGCAAATGGGTGGGAGGTGGGACTGGGAGGGGACTAGTGTCTGGGATGCTATATCTCACATATTTATTAATTCTATTTTTAAGGCATTCCTGTAAGGTAATATGATGTCCCACATTTTTATCGATGAGGAAAATTAGGATGCAGAAAAGTAAAATAAGGTGGCTAAGAGCTAACTCTTGTGGGACAGTCAGGTGTTTAGGCAAATGATTTTCATACAGTATAAGGCAGTTTATAATAGAAGTTCGCATAGAGCTAGGGTTCTCTAATTTGAGCTTGTGTCAGAATCACATGGAAGGCTCCTTAAAACAGGTTGCTGAGCCCCACCCCCAGGTTTCTGGTTCAGTAGGTCCAGGGTAGGACCTGAGAATTTTCTATTTCTAACAAGTTTCCAGGTGCTTCTGGTCCAGGGACTGCATTTTGAGAAGCACTGGCATAAACTATGGTGTGAACACAGAGGAGAGAGAAACTACCAGTGCTTTGGGGCAGTTAAAGGTTGGCTTCATGGGGAAGGTGGCATCTGGGTTGGGCACAGAAGCTTGGATAGGAGGTCTCCAGCTCACTCACCTTTCCATCGCTTGAAGTCATGCAGGGAAAGACCGAGCACATGCTGTGCACAAACTTACACAAACAAGGCGTGTTCAAGTGAGTGGAGTGTTCAGTGGGCACGTGTGACAGGGATGGCCTGGTAGAGTCTGTGCTGGCTGGGCAGGAGGGTGGCAGGTGGGCCCAGGGCCAGATGGAAAACCTTGCTAAAGAGTTCCGATGTCTTCCTTTGGGTAGTTGGCTTTTAATCAGAAGAGTAATGAAATTCCCTTTGCCTAATTGTGTTCTAATGGTTCATTTATTAAACATAAAAAGATATGAGTCACTAAATTATGCCAAGGAATGCTAGCATAGAAGAAGCTCACTATAAAAATAGCAAGTGGACTCATGCATGGTCTCACTCACTCCCACCAACAACCCTTTGCAACAGACACGGCTGTTATCCCATTTTAGAGATGAGGAAACTGAGGTTTAGGGAGATGAAGAGACTGCTGGAAAGTAGCTGGGTAGAGATTTAGGTTTAAATATAAAGTCTCGTTTTTGCATATTAAACCTCACTTCCCATGATGACATCCCAGAGTTCAAGGACTGTATCACTACCTTTCTTTCACCCCAATCCCATCACATCTCACATGCGGCCGCCCCACTGCACATGTCAAAAGTAGCGCAAGCTCTCCTGGGACTCCTTTTCCCTTGCAGGGGTCCTGACCTCTATACCAAGATGTGAGGCTACAGCAGCCACAGCCTGTTATCCAGGCATCTGTGGCCTTCACAGTGCAGGAATGTCATCCCAAGTGGACAAGTGGGACCTATCACTGTCAGACCTGAAGGCCTCTTCTTCTTCTTGCAAACTTAGGGCTTCTCAGATCTGTGAGGCTGATCAGAGAGAGAGCACGATAACAGCCCACGTAAATCTCAGCGAGCGGGAAGTGAGGCACAGAGTGGCGCCAGGCAGAAAATGAAGAACATGGCTCTTTCTGGGAAGATAACACATAACTCCTGGAACACGCAGCACAGTAAAAACCCTCGGAGAACAGAGGCGATCTCTGTCGGAGTTGTGTCTCATTTAGCACTATTGTTTCATGGTGTGCCTCTCAGAATGCACGTGATTTGTCTTGCTTCTGTTGCAGGTCGCCTTTTATTTTTTCCCTTTCTCAGGAATTTCTCAGAAATCCTTTCTTCTCTTCCCTGACAGGACTTTCATCCTCAGCATGTTTATGCTCTGCTCTCACAGTCCAACTCGGTGATTCTTTTTTTTTCATTTTGGTGAATCAGATAATACAGACAATACTGCTGTGAAGTGGGTTTAGGCAAAAAAACTGTAAAGATCCTGCTCCTTGGAAGTGGGGTGTGTGTGCACAGTGTACATGTGTATGCCTGTGTGTGTGCACGTGTGTATGTGTGTGCATGAATTTGTATGTGCATGTGTGTATGCACATGCAGTGTTTGTGCATCAGGCTACAAATATCACCATCATGTATCCACTTGAGATTTTTCTGAGCCTGTGCTAACTTCATTGCACTGCTGAGGACATGAAGTAGTTGCCACCGCACTGAGCATGCTACAAAAGGGGAGGAAACACAGAAAAACATTCATTATGGTGCAGAATTAAAGAGCAAAATGGCAAGATAGGAGTGTCTCAAGGGCAAATTTAGAGGCTGTGTTCCTGGCATTTTGAGAAAGAAGGAGAAGATTCATAATGAAAATTCATAATTCATGATGAACTTTAGCAGAAGGCTTTCTGAAAAAAGAGACTAAAGTAACATTGATATCTTCTTGGAGCCCCTGTGTCTGCCAGGTCCTACCACTTTATGACATGATCTCCTTTCAGCCTTGTGTGACCATAGGCAGGTACGAGGAACCTAGGCTCACAGCCACCCAGTGACCTTCAGAAAGCCGTGCCGCTCATATGTAGTGAAGCTTGATTTCAGCCTCTGGTCTCTTGACAACAAAGCTGGGATTTAGAGAGCGGGCTGGGCTGGGGCTGGGAGCCCAGTCCAGGCCAGTTCTTCCTGAATTCAAACTCTTCTGAGAGTTTCTTCCTGGTCCTTGCCCCTTCTCAGACACCTATGGTAATTATCTGGCTGCCTGACCTGGACACTGTGTTAAATCAGCTGGGCAAGCTCTGGCCTTCCCACGCCCGTGGAGAAGGCATTGTGAAGAGGCTGTCTGCTGCTTTGTCCTGAAGAATGGAGCACTGGGAATGTCCAAATCCATGTGCTGTGGAGGAACGGGCTGGGCCTTCTTCATCTGGCTACTCTCCTGATCTGAGCTGACCAGCAAGCTCGATGGGTCTACTCCACCTGAACTTCTGGCAGGGAGGGGGAGGGGAGCCAGGTATCTCAGCAATGGTTTCCTCTGAATTGCCACAGCTGCCCCTTCTTCCTCAAGGCCACCAGGGCCCCTCACACATCTGTCTCCTCCTACTCCACCCCTGCACTCACTGCTCCTCCAGCCCCATTGCTGCCTCTGCCCACAGACACAGTGCTGATGGCTGGAATCTCCCAGGGCAGGCTTTGGTGCAGGTGATCTCACTCACTCCAGGACTTGAAACATATATATATATATATATATATATATATATATATATATATTACACACACACATATATTATTCAAAATCATATATGTATGTCTGGATACACATAGCACAGGCACATACACACATATTACTCAGTCATGTGCATATGCATGCACATATACACACGCATTTATCATTCAAAGCCATGCAAGCATGTGCATATTACTAAAAGTCATATGCACACACATACATATATGCCAGCACCAAAGTCATACATGTATGTGTGCATGCACCACATACATACACACAAACAGCATTCCAAATCATGTGTGTATACATATGTACACATGCATAAGTTATTCACATTCATATATGTATCTATCTATACATACATCACGTGCACACACACATATCTTGCATTTTCATTTTTACCCTAGACTTCTTCCTTGAGCTTGAGGCTCAGAAATCCAACTGCCTACTCAAATTCTTCATAAGGATATCTAATAGAGATCTCAAACTTAACATGACCCAAGCAGAGTTATTGCATTTATCCCCCAAAATATTAATCTGTCCCTGTTTGCAGATGACATGATCCTATATACAGAAAAACTTAAAGACTTTACCAAAAAACTCTTAGAGCTGATAAATGATTTCAGTAAAGTTGCAGGATACAAAATCAACATGCAAAAATCAAGAGTTTTTTCATATTCCAGTAATGACCTAGCAGAAAAAGAAATCAAAAAAGCAAGCACATTTACAATAGTCACTAAAAAATTAAAATATCTAGGAATCAATTTAACAAAGGAGGTGAAAGATCTCTACAACGAGAGCTACAAATCATTGCTGAAAGAAATTAAAGAGGACATCAAAAGATGGAAAGACATTCTGAGCTCTGGGATTGGAAGAATTAACATTGTGAAAATGTCCATGCTACCCAAAGCAATCAACTGATTCAGTGATATTCCCATCAAAATACCAATGACATTATTCACAGAAATAGAAAAAAACAATCCTGACATTCATATGGAACAACAAAAGAACCTGGATAGCCAAAGCAATACTGAGCAACAAAAAAATAAAGCCAGTGGCATTACACTACCTGACTTCAAATTATTCTACAAAGCTCTGGTAACCAAAACTGCATGGTACTGGCATAAAAACAGACACTCAGACCAATGGAACAGAATAGCGAACCCAGGAATCAACCCACGTACTTACAGACAGCTGATCTTTGACAAGAGCAATAGGAACATATGTTGGGGAAAAGACAGCCTCTTCAATAAGTGGTGTGGGGAAAACTGGACATCCATATGTAGAAGAATGAAACTAGACCTGTATCTCTTTCCATACACCAAAATCAACTAAAAATGGATTAATGACTTATGGATAAGACTCGAAACTGTAAAACTACTATAAGAAAACATAGGGGAAACACTTCAGGAAGTAGGACTGGATAAAGTCTTTATGAGCAAGACCCCAAAAGCATAGGCAAAAAAAGAAAAAATAAACAAATGGGATTATATCAAACTGAAAAGTTTCTACACAGCAAAAACAAAACAAAACAAAACAAAACAAAAACCAATTAACAGAGTGAAAATTCAACCTACAGAATGGAAGAAAATATTCACAAATTATGCATCTGACAAGGGATTAATATCCAGAATATACAAGGAACTCAAACAACAGTACAAAAACTAATTTAAAAAAACATGGGCAAAGAAGCTGAATAAGCATTTCTGAAAGGAAGACATACAAATGGCCAACAGACACATGCAAAAATGCTCAACATCACTAAGCATCAGGGAAATGCAAATCAAAACTACATTGACATATCATTTCACACTATTTAGATTGGCCAGTATCAAATGCCGATGAAGATGCAGAGAAAGAGGAACCCTCCTCCACTGCTGTGGGACTGTAAATTAGTGCAGACACTATGGAAAACAGTATGTGTTTCTTCAAACAACTACAGATAGAACTGCCATATGATCCAGCAATCCCGCGACGGGGTGTATACCCAAAGGAAAGGAAATCATCATGGTGAAGGGATACCTGCACTCCCATGTTTATTGCAGCTCTATTTACAATTGCTAAGAGTTGGAACCAACTTAAATGTCCAACAACAGATGACTGGATAAGGAAAATGTGGTATATTTGCACAATGGAATTCTATTCAGCCATAAAAAGGAATGAAATTCTGCCATTTGCAGTGACATCGATGAACTTAGAGAAAATTATGTTAAGTGAAATAAGCCAGTCACAGAAAGAGAAATACTGCATGTTCTCACTCATAAGTGGGAGCTAAAAGAAAGAAAGAAAGGTATAACAATTATATTAATTCCTTGAACTTTCAAAAGGAGAGAACAGAACTGAGGCCACTAGAGGTGGGAAAGTAGGAGAGGAAGGGCTGTTTAGGGGGAAATTGGTAAAGGGCCACAAATAATGTTTACACTGTGTAATGATAAAATAAAAAGAAAAAAGGAAATTTTACTGAATCAATTAAATTTATTATCCAGCTACTTTTTCTGGCATAATGCATATGCTTAAGAAGCATAAGATTTCAAATAAGAATGGATTTTAAAACTGAAGGAAAAAATTCCTCTGATCATCACCCCCCCCAAAAAAATTACTCACCCCCCCAAACTTTTGAATTTTCTTATAATGGCACCACCATAGTCTACTCAGTTGCTCAGATCAAAAATCTTAGGACACACTTTTTACTTTTTTTCCTCTTATGCCTTACATCCAGCCCACTAGTAAGCAGCATCAGCTCTAAGCCCCGCAGCATACCCAGCATCCAGCCACTTCTCCCTGTCAGTCCTGCTGCAGTCCTGGTTCCAGCGAGCTGCGGGCTGACTGGGCTCCCAGCTTCCCTGCTCCCTCTGCTCCAGTCCACACTCCACAAGGCAGGAGAATGAGCTTTGTAACGTCTTAAAAGATGTCACATTCCCCTGGTTAAACCCTCCAATGGGTTCCCATTTCTCTGAGAGTGAAATGCTAACTCTTCCAAAGCTCCCAAGGCCCTCGTCATCTGGTCCCCACTGCCATGTCCCAGCTCACCTCCCCCCATTAACTATGCCCAGGTGTGCTGACATCTTCCGTTCCTCTACATGCGAAGCCTGTTCCTTTCTCAGGGCCTCTGTGGTTTGTTTTCCTTCTGCCTGGAGCACTGTCCCCTGACCTTGGTGGGGTTGGCTCATCTTCATCCTGCAGAGCTCAGCTCTGCTATTGCCTCCTCTGAGACCCCCTGGCCCCAGCGCTAAGCGCCTCCCCATCCCCTGCCACAGTTCTCTGGGCAATCTTATGGCCACACTTGTGTGTACCTAGAATGGTCTTTTTCACTCATATCTGATCCGTCAGTTCTCCTGCCATCTCTTCTCTATAGGTTTGACAGTTTTAGCTCTTACAAAGCAGCACACAGGGCCTTCAGCTGCCATCAGCATTATGTGCACAGGGCGTTTGCTTTTGTATGTAAACTTAGAAAGCCCTTCACAATCTTAGCTGACCTTACATTGTCAACAGTGAGTTCCTTGTTCATAGTGCTAGGACAAGTTTCAGCGTAACTGTCAAACATCAACACTGCCACATTAGAGATGTTTCAAATTCCATTGCGGGAAAGTTAAATCATCCTTCTCTCAAGACAACCTCCATTTCCCAGGCCATCTTTAGCTGTAAGATGCATTTTTCATGCCCCCTGTTTTGGAAACAAGAAGAGGTACTCTGTGCACAAAGCCTACCAGCAATCCGTGCTTCTGTGCAGAACTTGCTTGGAACACACGTGGATTCAGAGCTGTGTTCCAAATGGCTCATAAATCCTGCATTTCCTTAAGAAAGATTCTAAAGAGGTCTGATTTGCTGGGTAGCATTCTCCTCCTGCCATCGGGCAGACTAGCAGGTGCTGCATGTCTTATAGATCTTTCGTTTATTTTAGGTTCCGAGAAGCCACCAGGATGGGGACGCTCGTGACGCATGATTCTTAGGGAGGAATCACTCAAATTCATGAGGATTCTCCTGTGCCTTTACAAGGGAGGCATTTCCTTAAATGCACTTGTTGAAGCTATGCTGAAGTTTTGGGCATTCCAGTGGAAAAACAAAATAACAAAAACAGGCGAGACATTTTTCTGACTATGGGACTCTTAGTACCCCACTTGAATTTGCCAGAGTGGAGATGTATGCGTATGTTGCTGCTTCCTCCTTCCTTCCCCCCACCCCCTCCATTCCTTTCTCTTTTTCTTTGTAGTGAGGCTGTGTATGTTATCAGGGAATATGGTAAATTTGGGGGAAGGCATAGGTTCACAACCAAGGTCCATCACTCACAACTGAATGACCCCATCTACATCATGTGACCACTCTGACTCTCAGTAAATAAAGGGTAACAATGGGGTGGAGAAAAAATGGATAGATAGATGCTACATCTGCACTGGGGTCTGGTGGCTCCCCTGGTCTCCTCTGGCTCCCTGCCCATGTTCCCTTGTGGTGTTTTCTCTAATCTCCTCCCTATCAAATCCTGACTCGGCTACTGCTTGGAGGACCAAGATGATGCAGGACCCACGGGGGAGCTTGAGGTGAAGGGTGACAGCCCATCAGACCAGTGAGTGAGGCCAGCCCGGCCCTTCTAGTCCAACCCACCCCCCCATAAATCACAGCCTCATGAGAAACCAAAACCCTTCTGCACTGTTGGCAGGAATGTAAAGTGGTGTGGCCATCATGGAAAATGGTACGGCAGTTCCTCAAAGCAATAAACAATTATCACATAACACAGTGGTTCACTTCTGGGTATGCACCCGAAAGAATTGAAAGCAGGGACTTGAACAGATATTTGTGCACACATGTTCATAGTGGCATTATTTACAACAGCTAAAACATGGAAGCAACCCAGTGTCCATGGATGGATGGATAAACAAAATGTGGTATAGACACACAATGGAATATTACTCAGCCCTAAAAAGGAAGGAAATTCCGACACATGCTACAATGGGAATGAAATTTAAGGCCATTATGTTAAGTGAAATAAAACAGTCACCAAAAGACAAATACCGTATGATGCTAATTACATGATGTTGTTAGAGCAGTCACAATTATAGAGACAGAAAGTAGACTGGTGGTTGCAAGGGACTGTCGGGGGCATGGGGAGTTTTTGTTTAATGGGTACAGTGTCAATTTTTTGATATGAAAAGAATTATGGAGGCAGATGGCAGTGAAGGTTGCACATTATAAATGTATTTAATGCTACTGAACTGTACACTTAAGAACCATACAGGTTAAGATGGTAAATTTTATCTTATGTGTATTTTACAACCACAAAAAAATGAAAAAAATATAGATATATAGCCACATGAGGAAGCCCAGGAGAAATCAGCAAAGTCAATTTCCACCCAACACACAGCAGTATAATTGTTTTGCGTCACTAGCTTCTGGGGTGGCTTGTTAGGTAGCAAAGGTGAACGACACGCTAACAGAGGAAGACTCAGAGGAAACAAGAGCAAAAGCATAAGCTAGCAGAGACCAGGCCAGCCAGTGCCAGGGAGTCCCACCTGGCTCTGAGCAGGCGTCCCTGGGCCAAGGTGTCTTCCCACCACCCACTGTCATCCACAGCTTGACCTTGTGCTACGGAGCCATTGTGTGTCTATGTTCACACGCTGATTCAGGCCTCAGCAAGTCCCACCTTTGGATTCTGTCCCTGTGTCTAACCGGCCATTTGGTGTCCATGCATTCCTGCCTTGCTAACTTACTTCCAGACGTGGGCTTTATAATTTAATATCCACCTTCCTGCCCCGTCCTTTGTTGCTCTCTGCCTGTCTCTTCGATCTGACCTGGCTCTCCACCTCCTTGGTCTGTTCCTGGGCTTCACCCTCTGACTCCATCCGAGTTGGGTGCCCAGGCAAGTCTTGCAGCAAGACGTTGGCACCACTGCTGAGGTTTGGTTCTGAAACCCAGCCTGGCAGTCTCTTGTTCTTTCCTTCTGCAAACTGCATCTCCTTCTGCACCCTGAAGGCAATCTTCTAATGCCCTCCTGAGTCGCACTGTTTTGCCATGTGTTCTCACGTGCTAACCTGTTTTCCAGCACCTCAGGACGTCACTTACTGAGAATTTCAACTTCTGCCAGCCAGCAGCATGTGGCCTGACGCAGGCATTTTTCTCTGCCTGACCCACAGAAATGCGGCATTTCCAGAGTCAGCAGCTACCTCTTCCAGATTACTCAGGACTTTCCCTGCCAGCGTGGATTACACCTGCCACAAAACTTATTAACTTATGTACCCTTCACGTAGGGGGTCGTGCCTGAATCTGTTTTCAAATAGCGAGGCACTTGATTCATGGAGAGGCATTTTTTATTTGAGGAAAAATAAATAAATCCCTTTTCTGCACTCCAATAAATGAAAAGACTGGACTAGAAAAAACTAGCTCTTAGAGGAAAAAATGAATACTTTCAAATCATAGTGAAACAAAGATGCACCAAGAGCAATGTCATGAGTATAAGGTTTTCTTCCATGTCTTTAGGGAATAAGATGTCCTAGAGATTTTAAATAACAGGAAATCTATTTTTATTTCCCTTAATGTGAATCATTTTTTGTTCCTATACATCTTTGGAATATTTTAAAAGATGGGTATTATTAGAGGGAATTAGTCGTTCCATAAGGTATACATATATCAAAACCTCCTGTTGTATGCCATAGATATATATAATTTTTATTTCTCAATTAAAATAAATAAATAAATAAACAAACAAACAAATAAATAAGAGATGGCCTTAAATAGGTATGAAAATGTCTATGGGAGTCCTCTTTAAACTGGCCTAGTGCTCTGTAAGGAAGGTCTGTTGTCAGCCAGAGACTTATGCTGTGACTGTCACTTCCACAGTAAGGCAGGAACACAGGAGACATCTGAATTATCCATGAGCAGTTACTGACACGGGAACTCATATGCTACTGTATGTGAGCTAGACAATCACACATGTAATGCAAAACACACACATTGTAGACAAGGTTCGCCATGCGCTCTAAATGATTCGGGACAGTCCCTACCCAATTACATTTCCTCGTATATTGCCACTGTTCTGGAAATTCTGTGTTTCTGGAAATAATAACTTACAGAATCTATCTACAAAGCTAACACCTGAGCAAACTGAGATTTTTCCAATGAGTGTAATGATACCTTCCATCCTCAGAAAGGAACCACACATGTTCATTATTTACATGTACAGCAGATTTAAGTTTTTCCTTCATGTAGTTTTTTATTTTAATGAAAGCTAATTAATTTAATATATAACAAAAAGGAAATTTTATTTTAGAGCTTTGTAAGACTTTGGAATCATTTAGGAATGCTTTTAACTACACGTAACATAAAAATGAGACTATCAGCAACCTAAGCAAGAAAGTCATTACATTTTCACATAACAGAAGGTTGTAGGTAGGTGCTTCCGGGGCAGGTTCATCAGCTCGGTGGTGTCAGGGTGCTGGTCTGTCATCTCTGGAGTCTCCTGGCGTTTCCTCATGGTTGTAAGATGGCTGCTGCAGCTCCCAACTTCAAGGCCACACACAGAAATCTTACACTGGAAGAAAGCATCAAAAACAAAAATGAATTTTCCTCAGCAGGTTCCTTTTCCTCCTCTTTCTAAGTCAGAGAAGTGAAATTTCCAAGGCTTCCTCTTCCATTTCATGTAGTAAATGTGTGTTACACGTCTGTCTCTGAAAGGGAAATTTAGAAAGTTAGAATCTAGCAAAGAGAAAGGAAAGTTCATAGATGCTATTAGGATAATGCCAGATTGCTGTAAAACAAACAAACAAAATCCCCAAAATAACACAAAACTCCAAAATAAAAAGTTCCGTTACTCAATGAATATAAATGTTCTTCTTTTTCAAGGAGAAGTTTCCAGGTGAGCATTTCAGGATGATAAGAAGCTCAGGCTGATAGCTTCCAAAGATACTCTCAGAGGGAGTGATGGTTCAGGGCCCCGAATTTCCCCTTCAGCAAGTGAGGTAGAAGTTGCAAGTGTTACTTCAGTTCAAGTTCATGATGAGTTTCTGGAGGAGATGTCCTTGCTAGAGGCAGAACATAGGAAAGCAAAGCGACTGACGTCAGCTGAGCCTAGACCCTGCATCCCAATTCAGAGCTCTGGTGAGCTCTACTGGACCACAGGTAAAAACGTGTATCCCAAATTCTTAGGCACAAAGTTCTTCGGATTAGAGTCCAACCCCCTACACCTGCCAGTCCCAGTGGGGAATCAGTCAGAGGATGTGTGCTTTAAGATTGTCAGTGCCTTCCCTACCTGGGTGTCACATAGAAGAACAGCAGGGCACTGAGGACCACTTGGGCCCACCCTCAACTGGACCCTCTCACATGGAAGGAAGAGAAGAGAGGTTGGCCTTTCTTTCTAGGCTTATGGTTTCCAGAGCATAGATAGAAAAGGGTTGATGAAAGAGACTGGCAGAGAAAGTCATAGCCGTATAAATGAACTGTTAATGTTCTTCAGCAAGTGTGGCCAATCACTGCCCCGAAATGCAATTTACCTAGGTTCCTTCCCCTTGTGGGGATGGGGAGGAAGAAAGAGGGTATGAGATACGAGTAGCGTCCCCATAGGCTGGGAGCATGGGCTAAGTCCCATGAGATGGAACGTAGTAGGGATAAATGTAAACCTCTCTGCTTAAGCTCTGAAAACAATTACATATGTATCAAATAAGGCACTCAGCATAGACTCAGGGCTTTTGACTGTCTCGACAAGGGCTTTCATTCTGTTGCTCAGTAGTATAGAGACCTGCTTTATTTTGCACAGGCCAGACTAGTTCAGTTTTGAATGCCATATTTTAAAAGGAACATGGACAGCCCATAGATTGCTCAGAGGGAATTAATAAATAGCATAGAAAACTGAACTAGAAAGTGCTTTTTAAAAAGAAATATCTAAATTTCTAGGATTTCAAGATTCTGAAAATCTAGTGTAAAGCGGTTTGGGTTTGTTGAATGCCTACCCTGTGCCAAGTACCATGGTAGATGCTGTGACTTTGTTATCCAATGTGATCATCGTAGTCAGTGGACCCATTTTACAGACAAGGAAACTGAGGCTTGGAGAGGGTAGATGACCCTCCTACTCACACAGCCCATAGCAGCAAGCTGTGATCTGAACTTCCTTTCTGCATGATGCAGAAGTACATGCTTCCTCACTACACTGAGCGCTTAACATTCCATGATTTAAGATCCTGTGCTTTGGTGATCGTGTGACAGAATGATTCTCTCCTTGCAATGTTCAGAGACTCCACAGACTGGCTGTGAAAGCATGGGATGGGAAGGGAGGGTGAGGGGGGCAAGAGGTGGTAGGAGGAAGAGAAACTACAAAGGTGACCATTGGTTTGGTGTTCCCCCCCCCCGAACAAAACATTCCTGTTTATTTCTGTGCTTTTCTATCAGGCAGGCATGTCACCTCAGCAAAGCTCCCTTTTGAAAAAAGGTTTTTCTCATTTCCTGGCTCTTAATCTAATAGAAATGTCTAACCTAGTTGACTGGCTCTGCCTGAGAGAGGGAAAAGAAATTTCTAGGATCAATCACTCCATTTAAAACCACATCTGTAGAAAAGATGTCATGAAAAAGTGGGGTGGGGCCAGAGTTCTGTTCACTCAGTGCTTCTCCTAGCAACCGCTGGCCCAGCTCCTGTGTCTGGGCTGCAGCCTGAGAAAGATGACCAGCAGGGCCCTGCACCCTGCCAGCTGTCAACCAAGTCTCCTTTTCCATTAGAACACTGTTTACAACTTGACTAAGTGCCTGCCTGTTGCCAACCATAGGGTCTGGCCTGAGTGTCTAGGCTGCAGTCTCTGGCAGTCTCCTTATTAAAGGCATTTAAAAAATAATACCCTAGTGGAGAACTGCCAGGAATTACTTGAAACTCCAGCTATCCCCATGAGACAGCCAATGCAAGCTTTTCCCAGTCAGAATTCATTTGACAGGAGGATAGAGCCCTCAATACACACTTGCAAAGTAGTTTAACATTTGTAATTAAAGCAACTGCTGCAGTGGTTTACTTGTGTCCTATCTACAAATGAAAGCTGCAGAATCTATCCATACTTGGTCACCTGCAGTGCAGCAGCCCAGGAGGCAGATATGTCCTATAAAGAGCTCACACTGTCCTTAGATGTTTAAAATCATCATATGAGATGGTTTGTCTGAGGCTTGAAGCAAATAGTGAGGTTTCATTAACTTCCCTACATTTTAGGAGCTTTCCATGTCCCTTTCAATTGGGCTGTCTTCTTTTTCCCGCTTCCTAGTCAGTATCTCCAGTAAAATGAAATGTCAAAGAAAAATTTTGTTTCAGTAGATGCTACCTTGTTGCTCAGAGTCTTGGCAAAGACCACCGAGGCCAAGAATAATATGACAGGTGCCACGGACATAAATATACTTAGTTAAGGTCCTACACTGCACTTCAAACATCCTAAGAGAAGGTGAAATTGCTTCGGCCAGCGTTAATCCTACAACAAATGCTGCCCGTGCAGGAAAAGATTAGGGGATACAGCAGGGGATTCTCTGGACAGAGTTGTCAGTGTGCCTGCCTCCACTCCATGATGGCCTTGGGTCAGAAAAAGGACTGGAAGAGAACCACCCAGGGATGTCCATGTGGTCTTGGCATTGGGACAACATAGGTAACTAGGAATCCAACTCACTTGTGTCTGAGCTGTGGGGAGGGGCTTGAACTCTCAAGCAGAGGCAGAACCATTCCAGACTGGCCTGTCTGTCTAGAGCAGGTAGGACAAGTCTGGTGAGGTTGCCGTGTGCCAGATGTGGACCTGCTAAAGGGACTCTTTTAACAGGGACAAGGTGACCCCAACAGAGAGTGGATTTCAGGCCAGGAGCTGAGGGGAGAACTATAAGTAGCCAGGGGAGGAGGCACTGCCCACTTCAAGGGATATGCAGGTGAGAGATTCCCAGTGGTGAGGAGGGGTCTCCAGAGAACCCACAAAAGTCCCCCATGAGGATGAGAATTACCACACCCAGAAGGTTCATTGGCAAACCCAATGGTATCAGTCACGTGTACCTTACCTCCCTCCTCCCGAATCCTTTCCAACCCTGGGGGGACCCTGGATAGAGCCAGAACATGGGTGACACAGGTGGAAGGAGACAGTGCCCCTCCCCACCACAGGCTTCTCAGCCAAGGAGAGGCTGAGCTGGGGAAAGAGAGAAATTTTAAGAGAATGGTAGCTTAGAGATTGTGTATGACTCCAGACTGGATTATTTAAAAATACCTAGAAAAAGACACTTTTTATCAATCTATTTTTTTAAGCTAAAAATGATTGGGGAATATTTTATTACTGTAGACTGACCCACAAAACTGACGGGCCTAATTGAAATTTCATGTCACATTCATGGAGATGAAGGACAAGAGGACAGTTTAAATTTAAAGTGCAGTGGCAGATAGAACAATGTTTCTCTCTGTCTGTACCCAGCTTTAGTTTAATTATTAAACCTGTTTCATAGAGTTCTCCTAAAAGGTAGGAGGCTCTCAAACAAAGAAATAAAATAAAATAGAAATAAGTGCATTATCAATCAAAAATTTACATTAATCATGACATGGGCACAAGACATACAGTTTCATATGTAGGGAAAACAGTGCAAAATCATGTCTCCCTCCTGCCACCAAAGAACACTCCACGAGTCATCAAGTGGAGGAAATGTTCTAACTGAACACTTAGGCCACCTTAGTTACAGTCTTACAATGTCCCCATTGTACTCTTACAATGTCAAATACCAGTGGAAATGTTCTGTTCAGGGTATTACATTTAATACCCTGTCATTGATTTCTCTAAGAAATGTAATGAGGTTTTACAGAGCTTACCAAGGCATCGGAGTGCAGAAAAACACATCATAGCCATATTTTTTTCCCTTCATGGCCTAGGATTTCTGGAGAGACCTAGTCTGCCTATTTAATAAGAAATGTAGAATTCACTCCATTGGTTGAAAAGAGCCACTTTTTCATGTCAAGATTCCTGAGTATCAGATACAAATGACAGACAGTTATGCCCATAGCTCACCTGTCAAACCCTCTTCTGCAGTAGATGACATGTGTTTACACTCTTCTCTTGTGTATAGAGTTGGCCATTGTTAACTCATAATATCTTCAGCTGACATGTGTCTTTCATACCTGGCCAGCACTCTCTCCACTTTTCCTTCTCATATGTGGCGGCCTTAAAAACATGTCTTCAAATTTGTTGACATTACACCCATCAAGTCCAATTCCCCTCTGCTGGAATAGGAGCTGGTCTTAGTGATTCACATCTCACCAAAAGGAAATGGCAAAAGTGATGCTGCATGTCATTCAACAGTAGGTCACAAAAGGCAGCACAGCATCAGCTTGGACTCTTGGGGACCCTTGCTTTTGGAATCCAGCTGCCATGCTGGATCACAAGCCACATCACAGCTGCATCTGGCATGGGCCTCAGGCTGCTTCTACTCATGGTAGAAAATGGCAGGCAATTGGCTGGTACAAGCAGATCACATGGCAAGTGAGAGAGAGAGAGAGAATGTGCCAGGGTCTTTTAAACAACCAGCTCTCACAGGAACTAATAGAGCAAGAAATCACTCACTACCCACACCCCCAGGGAGAGCATTAATCCATTCATGAGGGATCTGCCCCCATGACTCAAACAGCTCCCAACATTGCCATGTTGTGGATCAGATTTCCACATGAGTTCTGGGAGGAGGGAAGAGGGAGGGCAGGGGAGGACAACTCAGCCAAACTCTATCAGAAAACCTCAGCCGTGTCTGACTGCAACTCCATGCAAGACCCTGAGTGAGAACCACCCAGCTGAGCCCAGCACTGTGAGAGATAATAACACATGATTGCTGTTGTTTCATGCCACAAAGTGAAGGGTGATTTCCAGCACAGAACACTACAAACAGAGGCTTTAGACACGTTTGTACTCTTTGAAAAACTGTTTCCATTCTAGGAAGATCCCTTATGATTTAGAGTCCAAAATATGGAAATAACTTTTCTGCAAAGAGTGATTTTTTTAATAGTAAAATATTAGAAAGAACTATTTACCCATTATTGAGCTCTTGGGCTAGAAAACTATTCTAAAACTATGTGATAAAATATTATGAATTCATTAAAATGTATTTTTATGCTCTGATTTCTGGTCTGGGCTAATGACATACTCATAGCTCTCTCTGTTCCTCCCCACTCAACACAACTGTAAACTCTGGTAATAATGCAAGAGGCAACTAAAGGGTAATTCTGAAAGCTGGTTTGGGACTCCAGCTCTGGAGGAAAAACATGGTAGCAGAGTGTCTTTGTCCCCCACCCAACAGAAGGCAAGCCTGACCACCAATCAAGCAACAGATGGCAGCCCAGGTAGACTCATTCTTCCCCTGAATTGAACTGGAGTCCTTCCTACCACACCAGGTGAGACTGGCATGACTGCAAGGGGGATTGATCAGGTGATCTGTTAATAAGTGCTCGAGCAAAGTACTTGCTTTCCCTTTGGGTTATAGACTCCTCTTCCCCACTAAGAGATATCAGGGAAGAGAGGTGGACCAGAAAAGAGAACCCACAACAATAAACAGCCCAGCCCAGGAAGCCTCCTTGTTGCATGGGCCCGAGACTCTTTGTCATCACCTAGAGACATTGGTGGATCACGGGGCACCAGCAGAGGGGATCTCAAAATACCTATGCTCCAGGATGTGCTCTTGCACACCCATGAGAAGGGGGGTACCACTATAAGTGCTCAGCCAGGGAGCCTTCTTCAAGTCCTGAGACTCCTCTACCTCATCAAGAGACATCGAGTGACTCATCCTGAGAAAAACCTTCCCACCCCTCAGGCAGAACCAGCAGAAACAAGTGGGAGCCCAAACAGCACCAGATAAGCCAGGCAGAATAAAATAATACCATGAAGTCTCTAAAAATCAAACTGTCATTGGAACCACAGCTCACAAATGTAGACTGGTGCTCATGCTCAATTTAAACAGTGTGATAGCCCGCTAAAATAAAGATTGGAATGAGACCCAGAGTCTCCTGATGTAATAGACAAACTGGCTAGGGTATAATAAGAATCACCTGTCACATCAAGATTCATGAAAAACACAACCTGAATGAGAAAAATAATCAAGTGACATCAATAGTGATGTGAATTTGATGTTGGAATTATCTGACTAGGATTTTAAAAGTGTTGTCATAAAAATGGTTGAACAACCAAGGACAAATTCGCTTGAAACGAATGAAGGAATATGAAATCTCAGCAAAGAAATAGGAGTTGTAAAAAATAATTCATAGAATTTATAAAAAATTATAGAACTAAAAAATAGAAGAGAAAATAAAGACTTATTTGGTGGGTTCAATAATGAAGCTGATAAAACATAGAATCAATGGATTTGAGGACAATGTGGTTCCCCCAGTTTGAATAACAGAGAGAAAGCAGCTTGGAAAAATAAAATAAAAAAGAACAGAGCCAGAGCTTCAGGGATCTGTGGAACACTAACAAAAAAAATCCATTATTCATATCATCAGAGTTCTAAAAGGAGAGGAGAAACTCAGTGGGTCTGAAAGAGTATTTAAAGAAATAATAAATGAAAACTTTCAAAATCTGGCAAAAAGAAAAATGTACAGGTTCAAGGTGCTGAGCAAACCCCAAACAGGATAAAAACACACACACAAAAATCCATGCTAAGACACATCATAACTATTCTTTTAAAAACTAAAGAAGAAGAAAAAGTTTGAAAGAAGCTAGACAGAAATGACATGTTACCCACAGGGGAATACTAATTCTAATGACTAGATTTCTTATCTGAACCCATGGAGGCCAAAAGAAAGTGGCATAATATATTTCAAGTACTGAAAAAAAAAAAAAAAAAGAACTGCCAGCTGAAAATTTATAAAATTTATATCCAGCAAAACTATCCTTCAGGAATGAGGGAGAAATAACATTCCCATACAAAGAAAAACTGAAAGAATTTGTGACTAGAATTCAATCTACCCTTAAAAATCAGCTAAAGGAAGTTGTTCGAATAAAAGGAAATGATAAAAGAAAACTTGGAGCATCAAGATAAAGAAAGAACAACAGAAAGAGCAAAATTATGGGCATGCAGCAGACTCCTCTTCCCTGTGAGCTTTATAAATCATATTTAATGATGGAAGCAAAAATTAAAACAGCAGCTGATAAGATGAATGTGTAAAGGTAGAGAAGGTGAAGGGAACTTAATGGAAGTCAGGGTTTCATACTTCCCTCGAAGTAGTAAAATACTGATACCAGTAGACTGTGATAAGTCATATTATGCATATTGTAATACCCAGAGCAAGTACTAAAAACACTATACAAAGAGCACAATCAAAAACACTATAAATCAATCAAGATGAAATCCTAAAAAAAATGTCCAATTAATCCTCAGGAAGGCGAGTAAAGAAAAACAGGGAAGAAAGAGAAAATAAAATGGCAGATTTAAGCTCTAGCATGTCAATAGCTACTTTAATTGTAAGTGGTCTTAATATACCAACGAGAAGACAGAGATTGGTAGAGTACATAAAAATAAGACACACTGTATGCTGTTTACAAGAAACTCATTTTAATAGCAATGGCATAGGTAGGGCCAAAGTATAAGGGTGTTAAAAATATGCTAGGAAAACATTAATAAAAGAAAATCAAGAGTAGCTATAGTAATATCTGTTAAAGCAGACTCATGACAAGGAAAATTACTACAAAGAGGGGCTTATTTTTATTACATGTGATAAACAGATCAATTCACATGAAGCAGGAGTTGATAGACCTGACAGAAGTAGACAAATGCACAATTATACTTTGAGACTTCAATCCTCTCCTCTCAGCAATGAATAAAACTACCAGACAGAAATCAGCACAGGTACAGAAGATCTGAACCATGCAATCAACCAACAGGTTCTAATTGACATATACAGATCACTGCAAACAGCAACAGAAGAATATGCTTTTCTTTTTCAAGTGCCCACGGAACATTTTCCAAGATAGATTATATCATTGATTGTGGTGGATGCAGGAACCTATAGATCTGATATATTTGCATATTTGTAAAATGTTATTATTAAGGGAAACTGGATAAAGGGTGCTCTGTATTTTTTCTTACAACTGCATGTAAACTTATAATTATCTCAATAAAACTTTTAGTTAAACATTTTGTTTATGAAGAAGGTGTGATAGTATGGGGTAAATTATTTGCAATATAATCACAGGCTAAAAGTTAAAATACTCATAAAATTTATTTATAGCATGATTGTGGGTTTGTCAAACAGATTAAAAGAAAGCAAAAAAGGGTATAAAATTTAAAATTAAAGGAGAAATGGAGGAGTCAAAGAGAGGTAAAATTATACTATGGTAAAAGTCTTATTTTCCAAATTTTCTATAATGAGCACATGATACTTTTATAATATGGAAAAAACTTCATTTAAATGCACACTTTTTTATCTACTCTTAGATTTTAAATATCTATTAACATAATTTGAGGCCTAGGCATAGAGTACAGTACATTCTCAATGAACAATGATAGAAACTCATTCTGGATGGTACATTTTTATCTTGACAGAGGCAGAGGTTTTCGAACCCTGAGTTTAAATAAAAAAAATTTCAGGCATCAGCAAGTTAGTTCAAGAAAGGTAAGAATGGAAGCGATGGGGCATATTATTGATGCTTTTTGGGTCCCTGGGACTTGTAGCCTGTCAGTCTCACTCACTTTTCTCTTGCTTAAGGCTCCTTACACGCCTTCATTGTGGATTCCTTTCCTATTCCTTTCCTAATGTACTCTGGGCTTGGCTTGAAATTATTCAACCATGAAGACACAGAATTTCAAATCAGGCTGCCAGTTCAGTATGCACAAGTTCCTCCACAACAGGGACACTTCTCTGGGGAAATTTTTAAAGCACGTAGAGATGCTGGAGGAGTTTGGAGAAGATTCTTTTCTGCATGGACAGTTCTGGCTGCAATTATGCTCTTCCCAAAATTGGATAGGCTAGAAAGTATTTGGGGGGAAATGTGGTTCCCCCGACACAAAAAACAGTGTTTAATTTCTGAATGGAGGAAAATTACCACCAAATTACAAAATCAATAGAGGCAGAAGGCACCTGAGATACTGACCACCATGTAGAGATATCCCCATGGCTGTGTTCACATGTAGCCTTTGTCCATGTCAGCCCTTCGGGTTGTCCAGGATACGAACTAGACAGCTGTATTCAGGGATGCTGCTGAATCCAGTCGTTGTCACCACAGCCCTCCCCCACGTACAGAGGTACAATCCTCTTACAGGGGAGGAAAGCAAAGCCTAGAGAGGGGAAGGAAGTTGTCTAAAGCCACACAGCTAACCACAGAACCAGACTAAATTCCAAATTCTTGAATTTTAGAAAAAGAGTCTTTTTTTCTCTACAATGCTGACTGAAGGAAATGTTTTCACTCCAAAAAAAAAAAAAAAAAGGTGGGAGTTTGTTCTTAAAAGTGTTTGTTTCCAATCTACATGGCTGTAATCAAAACCAGGACTGTTTTCAGGGAACAAGTTCCAAATGGAGTGCAGACTCTAAGTGCAGTTTTCTCACATATGAAATGGATAATAACAGCATTTACCTCTTAGGGTTCTTGTGGGGATAAATGTATTTATATTTGTAGAACATTTAGAACAGTTCCTGTCATATAGAAAGTACAGTCGTCCCTTGTTATCCACGGGGGATTTGTTCCATGCTCCCACCCCAACCCCAGGATACCAAAATCAGTGGATAGCCAAATCCCTTATATAAAATATCGTCTGCATATAAACTGCACACATTCTCCCATATACTCTAAATCATCTCTAGATTACTTATAGCACCTAATACAATGTAAATGCTATGTAAGTAGTCATTATACTGCATTGTTTAGGGATTAATAACAAGAACACAGTCTGTACACATTCAATACAGACCCAGCCATCGTAGGCCTAACTATAATTTCGATCTGCAGTTGGTTGAATTAGTGGATGTGGAATGCACAGATATGGGGGCTGACTGTACTATATAAATATTGGGTATTTTTATTATTATTACCACTACTACTATTAGCATGTATTTCCCCATCATTAAAATGTGGGCCCTTCAGAGAACAAATACTTTTTATCTCTGTTTCCACAGGACCTGGTATAGTTTTGAAAAGTGCTCTGTTAATGTTTGATGATGGGTGGCTGGATGGATGGTTGGATGGATGGATGGATGGATGGATCGATGATTTAATTCAAACTCACATGATTAAGCAACCTGTTAACCCCAGAAGATGAATCTCTCTTGCTGGATACTTTTTTCATTGAGAATGAAGAGATGAGACATATATCACAGGCGATATGTTAGCACTTTGATATCACTGAATTCTAGAACTATCAGGGCCTTTGGCAACTCATCTTACCCAAATTTTGACCCACTGAAGGAGATCACAGTATTAGTAGCCTGACCACGCAGCTGTCATTTGAAAGCTGTGGAAAAGTGAGAGCTCATTCCCTGGGAGGCTGATAGTTCTGTGACTTACTGCAGTAATTATTAGCGAAATCTTCCTAGGTCCATTTTATTACTTCTACTTACCTGGGCCTCATGGTGGCAGTAAGGATGAGTCTAATTTTCCTCCCACCAGGTTTTTTTGTTCATTCACTTGATGAATATTTAGTGAGCTAAATGACTGAAAAATAGACGTGGTTCCTGCTCTCCTGGAGACTACTTTGCCAGGGAAGAGGAAGAGGAAGAAATTAGCTGAACATAGAAGGACGTGTTGTGGAAAGTGCTACAGAGGGAAAGCTCAGGGACAGCTGTTTTAATGGTGGCATCGCTGTCTGCCCCCAGATGCATGAGAGAGAAGTCTGTGGAAGAGGCTGCTGTTTTTCAGTGCCACAGAGTCCGCTAATATTGCAGACAGAGAAGTATCAGGACCACACATTAACTCTATGATTGTTTAAAGCTCCACTCAGTGAGATAAGAAAGA
Source organism: Cynocephalus volans (assembly GCF_027409185.1). NCBI lineage: Eukaryota > Metazoa > Chordata > Mammalia > Dermoptera > Cynocephalidae > Cynocephalus > Cynocephalus volans. The sequence goes on from NC_084464.1 coordinate 20,954,377, forward strand.
CTGTGTCAGCCAGGTGTCGGCTTACAGATGCTGAGACATTCCTAGAGAAGCACCCCAAAATTAAATGGGCAGATGAACCATATCGTGGGTCATCCAAGCTGGAGCAGACCTTACAGACCCGTACTGCTTTCCCCCTAGCACATGGTCTGCATGCAAACAGCCACACACCCAAACTAAGGCTTAACGTGAGAAAAAGAATGCACTTCAGGAATTGTCTTAGTCTGTTTTTCATGCTACAAGAGAATACCACAGACTAGGTAATTTACAACTGTAATTTATAATGAACAGAAATTTATTTTTCACAGTTCTGGATGCTGGGAAGTCCAAAACCAAAGTACCAGCATCTGGTGAGGGCTTTCCTGTTGTGTCATCCCATGGCAGAAAGCCAGAGGGTGAGAGACAGAGAGAGAAAAGGGGGCCGAACTCATCCTTTTAAAAAAAAAAATTCACTCCCATGATGCTGGCATAATTCCACTCGTGAGAGCAGAGACCTCATGGCCTCATCACCTCTTAACACTGGTGCAGCACATGAACTGTGGGGAACACATTCAAACCATAGTGGGAGTGCTGACTCCAGCCATCTCCTCTGGCCATGGGCACGTGTTCCTCTCTTATGCTAACTTCTACTCAGTGTGGTCCTTAGCATTTCCTTAATGAGCTTGGGAATGTCCCCCTGTGCCATTTTACTAATTTATTCATTTATTCACTCACGTGGCAGAATGGAAGCAGCGGTGTTTTAAAAAGCACTGTCTGTTTCTGGGAAGAGCCCTGCCCTTTCCTTCCAAATCCCCTGCCAAAGTCTTAAACCCAAATGTGTCTAAAGGACCAATCCCAAGAAAGAGGCTATGTTAGAATCAATTACATGAGTACCCCTATCTCTAAGAGGCCAGTGTCATTAGGATCAATGTCACTGTGACTTACTTTTCTGTATACTTTGGCACTAGAAGAAGCCAAGATATCCATGTCAATATCAGCAGCAGACTCATCTCTTTATGTGATGCAGACGCCTATATTTTCTTAACCTCCCAAACACTCCCACTGTTTCCTCGGAAATTTATGGCATGCCATCAGCCAAAACTCCTTTCTATTCTGCTCTTTTCCCAATGCTCTCTTCAGCTCTTGCTCTCACTGACTTGGAACTGCCCCTTAATGGAAGCCCGTGCAACCCTATCAAACAACGATGCTAACTTCCTGCCCAGCTTCCTTCCTATTCATTATCACTGCTTCCAGGCTTGTCCTTCTACCCTCTCCCCAGCTCCTCTGCACAAGACCATCCCACCCTCTCCTCTTCTTTCTTGCAACCATCTGCAGGGCTGCAGGCTTCTCTTCTTCTTTCGTGGAAGATTTTTGCTCCTGGTTCAACACCTTTTTCTCCACCAATATTCTCATGATACTTTTGGTCATTTCTGCAACTATGCAAATGATCTTTCTAATAATTTGACCTGACTGTTCCTTGGTCTTCTTATCTCTAATGGTTGTCCTTGACCCACATCAGGCACTCACAGCCTCAGCCATGTCCGAGACATTATCACTGTCCCTAACTGTAGTTCTCCAACATCTTGGTTTCAAACTTCTTGCCATCTGACCACATTTCACCTTTCTGCTCCATCCCCTCTAATACCATGTTCCCAAGAGAGTCCTTTTACCCCACCCAGACATCCGACCCCTAATCCTCATACCCGTACCACCCTCCTTGTGTCCTCTGGCCCATCATTAGAGGCACTCCTTTGCAGGAGCCCTCGACTCCCAGCCCCACATTCTCCACCTTCTTGCTCCCTTTCCTTTATCAGACTTGTCTAGCAAAACACCAAGCCCGATGAAAATCCATCTCTGCACGCTCCACTCTTGCCCTGAGCAGCTTAATGTGGAAAGAAAAAAAAAAAAAAAACACTGTCTTACTAGTTGGTCTCACTTTAAATTAAGGACCACCAAAGTGGGTCCTCAGCACTGCTTACCAGTTCCACAACAATCCACTCATTGGTTCCCTGCTCCGCACTTTAATTCCTCCAACCTCTGACACCCCTTTCTCCCTCTTCACATCAACCCAGGGGTCCTCTGACTTGAGCACGCATCAGCACCACCTGGAAGGATCATGCAACACTGACTGCTAGGCTCCAACCCCACGTTCTGCCTTAGTAGGCCTGCGGTTGGGCCCAAGAATTTGCATTTCTAACAAGTTCCCAGACGATGCTGGCGCTGCTGGTCTGAGGACCACCACACTAACCTCACATCATATTTCACTGAGGAATTAGCAGCAAACCAAAAAGAACCACTTCATCTTGCTACTTCCCAGTCTGCTAATTCTTTGCATGTGGGCTCACCTTCCCTCCTGTTACAATCAATGACCTGTCTCTGCTCCAATCCAAGGCCAGCCTTCCAGGGCTCTGGTCTCACCTCTTCCTGCCTACAAGATAAAAACTTTGCCCTTGCACTTGAGTTTTTGTTTTCTTCCAAACATGCAAATATGCTGGAATAGTTCCCATTTGGGGAAGCCCCTCGCTTGATCTCACATATTCTTTAAGCAACCAGCTCATTTCTCTGCTTTTCCTTTGCAGCAAAATCCTCAATAACTTTCTAGACTTTCAATTCCTCTCCTTAGAGTCTCTCTTGGGCCCCTGCACTCAGACTTTCTTCCCTACAAGTGAACTGAAACTCCCATTGTCGAGGCCGATAGTGGCCTCCGTGTTGCTAAATGTGACATGATTCTCAGTTCTCATCTCACTCAATCTATTAGCAATATTTGAGACAGTGGATCCCACTCTCCTTCTTGGAAGACTTTCTTCCCTTGGATTCTATGATACTACTCCCTCTTGGTTCTCCTCCTGCCTAACTCAGGGACTCCCCCTTTGCAGATCCTTCTGGTATTCCTGATTTTTGAACATTGTAGTGCCTGGGGCTCAGTCCTCACCTGTCTCTCTCCTCTGCCCTCAGTTCCTCTTAGGAGACCTCAATTATCCTAAGGCTTTAAATGCCATACATACATTGATGTATATGTCAGGATTCTCAATGCCTGACTTCAACCTAGCCTCTCCCCTACACTCCAGCAGTTTAGTCACCATTACCATTTAAATTAATAGGGGTCTCATGTCAAAAGTAAATTCTCAATTTTTCTTCCCAAACTTACCTCCTGCCCCAGTCTACCCCATCTCAGGCAATAGTACCTCCAGTTCAGGTCAATAACCCCAGAAATGTCCTTGATTTCTTTCTCTCACTCTGTGTAACTAATGCATTAGCAAAATCCTGCCTACTCTACATGCAAAATATATCTAGAGTCCAACAACTTCTCCCTGGTCTACCGCAGCCATCTTAGACCAAGCTGTCAGCATCTCTCTTACTTCACCTTCCTGCTTTTTCTCCTGTCTTTCTATAGTCCATCTCCTTACGGCACAATCTGGTCCCAGCTACCCACTAATCTCATCCCTCACCACTGTCCTTCCTTCTCACTCTGGTCCAGAAGCTTCCATCTCTCCCATCAGCCTTTGCACTTGCTGATCTCTCTACCTGAAATTTCCCAGTTTCAGATGATCACTCTGCTTTTGTGGTTTCCCTCAGCAGGTATAACTGAGATAAGGAAGTCAATGAGAGGACGCTGTTGGGGCTCTCTTTCCTCCAGAGATCAGGAGGGTGCTATAGACTGGATGTTTGCATCCCCTCAAAATTCATTTGTTAAAAGCTAATTTCCAAGGTGATGGTATATGGAGGTGGGGCCTTTGGGAGGTGATCAGGTAATGAGGGTAGAACCCTCGTGAATGAGATTAGTGCCCTTATAAAAGAGGCCCTAGACTCAAAAAATGATTACATTGTGTATTGGTGAATATGCTAATTATCGTGACTTGAGTGTGACATTTTACACATACAGGTATTGATATTCAATGCTGTACCACACAGATATGTACAATCAATTATGTTCCAATAGAAAATCAACAACTAAGTTACTTAAAAACAGCAGAGATCACTTCCTAAAAGTCATGAAGAAACATGACACCGAATTGAAAAATGCTGAAGACATCTCCACTGAAGAAACCAGTAAGACAGGTGCCAGGATCACCATTACTTGGCACCATATTGACAGCTTTCACTACTGCAGTAAAATAAAAAGATGAAATAAATAGAAAAATAAAATAAAATAAATTTTTTTAAAAAGAGAGGCCCCAGTGTGCTTTGTCACCCCTTCTGCACAGCAAAAAGACGGCTGTCTGTGAACCAGGAGATGGCACTCAGCAGACATCAGATCTGCCTTCACCTTGGTCTTGGACTTTCAGTCTCCAGCACTAGGAACAATCGCTGCCTGTTGTTTATGAGCCACCCAGTCTACGGTCCTTTGTTGTAACAGCCCAGATGAAATAGACGAGGGTGATGGTGAAAGGCAGCCCCGTTTGGGAATGTTCCAGCATGAGATGAGGACCGCGTCACTATTAGTTCAGGTGTCCAGGCCTAGAGGTCACGGAAGACTGTTTTATTATGAAGAATTCTGAGATATCATCTCTCAGTGGTGCAAAAACTTACCAGACTTCTTATCTCCCACATGCTAGTTGCTTCTGTCTTTTGAGCTCTGAATCCCAAGCTGGTGAGTCAATTCTCATTTATTTATTATTTTTATAGTTATTTGCGGACAAACTTTATTTTAGGTTTTGGACTGTAAGCATCTCAAAGCTGGGATTTTATGGCTTATAATCTCTCCTATTTCTACTACAGAACAGGATCCAGAATGGGTGCATGCTCATACATTTCATTCACGGAGCACTTCTCATGTGCTAACGAGCAGGTTGTTTGCAAAAATGGCTGCGATCATCTCCCTACCTGTGTGCACCTCCCTCTGCAGTGTGAACCTGCAACTCTTCCTTCATGGGACGGAGTTAGTTTCCCTAAGCATTGAATTGGGGCTGGCCTCCTGGCTTACTTTGACCAATGGAATGTGGCAAAGCAATGATTAGGGGCTCACGTCAGTGGACCAGATATCTGCGACAGCAGCTTGATTAACCCCTGTGCCCCCAGCTTGCTGCTGGAGGATGAGAGACCACATGGAGCAGAGTCATGCCATGCCAGGTGATGCCATCCTAGATCAGATAGCCCCAGCTGACCTGGCGGCTGACTTCAGACCCATGAGTAAGCCTAGCCAAGGCAGGAAAACCATACAACTGATCAGCCACAAAACTGTAGGCAAATATGTAGTTGTTGTTTTAAATCAGGAGTTGGCAAACTATGGCCTTTGGACCAAATCTGGCTCAGGTCCTATTTTTGGAAATATAATTTTATTGGAACACAGCCTCACTCATTTCTTTATTCCAATAGACAGCTGTTTTGTCTATAGCTGCTTTCACATTTCAACAGCAGAGTGGAGTAGTTACAACAGACGCTGTATGGCCTACAAAGCTTAAAATATTTACTTTCTGTCTTTTTACGGAAAAAGTTTGCAAGCCCTGTTTTAATTCAATAAGTTTGGGAGTGGTTTGTTATCTCCAAGAACTAAGCCAAACCCTTAGAATTGTTACATGTTTTAATTTTCATTTTAACCAGTGAGGGCTTATCATGCCCATTTTACAGATGAGGAAATTGAGGCATGGTAAGGAAGAGTAATTTGTACATGGTAGAGTAGGGAGAAAACCCAAATAATCTGGCCTTACAGCCTTATGACATTGATGTACTGCCTCAACAAATAATATTAAATAGATGGATGCCTGCCTGAGAGAAAAAATAGTTCAGGTCAGTTCTGAAAAGGGAGGAATGTAGACAAAAACAATCTTCGGGTCAGTGGTGATTTCCTCTGGACACAAATGAATTCCTCACGGAAAGGATTAGAAATGTCTGCATGTAGACTTTGAGGGTTCCTGACAAGTCTTACACATGTGTCCCTAATGGTGGCTCAGAAGAATCACTAAATTTATCATGTGTGGGAGGGAGGAGGAAGGGAAATGAGTAAGGTGCAGGGGGGCGGGGAGAGGGAAGAGGCAGAGGTGAGGGAAGGAGGAAGAGAAGGTTAGCAAAGGAAGGAAAGTGATCCAAATTCTACTGGGGCCAGTCTTCCAGTTGTCTCTGGTAACCACTGAAGCAGAAATTAACCTGTCATTGGGGAGGTTTGGAGGCTCATCGGGGTCAGCACTGAGCAGGGTAAGGAGATGCTGGCCTGCCTTGTATCTAAGCTCTGGTCTGTACTGTCCTGGCAACCTCTGGGGTGGGTGTGGGGACTTGGAGGTAGGACCCTCACAGGACAGTGGAGAAGCACCATCATCTGAAACATTTCTCAAGAAGAGGAGCGTGTAGACAGCACCTCACCACATCCCAGACAGAAGAGAAATCCCACCCCCAGCTTTCTCAGCACCTACCTGCCACCCCAATGATGCAGATACTATTCAACAACCCACAGTGATGTTGAGAGAGGAGGAAAAAATGTAATTGTTAAAGTGTAAATCCCTTTAAATGCTAAGATCAAAAGGAAAGTTTCCATCCAATGACACGTAATTAAACATGCAGACGTGCCCAACTTTGATTCATGAACACTTATGCAAGTCTAAATTGTTGCCAGGGAGATCAGGGCCTGAGAAAATTAAAACCATTAAGCCTCAAAGGATACATGATTTTTGCAGCCTTCTAACATGATTTCCTGTGGTGCAGAACTTTGTCATCCCATTTTCCCCTCCCGCCTTTGTCACCATGTTCAGGGCTGAAGGCAAGCTGCTTTGCAAACATCCTCCAGTTGAAAATTCCCACAGGCCCAGCGTGATGTGAGCACAGAACCAGACAGCAAGGCCCGTGTTTTCCTGTTGCTTTATGTTGCACCAGAGGGCAAATCCTTGCTCAGGCAAGTGCCCAGAGGGTGGGCTCAGGTGCTTGGTCTAATGGGATGGCGTCGTAAGTAAAGCCTGCAAACTTATGGGTGTCTCCATTTACATCACGGGGATCTGAACAATTCACTTACTTGTCTGTGCCTGAATGTCTTATGCTAGGTTCCCCGAGACGTAGACATGGAGACAAGTATTTGAGCTCAGAAAAATACAGAAAACCAGTAGAGCACTGGGGAAGTGGAACTGGACCCTGCCAGGGGAGGCTTGGAATCAGTGGGAGACATGGGCTTCAAAGCTTTCCCTCTCGGGCCGACCCCGTGGCGCACTCGGTAGAGTGCAGCGCTGGGAGCATGGCGACGCTCCCGCCACGGGTTCGGATCCTATATAGGAATGACCGGTGCACTCACTGGCTGAGTGTCGGTCACAGTAAAGACAAAAAAAAAAAAAAAAAAAAAGCTTTCCCTCCCAAGAAGCAAGGAAGCTGGGATATTTATCCAACTCCCATCAGACACTGGCTGAGGCTACTCCTGGGGGATGGTAAGACTTCCCTTTGCCTTGACACCAGATTGAGAAGAGGTAGCAGGCATCAGAAAGGGCCTCCAGGAAAAGACATGCAATTGAAAGCCAGCCCTTCAAAGTGGTGAGATCTGAGGGATGTGTCTGCCACTGTGGTCTGTGCCACACCTAGTGTCTTAATCTGTAAAATGGGAGTATAGCTGTCCCCACCTCATGAGGCTGCTGCAGGCACTCATGAAGTTACTAACACTCAGAAGCAAGCTGGGGACATGAGCAGTGCTGTGCTGCATTAGTGTCATGATCATCATTGTTTCTATTGGTGCTGTGCTTTGTGACCTCTCTGAAATGAAAGTCCGCCATCAGGGAGAAGTGAGGGGAAAAGGCATCAGGCCCGGCATGGGTCTTCAGTTCACTGGTCCCAGGTTCTTCCTCTGCAGTGTCCAGTTTGCAGGACCCAGCTGGTTAGAGCGCTTCAGACATTGAATAAATGCGATGAAGTGCCTGGTGCTGACTGAGTGATCTTCAGAGAGCCATTGACCCTCAGAGCCAGAAGGTCATCCACCGGGTGTTCCACCATGCCGGGATCTGACACGTCATATCTACATGAAAGTTTGTCCTCTTAGGGAACTAAAATCTTCCTGGGAACTTTCGCTCAGTTGATTCTATTCTACTCCCTGTGCTATATGGAATGAGTCTAATTCACATACATATACACACACATATATATATGAGTCTAAGTATATAGAGAGAGACATATGTGTGTATACACACACACATACATCTTAGTATCTCTGTTTCTCTGGAGAACACCGACTAACACACTACATACGTCTGTGTACACGGTCAAAGCTCTGTGAAGATATACACAAACTGGGAAGTGGTGAGCTCTGGAGAGGTGAGGCTGGGACTGCAATTGGGTGGGGAAAGCAGGAGAGTAGGTCCAGGGACATTTTAGACTTATCTGTAATATTTTCATTTTTTAACAAAGAAAACTTATTCAAGTATCAATTCTGTAGTTAAAATGAATCAGAAAATGCTGCTGCAGGCTCTGGCCGACACCCCGGTGAAACGCTACTGTCTGCTGCCTGCACTGCTGCTGCCGTTGCTTCTCCAGTCTCCCGTCCCACCATTTGCAGTCTGCAATGGTTCGCCTCTCATCCAGCCCTTTGAGCTGGTCATTTTGTTTGCTGTGCATCCAGGTCCTGGCCATCCAGTCTGATCCACTGCACACAGGCTGCTTCCTCTTTGCACAGCAGGCCAGCCCTGGGCCTTCTGTCGTCTTTCACTGGCATAAGGAAGGAGAGATGCTTCTGGGCCTTTCAAGCATGAAGAGCTGAGTGAAGTGTGTGGAACCCTTGTCTTGGCATAAGCAGGTAAAGAAATGGAAGACTCTGTGTCTGAAGAAGTGACTCAAAGGGACAGAATGGCAGTCTTTGGAAATTTTAAGAGCCGCCATCAGGAAGAAGAAATAGGCTCACTCCATATGGCACAGGGAGTACAACAGAAGCAATGGGCAAAAGTTCCCAGGAAGATTTCAGCTCCTTGAGAGGAAAAGCTTTCTGGTATATGGAATAATGTGACAATGGAACTTTCTGACAGGTGTAGTAGCTTCACAGTGGCTGATAGGAGGTGGTCAAACCAGATTAGAAGTGCCATGCTGAGGTTTCTACTCTGAGTGTGAACTGAAATTAGATAGCCTCTAAGGACATGCTAATGCTATGATTCTCAGAAAACACTAGTCCCATAGTGTGGACCATAGCAAGAGAACAAACTTTTATCTTGTGTTTGCCTGCCATTATGCAAGGGACCAAGACATCCAGTTTCTGCAGTGAAACTTTTAGGCTTGAAGCCCCATGTGGGCTGTGTCTACACCACACTGAATTGGATTAGTCATTGGGGCATTGCTATAGCTTGAAGGTCCCCTCCAAGGCTCATGTTGAAACTTGGTTCCTATTGTGGCAATATTAAGTGGTGGTTAATTTGACTATGGTATTTGGAAGGTGGGGCCTTTAAGAGGTGATTAATAGATTAACTCCATTAATTCATTCATGGAGTAATAGGTTAATGGATGAGTGGGTTATCATAGGAGGGGCCCTGGTGGCTTTATAAGGAGAGCTTTGTTTTTACATAAGTTTTATTTATTTATTTTGTGTGTGCAAATGTATATAATTAAAATAGTATATAAAATACATCAGAATGAGCCAATAGGAAATTCATTTACATGTACATGTCTATAAATTAAAATTTTATTATTATAATGTATTCAGTCTCACTAGTAATCAATGAAAGGGAAATAAATACAAAGAGTTGGCATTTCTCCAAAAAAAAATAAAAAAGGCAAGCAAGTGAGAACATTAACACACTCTTGCATTCTCACCATATGATGTTCTGATCCACCTCAGGACTCTGCAGAGTCCCCACCAAGAAGAAGGCCTTTACCACATGTTCCCCACAGCCTTGGACTTCCCAGCCTCCAAAACCGTAAGAAATAAATTTCTTTTCTTTATCAATCACCAAGTTTCAGGTATTCTGTAATAAGCAACAGAAAACCGAGTAACACAGGCACTATGCAAATTGTTTTCTCTTGATAGAAATAGCTTAGATCCAAAGTCATCCACAGTGAAAGGAATCATCTGGTAGAATTGGCAAAACTTCCAAGTGCCTTGCTGGTTTTTCGAGAAGCGCCTTGAACGTGTAGCTCTTTGGAGTGTCCGTGGAATCCACTCCTCTGCTTTGACAGACACTCCTGTTGAATTTGGAGAGCTCTGGCTGAGACCGAAGGTGAGAGGGGCAATGACTGTAGCTGGCTGAAGTCAAGAGAGAAGGCTGGAGTGCCCGAGTGCCCTCAGCATTATCCGCCTGTGTACGGCTTTTTCATGGACACTGTGCTGTGAGTGTGGGGACCTTTGCAACCTCGTCACAGCACCCCTCCCAGGTAGCCTGGTATAGAGTAAGTGTGATTACTGCTCCTATTTGAATAAACTAGAGAAATGGAGCCCGAGGAACATGAGATAGGCAGGGGTTTGCAAGAGCATCTCCCGGCCCATCACTTCCTGCTGCTCATTATGAGAGCGGTCCAAATGGAAACTCCCTGGTAATGGCCAACTGCATTCCAGCTCTTTCCCTGCCCAGAATAAAGTGGGAACATCCCCGTATTCCACATGGGTAGGAACCAACTAGGTTTGCCCTTCAGGTAAAACCCCAAACTGGAGCCAGCGGCCTTGTGCAATATCACAGACTCTGCCATCATGCCAGCCCACCTGGATACTGTGGTTATGCATCTTTTTCCAGGAACAAGTAAAATGGTGGGAAGGTGCCCAGATTGAAAGAGCCCCCGAGGAGAAAGTAGCAGGCAGTGTCAGAGTGTTCTCTGCTCACTTCATGACTTTCAAAGGTACTTCAAGCAAGCAGTCACGCTATAGTGGCATTGCAGGGTGAAGGTGCACAGAGGACTCAGGAGCTCTTACAGTGAGCATTCCGGAACCCTGCGGCTCAGCTGCTGCACTGGGAGGAAGGCAGGACTCAGTAGCTGGTACATGGAGATCACAGGTTCAACAAGCTCAGGTGTGGTTCAGGCGGGTGTCCCCAACCAGGAGAGAGATGACACTCAAAATCATGATTGCCACATGTAGGCTGGGGGCAGAGTCCAGGTACCTGGGCAAGAGGTCAGACTGTGTAGAACAGACCTCACCAAGCAGGCTGCCATCCTGGCTGAGCATATACACCTGTAGGGTGGAGCAGGAAAGCTGAGCTGGAGGCCAGGTACCCTGTCTGCTCAGGTGAGATCCACTGAGCACGGGGATAATAGGGGCTCACATCAGCAGACCAGACACTGGTGACAATAGCTTGGCTAATACTGGTGACAATAGCTTGGCTAATCCCTCTGCCCCCAGCTGCAGGGCTCAGGCAGTGGATACCTTCCTGCCTTGTTCAGAATCATCTTAGGGCCCCACCAAGGCCGAGACTCTAGGGAGGGACCAGGGACTCTGGTGGGAGGGGCTCAGGATTATGAGATTGTAGTGAAGTCTGGGAAAATTGGGTTATCCTCTAACAGGGCACATCTTTGCCAAAAATGTGCAGCAAAGCCAATGACATTGACACAAAATGTTATCTTAGAAGCGTGACTGTGCCTACTTTCCATCCTGGGCCTGTGGGATGAACTATTAAATGAACACGTTGCCAAATAATGATTTCATTGTAGCATTTTATCAATAACTAGAAAAGACCAACTCCTGGATTTTCTATGCTGATCCGGCAGACAGCCCAGCCCCCCACTTTCCACAGGTACTTACCTGCTCCTAGTTGGGTCTGAAAGCAGTGCGTTTGTATTTAAAGGTAAGAGTACAGGACACTTTGTATCTTTCCAGAGACCGCATGGAGGGGAGTTTAGCCCTCTGTGTTACTGTGGCTTCAACAGCCCGATGACTTCTCCATGAAACCCAAGTCCTTCATTTAAAGCTCTGTGTCCTTGGGCAAAACGTATCACTTCTCAGAGCCTATATTTCTTAATTTATAAATAGTAAAAGAATGATGTGATGTTTAAATGAGGGGTACAACAGCAACTGTCCCACACAGGTTGCTCAGGGATCGCTAATTGACCCTGGACAGAAATGATTCTTAAACTACCCCTTGTAACTCTGGTGTGTGTTGTAAATATTCTCATTGTTATTGCTACCTCTACACAACACTTCAGAGTTTATTATTTTGTATATTATCTCACTGGATTTTCAATACAGCTGTCAGGTCATCGGGACAGGCAAAATTATTCTCAGTTTACAGGTGGGAAGGTTGAGGTTGGCAGAGAGGAAGTGGCCTGTCAAAAGTCAGGACCCTCTGCTAGATGATAATGTCAGGGTTTGTCACCACAGGGACTAAGAGGAATATGGAGCCGCAGGGAAGGGGAGTTGGAGAGAAGCTGACATGGGTGCTACGAAGAAGGAAAGCGACAGCCAGGAAGGAGCCAGCCAGGGGTGCAGTCCTCAGCCATCCCTGGAAGAGGTTAAGGAGCAGCAGGAGCAAACTCCAGCTCCCAGGAAGCGGGATGCCACAGCAAAGGGAACCTAGGCTGGATGGGCGCAGCACAGGGCTCCCCTCCCAAGAGACTGTTGCTCTGGGGGAAACCCCAAAACTCAAAGGCCCAACTAGAAGTGGGGGCAGGTACAGAGAAGCCAGTGACTGGCATTAACTTCAGACCCCTGATCTATGGATGAGCTTCAGGGAAGGGGGCAGACTCCACCCGCTTATTGCTGCAGGCTCTTCCTAACAGCAGAGTTGGGACTACGATGGGGCAAAGGCTCCAGCTGAGCCTGTGCCGTGTGCATCCCTTTCATTCACCTGCCACATCCCTGAAAGTTTGCTCACGCATGACCTAAGAGGCCCTTGGGGGTGCCTGCCCTGACCCAGGGAATTCTTCCCGGCTGCCTCCCATCCACTGCCCCAGCTTCTCTGGTCTCCTGTCCCACTTTGCTGCTTGATCGTAACTCCCCTTTTCTAGGGAGTTCTTACATAATGCTGGGATAGTTTTAGAATAAGCACTGCTTCTGTCCCAACCTCAAAATGGAGATATGTTTTTTACATACCTCACTTCCCTGCTGGAGTTTTAGTACCCCCAGGGCTGGGCCTTTCTCTCCTTTGAATCCCTGGGACCTGCTGCTGTACCTGAACCACGGCAGATGATTGTCGAATGAATAGATGAGTGAATGAATGAGTGAACCTATGAGGCTGACATCTCCCAAATCACTAGAATTTAAGCTTTACAAGGACAAGAAATGTTGTCTGTTTTGTTCATTGCTGAATTCCATGCCTGGTACATGATAGGCCATCGCTGAATATTGCTGATTGAATGAAAGATTAGTCTCTATCTTAGCAGCATCAACCTTCACATTTCCCACTAATTTCTACAGTGTCGGAGCTGGGAGAGGCTTTCCCACGGCCCAGAGAAGGGAAAGGACGTGCTCAGGCACACACTGCTGGGTGGGGGCTGGTGCAGTGGTTCTGGCTCCTAGTCCTCACCACCTACCCTGTCTTCATGAAGCTCACAGTCTGTAGACAGTGGATCAGACATCCAGCCTCACATTGGCTCAGAGCCCTGCCTGTGCCAGGACAGTGAACGTGAGTATTCAGAGAATGTCTGACTACTACCTGGGGCTGATCTGTTTCACAACCAGTGAGACAGTCAGGCCACGCCGCATGTGGGAGCGGGCCATAGCATGAGCAGGAACTGGAGTTCAGAAAGCCTTTCTCTCTGAGCAGTCCTACTGCAATGACAGACTGCTCATACTGCCGGGGGTCCCTGGAGCCTCTGGCTCGCTTGTTCTGCCCTCAGGGTCTGCCTCTTCTTGAGCTCCCGAGGCACGCGCTCTTCACACCCCACACAAGCTGCTGCTGAGGAAGCAGGAAACATGTGTACCATTTGTCTGCCTCCCTGAACAAGAGAGCTTGGCACAGCAGCACCAGCTTCATGCCTGGACTGGAAGGTTGGTGCTGCCCTTCCTAGCAATGAAATTGTGGGCAAGTTACTGATCTCCAGGCCTCAGTTTCCTCATCTGTCATGACACCTACAGTAAAAAGCTTTGGGGGAATAAAGAAAATCAAACACTGGAAAGTGCCAAACACAGGGCCTGGTGTGTGGTAAGCATCTGAGCAGGTGACACTCAGAAGGAGGGATGGCTCAGCATGGTGCTTAGAGCCTCTGTATCAGACTGCCTGGGTACAAATCCCAGCTCTGCTACTTAGCAGCTGTGTGCCCTCGAGCAGGTTTTTCAGCCTCTCTGTGCCTTGATATCCTTCTCCATAAGATGAAGATAATAGTGGGGCTATTTCATTGGGTTTATGTCAGACTTAAATGAGGCAATTCACAGAAAGCACTTAAGATCGTTTCAGGAATGTGAGAAGTACTAAATAAACATCAGCAATTCCACTCTTCTTATTATCTGGTTTCAAAAATGAATTTAGGAGAGCCAGATTCTCTCTACTGAAAGCCTATGCATTGAAGAGATTAATACAGGCACCAAGACAGTGGTGCCAACACCGAGATTATTGGCTGGTAATCTCATTTGCTTTTCCTTGCTGTTTTCAAGCATAACCCACAGCAAGCACAGCAATATGCTTGCATGATGCTCACGGGCTGGGCTTGCTGGGCAGTGACTTCTCCACTGTATGCTATAAATGGCTGCCAGCCGCGAAATTACATTTGTATTGATCTAAAGAACATTTTATTGATTAAACACAGGAAAAGAAACCTTTGAAACATAAACCCATTATCTTAACAATCTGTTGCTGGGAATAGGCAAAGGCTGCATTTATATTCCTTTTTGGTGAGTTGGCTTTCCCAGGACAGCTTCTGGGACATGTAGAGGGTCTGGAGGCCCAGCCCCCAGGAGTGGTTTATCAATGACCACCCCTATATCTCTCACCCCCTCTGCCCCCTCCATGTTTCTGTCCCTGGAGGTCTATCTGCAGGCAGGCCTTCTGCCACTAAAAATCTTTTCTCCCTCTGCCTTGCCTGGATCCCCCTTGCACATCCTTTAAAAGTCCTCTCCTTCTTGACCTCACCTGCTGGGTTAGAGGACCTATCCCTCTGTGTATTCCTGGATCATGCTAGGAATTGGAGGTGATTGTGAAGGCGCCAGCTTGCCAGGACCTCCCCATGAAGCACTCACAGGCTGTCACAGCAGGTCTTGAATGTAAAGTCATCTGAAGCCATTATTCCTCTGGCTCCTGAATCTGGTTTCATTAAACTTCATTAAACTCAATTAACATTGGTGCACACTATACAAGAAACTTAAGCTCTCTAGGTGAAAAATACTCACAAGGGGGTAGTAGCTCTGTAGCAACTTACAGAATGATTTAATTAATCTGTACCTTCAGAGGCTTTGAATGACCCTGTGCCCAGCCTCTTTGGAGGAGCCAAAGATTGATCTTGGTCTCTGCCCCCAGTGGGCTGGCAATCTAGCTTGAGAGAGGAGAAACACATACAAAGGAGTGAATCACGGGAGAAAGCTTTTTACTAGGAGTTGTAAGAGCCGCACAACAATTCATTGGGGAAAGAACAGTCTCTTCAACCAATGGTGCTGAGACAACTGAATATCCACATGCAAAAGAATGAAGTTGGCTCCCTTCCTCACACCACATACAACAATCAGCTCAAAACAGATTGAATACCTTAATGTAACAGCTAAAACTATAAATGAAAAAAGATAAGGAAAGTCTTTACGACTTTGGATTAGGCAAAGTTTCTTAGATATGACACCTAAAGCTTAAGTAACCAAAGGAAAAAAAATAGATAAATTGGACTTGATCAAGATTAAAACCTTTTCTGCTTCAAAAGATAGCCACAGAATAGGAGAAAATATGTGCAAATCATATACCTGATGAAAGTCTAGAATCCATAATATGTAAAGAACTCTTATGGTTCAATAATGAAAAGAAAAATAACCCAATTAAAAAATGGGAAAAGGATTAGAGTAGACATTTCTCCCCAAAAATCTATTCAAATGGCAAATAAACACATGAAAAAATACTCAACATCATTAGTCATTACGGAAGTGCAAATCAAAACCACAATAAGATACCAGTTCATATCTGTTAGAATGGCTATAATCAAAAAGGCAGAAATAACAATGTTGGTGAAGACGTGGAAAAACTTGATTCCATATTGCTTATGGGAATGTAAAATGGTGCAGCCATGTTGGAAATAGCAATCCCAAGAGAAGTGAAATATGTTCACGCAGAAGCTTGTACACAAATTTTTCTATAAACATTATTTATATAGCCAAAGGGTTAAAACAACTCGAATGTTCATCAACTGGTGAAGAGATAAATAAAACATAGTATATCCATGCAATAGAATATTATGGAGTCATAAAAAATGAAGTACTTACACTTTCTGTAATGTAGGTGAACCTTGAAATGTTATGCACAGTGAAAGAAGCCAGACATAAAGGCCATGCATTCTATAGTTCCATTTATACGAGACATCCAGAACAAGCAAATCCATAAAGACAGAAAGTAGATAAGTGCTGCCCAAGGGGTGGGAGAAGCAGAGAATGCAGAATGGCCACCAACAGGCATGGGGTTTGGAGGAGATGAAAACGTTCCAGAATTAGATAGTGATGATAGTTGTGCAATCGTGAAAATATACTAAAAATAAATTGTACACCTTAAAAGGGTGAATTTTATGGTATATGAATTATATTTCAATTAAAAAAGATTAGTTGTACAGACCCAGAGTGCTTTGGATGGTCACTTGAAGGAGACAGTGGTTAGTCCAAGACACGGCTGGAGCTGGGCTGGAGACAGGGGTCCATTCCTGTTTCCTGCAACCTCACCCTGCGGACCGCAGTCCCCGAGAAGGACTTTGTGACAAACAGCACAATGAAACCATCACTTTGGGCAAATAGGAGTCCCACAGACCAGGATGCTGATTTCTCCATGCAGTTTATAGGGAATTTACCTTTTGTTTTTGAGTTTCCATTTCTTCTCGGAGAAGAGAGACAGAAACTGTTGACAAGTCTGGAAACTGAAAATGTAAATGGAAAAGGGAGTCCCCAGGCGAGAGCCTGGATATGCAGCCTTCCCAACTCAGTCACCTTGCACCATGGAGGCTCCGGGCTCAGGCACTCGGCAGCTGAACCAGTGGCCACAGCTTGCCATCCATCTCCCAGACAAGGCAGGCAACCTGGGCTGCTAGGCCAGAAGGAAGCAGAACAGGCTGTCGCATTGTGTGCAGCACCAGGCATACTAGCAGGAGAGTCCTAGCCTCTATTACCTCTGCATACAGCACAGCAGCATTCTGGGCTGTGTTTCTGAACCTGACCGGCAGGTCATTACGGTATTGTGTGGACACGACTCAGGAATCAATGGGATGGGCTGGCTGTATTACTGGAGGAGTTGGACAAATCCTTTGTGTATCCTCCGGACAGCGGCACACAGGCTGGACATGTTCCTGGACAGCATGTGGCAGGCACTTTTACAATATGAGTGTTCAGAGAGGCTGAGTGACTTGGCTAAGATGACAGAGCTTATTTCTAGCAGACCAAGGGCTATGAGAATTACCTATTTCCAGATTTATCATTTACCCCCTTGCTTCACCTTTCCTCTCAAACAACAGATACAATGACCTCAAACTCAAACTCTGGCAAACAATTTCCAGAAAATGAAATTCTGTAGACAAACATGATGACGACCATCACTGGGACTTACTGAACACTCGCTAAGTGTCAGGTGCGCTAACCCCACAGTCAGGAGGACTTTCTAATCCCAAGTCGTCGCACTGCACGTTCAACTCCCGGACGGTAAGAAACAAACCCCATGGCTTCTCACTGCTTAGAGCAGGACTGGCGGGTGACAGGGGCTGGAGATATTGAGGAATAGAAATGCTGTCATTGTCACCTGCTGGCCTGCTCAGCCACAGTTCTGGGAGCTTTTATAAAGATTTTTGCTTACTTGTTTCCAAAGTATCCGTAGAAACCCAGAATCCTGGACCTCCATGTATGGATAGGACTCTAGACATTGTGTCATCTCCCATCTCTCTGTAACCTCCACTTTTCTCTTGGTCTCGTGCTACAGTCCAGCCTTCCGGCCCCTTTCTGAAACCCTGGAGGGAGACGGGATCACCCCTCTTCTGGGTCCCCACTGCAGAGCTATTTTGTGGCATGTGCCGAGGACAAAGCGAGCGAGCCCGACATCTTACAGGGTTCTCAGAGACATAGCGCAATCCTCTTCCTTGAGAGCACGGAAAACGAGGCCCAGCAGGCACGTGAGGATGGAAGTTAAGACAAGAGGAGCAGGCGGCACTCCGGGAAGTTTTCAGTGCAGCAAGTTTTGTTTTCAGGGCAGCTGAGGTCTCTTTGGGAGGTCAGTGGGTAGTGAGACCACCCTGCCGAAGGGAGCACATGAGGCAGGGGGACATGGGAGTGGCTGTCTGAGGGTCAGGAAGGGCTGGAGAAGGGGAGGGGTGGCAGCTGCCACTGCACCAGTCCATCCGCTGTTCCCAACGGTGACATCTTGTTTCAAGACCCAGACTATTAGCAAGTCCCAGGTGGAGACAGGGCCTGGAGCAAGTGAGTTAGATATGCCCTGCTGTGACAAGCCAGTTTTCTGCAACTGTGCTTAGGAGGCCCAAAACACTCGTGTAGGAACCCGGATCCCATCAGACCTGGGAAAACCAAGTCTCGGTCTGTACTGGGCCAGGGCTTGCTGCAAGCTCTTTCTCCAGCCCCTTTTCCAGAAATCCAGGAGTCATTCTAGACTCCTCCTCTCCTTTTGGTTTATACACAATCAACCATGACAACAGAATACAAACCACTCATATTATGTAGCAGGGCCTCACAAAAGAGTCCTGTGACTCACCTCTGTCTACCCATTTATATTAGTGTGTTTTCTGTTGCTTATAACAGAATACCCAACACTAGGCAATTTATAAGAAAATGAAATTTATTTCCTATGGTTTTGGAGGTTGGGAAGTCCAGGTTTGAGGGGTACATCTGCTGAGGGCCTTCTTCTTGGCTGGGACTCTTCAGAGTCCTGTGGTGAGCCAGGGTCTCACACAGTGAGGGGTGAGCAAAAGCTCATTTCCGTGTTTTCTACCTCTCCTTATAGAGCACTCCTCCCTGATAACCCGCAAAACCATTAACCCATTTGATAGAGTTCGGATGTGTTGTCCCCACCAAAAGTCATGTGGAAATTTGATCCCCAGTGTGGCAGTGCTGGGAGCTGTTTGAGTCATGGGGGCGGATCCCTCATGAATGGATTAATGCTCTCCCTGAGGGAGGGGGATTAATGAGTGAGTTCTCGCTCTATTAGTTCCCATGACAGTTGGTTGTTTAAAAGACCCTGGCACCTCCTCTCTCTCTCTCTCTCTCTCTCTGTCTCTTGCTTCCTCTCACCATGTGATCTGCTTGTACCCACCGGCTGCCTGCTGTTTTCTGCCATGAGTAGAAGCAGCCTGAGGCCCATGCCAGATGCAGCTGTCCCAGAATCATAAGCCAAATAAACCTCAGTTGATTCTAAATTACCCAGTCTCAAGTATTTCTGTTCTAGTAACACAAAATGGACTAGTACACCTTACTAATTTCTTTTGAAGTTCAAGGTCATACTATCAGTGAAAGCTGTAAATGCTACCGTAATGTAAAAAGATTTTATTGGTTTTAGAAAGGAAGGACTTAAAAAATCAAAATTAAATGTTACTCAAAATCGCTCATTTATCCTTCAAACAATACGATCGTGGATGTGCTATAAAGGGAAATAACCACATACTTTAATTTACCAAAACTTCATTTAAGGTATGTATTTGGGTCTTGTTCACTGTTTGTTTTTTAGAGTTGGTTTGGTTTTAGTTGAAAATTGTTTTAGTCCTTCAGTATTCCAGACACTATGTGCACTATAACATTGACTCCAGACCACTGCTCTGTTGGTGGTAACATCATAAGATCAACGTCACAGGGCTTCTTGGGATGACTGTTTCATAGTGGAGATAACAGAGGCACAGGGTGGTCAGGTAACTGCTGTCACACTGCTAAGCAGGTTTGGGGACCAGAATTCAAATCAGATTGTAAGGCTCACACTCAACCACCATTCAACCATGTCTGGGCCTTCAGAATTAATTTTTTATATTTAAATATCCAAGAAGAACCTTTCTATGACAGCATTTCAAAAGATTTTATTAGTAATTAAAATGAATTTTATCCCTTTGTCCAAAGAAAAAGCAACATCTAGTGACAAATAAGTAAAAAGCAGATATTCTTCAAACTAAGAGACTAGTAACTGCACACTCAGTGTGAGTCTGTTACCTGGAAGCCTGTGTTGTCACATTCTGTTCTCTGAGATCCCTATTCCTGCAGCTTCTTTGCTATGGAGTGTGCATTTCCGTATCATTCATATGATGGCATACGTTTAAACTTGCCATAATTTAGTGTAAGCAAAATCACTTTTTGCTTTTAAACTAGTATTCATAAAATTTCATCATTTACACACTGATGCATGATCCAAAAAACACATGTACTTATCAAATAAAATGGGGTTAAGAACCATCAAAATCAAGTGATTTTCTTTTTCCTTTGGCTCACACAGACACTCAATCTAAGACATGCCTTATTTTCTTTCTGGTATGGGGTAATGTGAAAAATGAAATATGTAAACCTAAATGGAAGGAAACCATGGCCTTAATGGAATCATTAAAAAAATTGTTCCAGAATGCTACATGCTTCCAGAAATAATAACCCTATAATGTCAGCAAATTTGGAGTCAGCATGGGTTACCTGCTCCATATGGAGGGGCCTGGTCATGTTCATTAGGTCTGCCTGAAGCTTACCCTTTAAGAATTTTTAAAAATTCATTAATCAATGTTCTTTGCCTGAATTTTGCTGCTTTTGCTTCTTTAACCTATTATTTGTATCCTTTTTCTAAGTTGGCCAATCTCTGTACCCAATGAAATGAGAATTGCAAGCATAACAGTTCTAGCTAATAATTAACAGAAAGTGCTTTCAGCTCAGATACCATTGCCAAAGTTCAGTAATGATATTTTAAAATGTCACCCCAATAGATGGCAATGCGAGATAATCAGCAACAGGAAAATCGTCATCACAATTTTTAATTTCTATCTAGCTTTACATGCTTTGAAATTACTTTAAAACATTTTCTCTTTCAATCTTCTATACAGCCCTAAAATTTCTGGATTTATTTACTCACATTAATTTATTAGAAATCAAGCACTAATGAAGAAATAGTGAAATCTCTCACCAAACTTCTAAAGGATCTGTACAATTTTCCTATAATAATGTTTTTCTAACTTAGTGTTTTCTTTTAGTAATGTTTTCTATCACTTTTCATCTTGCTAATTATCAACAAGATGGATTTGCACTTGCACACATATATGAATGGTTTAAGCCAGTGGTTCCCAAAGTGTGGTATGTATGTCTTATGAAAAGTAAAGATGCCCTAGCCCCAACCCTTGACTTTGAGTTAATTAGTTGAGTTTTTATGAAGCTAATTAGTTGGAGAAATAATCATTTAATTATACAAATTATATGATCATTTGTTCTTTCTTTTGCTATTCAAATGTTCTTAATTGCCTAATATTTTCTTAAAATTGGATAAAAAGACATATTGTGTATTTAATATTCTTTTGTAAAATTATAAAACAATTCAAAAATGGAATTTATAAAAAATACAGATGTCATAGTTCTTGCATTCTTCCTTGATCTTAAAAGATATTCGCTATTAATTCCTTTAGCAAGGTTCTGCTAAGGGTGTATTTGTTGTGGGTTGAATTGTGTCCCCCAATAGAATATATGATGAAATCCTAACCCCCAATACCTCAGAATGTGACCTTACTGGGAAATAGGCTTTGTTTTTTAAGATTATTTTTTTGGATTGTGAAAATATACTTTATTATTTTAATACAATAGCTGCCAGCAATATACTGGTATTGATGTTCCAGAGAGAGAAAAGAAAATACAAGTACTCTAAGCTTTCATTTGCCTGCTGAAGAAAATTCTAGAGAAAATATTCCAATTCTGTTCAACATTATGGCTGGAGGAGTTGAAAATTTTTTTTCCTGATAAAAATATAATTTTGGTGGCCCCAACCGCAATAAATTGTAAAGGAAGGAGTTTAAAAAGCCATGTATATCATAATGAATGCTTCCCTCTCTTTGAATTAAATATTGATTATAAGCAGTGTAAGAAACTGATAAATCAGTAAACTTCATGAAATGTGTATCAAAATGTTCTTGAAAAAAATACATTTCTATTTCCTCTCATTTTTACTTTGTAGATATTTTCTAAATGGGTTTTGTAAATGCACAGAAATAAAAGCTATCTACATGCAACTCTGGAGAGAATCGAAACACAACAGAAGCAAAGTGAAAATGCCTAAATTCTAGAGTTTATCCACTTAGTATAAGAATAAATGTCAGAAATCTCTTAATTGTACACATATTGCTCAAGGGTTTAAAGATAAGTTGTGAAAGCCACTTACCAAGAAATAAAATCTTATTTGAATTCTATCACAAAAGTTAATAATCCTAGCACAAGAAGAGAACAGAACCGTATAGAAAACCTGCATCTGTATCAAAAAAGGGAAGTTACATTAAGTGGAATAGTAGAGAGCTTTCCAAAGGTTGAATACAATGATTTTTCAAAATCCCTTGGAAAATAATGAGACCTTCCATCCAGATCTCCTCGCTGAAGTGAAACACGAAAGGGGAAATGATTCCTTAGTTGCAGGAATAAAACCAGATGATTTCCATGTTAATACATATGCTACACCAACTGCCAAGAAAACTTGAATGTCCCAAATATCTCAAGATTTTAAGCCATGATCTTTCCACAAATATACAATGGGGTAAAAGCATGTTGTAGGATCATCCTTCTTACTAGCTCTCGTCCATTTGCCAAACTCAATTTCACGTGAATAACTTCCCTCGTAAAGTAATAAAATCTGTCTTTCTACAGAGAAAAATAATTCTGCCTTCATCAAAATCATAATAGACCTGACTTCCTTGGACATCCAAAGGGACAGCCAACTGTAATCAGTGGATAAATAAAAAACAATAGAATAAATATCCAAAGTGAAAATACTTCTCAACTGAGGCTCAGAATGTACTGTTTGTCACTCTGTTTTGAGAATTATAGCTCCTTCCTCTGTCAGCCCTCTGTCCTGCACCACTCAGCCCACCATTCATTAGGAAAAAGACACCCTCCGCTTGAATCTTTCTTGTACTTTAAGCTATGAGGCAAGGTTCAATATCACCTGAAGGCCAAGTTGCCACGATTTAAAAGTAGGTGAAGAGTGAGAAGCTTGTCCGCGCACCAGTGCAGACAGGGCACTTGCACCCCCTGAAGCTACTGCAACACAATCTGTCAGTAGATAACTAGCGGGTGCTTCTTCCTGGAACCAGACACATCATCACCCAACATTTAATTACAAAAACATGGGTGCTCAAACTCTAGATTAACAATAAGGAGTTCTAGAAAAGGTAAGGGAAAGGAATCTCCCTGAGCCAAATGGATACAACAGAGTTTTTCTTATGTTTCTATCCTAAGCTAGTTACTGATAGGTAAAAAATGCAGTATGCTGATAAAAGTCAGGCTGCTTCCACAAAGCCAGTGCTTACTAAATGCTAGCATATCAAAGGGGGGAAAATATTGCCATTTTAAAGCAATATACTTAAACTTTCAAAAAACAGCCTAATCAGCCTATGAGAAACAACACTTCTTAAGCGAGTTAGGTATAAAAAATTACCCAAAATGTATTAGAGTCACAACCACAGTTCTTTTAGTACTTAGAAAGTCCATTCTTTCGTCTTTTAAAAATGAATTACATACATAGAAAACTTTTATTTATTATTATTTTTTTTATTTTATTTATTTATTTATTTATTTATTTATTTTGCTTTCCTGACAGCTGCAGATAATCTCCAGCTGGAATCACTGTTTTTTTTTTTTTTTATTGTTTCTTTATTTTATTTTATTTTATTCTTTAAATTTTGAATTAATTTTATTTTGTCGATATACATTGTAGCTGATTATTGCTCCCCATCTCAAAACTTTTATTTTTTAATCACCAAGTTCATTCTCCCCTGTTAGAGCACAAATAATTCCTGGTTTGGGACTTTGATTTCAAAAACAAAACAAAACAAAAAAAACATGCAGGGTTATATTCTCCAACGTGGCTGTAGAAAATTTAACTTGAGTAAGCGCAGTAATTGAGATCAGGCAAAACTGTTAATATGCACTCACCATAACACAACTATAATTTACTCCACAAGGAGTGAACAATCCTCTACACAAAGTCTTAACTGTAAATGGGGATGGGATGGGAAAGTTGGCCACCTGGACAATGTATTCTTTGGGTCATCTACATTAAACATGCTTTAGAAACAAAATTTTACTTGATATTTTGAGAAACCCACCCTACATTCCATAGGTTAATTTCTGTATGTGTTAACTTCTACATTACTAAACACTGTACTGCTAGAGCTAAATCAAGTAAATATC
Source organism: Cynocephalus volans (assembly GCF_027409185.1). Classification (NCBI taxonomy): domain Eukaryota; kingdom Metazoa; phylum Chordata; class Mammalia; order Dermoptera; family Cynocephalidae; genus Cynocephalus; species Cynocephalus volans. Next base: position 20,978,675 of record NC_084464.1, read on the forward strand.
AGTTTATGTAGTGTTGCTCCAAAGATGTATAAACAGCAAGGTGTATGCTTACCTAAAAAGGAGCTTTTTAAAATGAGGAAAGAAAGCAATAATGTTCCAAATGAATGGCACTGGGCAAAATACACGTAACACGCAATACATTTAGACAGAGTATCAGGTACCTATCAGTTTCTCTTGTAAGGATAAAATGCTTGAGGAAGAACTTGAGAATACACCCCTCCCTCTAAACTTTTAGCTTCTACATAGTGTCAGGTGTTACAATTGGTGTGGATAAATGCTTTTAGGCAAAAGTAAAAATCTATCTACAAAGCAAAATAGCGAAATCTGTAGTGACTTTTTGTAGAAGGCTCTTCTCTGGTGGTAATATCCCTTAGTATACACCCAGGATAGACTATTTCTGATACAGTAGCAATCTTTTCATATACTCTCACTAAATATTACAAAATTTCAAAAAAAAAACCATAAGTATTCCTTGTACCATGCATTATGCACCAGTTTGGGGGTGACTGATGACGTCATGGCTACTATTTTAACAGTTAAACATTGCACCTCAAAAGTTCTGCCTTCTATACACAATGAATGCACACAAGAGCGAGGTCTCCAGAGAGATGGCAAACTACCTCTGCAGTGAAGTTTGTGTTGGAGGGTCTCCAAATGAGAGGGGACGAGGATATGGGAGGTAGGCAGGGTAAAAGGATTTTACAATAGTACTGCTTAGGAGTCTACATTTTAAGTTAACTACTATACCTGGTCTATCCTTGGCCCGAATCTTGAATAACTGCATGTTCATGCAAAATACAATTTGTCCTTTATAGGAATAAGAGCAGTCTGTTAGGAAAAGCATATTCTTAGGGGAAGACAGAAAGATAGCTCTCTCGTAAGTGCTATCTTACTTGGTAAGTCTTTTGGCTACATCACTATATGCTATTTCAACCTCCTGACCACTGGGACAGGTGTTGGTGAACTCATCCCTACTATAAGCCTTAGTTAAGTATCTCCGGATGCCAGTCATTCCTTTTGGGATATCAAAGTTGCAATATTTTTTGGCCACCACCTTGACAATGTGCAGTTTGGGCAGCAGGTTGCCATCAGCTAATGTCATTTCATTGCCGTCCAGAAATTTACGTGTAGAAAACTTAATGTCCTCCATACTATTCTCATCAAGTTCATCAGGTGGGGAGAATTCAGATATTCATCCAGTTTCCGCAGTGTTTTCAAGAGACCCCTCTCCAGTGCTTCGTTAGCCTCTGGCCTTGAATTCTTGATAGATGCAGAGAATTTGGCAAAGATGTCCATTCCAGCAGTGTTTGATGCGGGGTGTTCTGGTGAAAGCGTTAAGTACTTGGGAGGGCATGAGACATCTTCAAGAAATTCCTCGATCTTATTGACATCCGTTTTGACTTCATTGTTAAGTTATAAATGGCGGGTGGGTCCCAGGAGCCGAGTTCTGCAGGTCTGCAGGCTTCCTTTTCAGGTCAACGGTTGTGACACTAAATACAACGCCTTTGAGCCAAAGAATCATGAAGAGCCTCTGGGAAAAGGGGCGTTTTCCTACGCTTTCCCCATCACTGCCAGCCTTGACGAAAGGCTCGGCTCGAGGAGGGGCTCTTTGTCCTCCTCCTTCCCTCCGTTCAGCCGCATCGACAACGTAATGGCCGGCTCGGCTGTGCTCCGCGGGCGGCGGCGGCGGCGGCTGCTGGTGCTGCTGCTGCTGCTCCGGGGTCGCTGTGGAGGCCGCTGCTGCTCCGGGGTCGCTGTAGCGGCTGCTGCTGCTCCGGGGTCGCTGTAGCGGCTGCTGCTGCTCCGGGGTCGCTGTGGCGGCTGCTGCTGCTCCGGGGTCGCTGGGACGGCTGCTGCTGCTCCGGGGTCGCTGTGGCTGCTGCTGCTACTCTGGGGTCGCTGTGGCTGCTGCTGCTGCTGCTCCGGGGTCGCTGTGGCTGCTGCTGCTGCTGCTCCAGGGTCGCTGTGGCTGCCGCTGCTGCTCCGGGGTCGCTGCGGCTGCTGCTGCTGCTGCTCCGGGGTCGCTGTGGCTGCTACTGCTGCTGCTCCGGGGTCGCTGTGGCTGCTACTGCTTCTGCTCTGGGGTCGCTGTGGCTGCTGCTGCTGCTGCTCCGGGGTCGCGGTGGATGCTGCTGCTACTCCGGGGTCCCTGTGGCTGCTGCTGCTGCTCCGGGGTCGCTGTGGCTGCTGCTGCTGCTGCTCCGGGGTCGCGGTGGATGCTGGCTCCCACCGCGCTGCGCTCCCTGGACAGTACCGGCGTCGAGCTGGCCGCGGCCTCGGCTGCACAGCACCGCCCCAAGCCCCGCGCGCGACCTTTTTTTTTTTTTTTTTTTTTTTAAGATTTAACTAAGTTAAGATGAGGTTATCAGTATGGGCCCTAATCCAGTATGACCAGTGTTTGGAAATTTGGAGACAGAGACAGACACACACAGAGGGAAGGTGACATGAAGACACACAAGAAGAACACCACGTGGAGATGAGGATTGGAGGGACGCGTGTACAGGACAAGGAACCCCTGGCGCTACCGGAAGCCGGGAGAAAGGCACAGACCCCCGCACCGTCAGAGGGAGCCTGGTGCCCCAACACCTCGATTTGGACCTTCCCGCCTCTAGAACTGAGACAACAAATTTCTGTTGTTTTAAGCCACTATGTTTGTGGTACTTTCTTATGGAAGTCCTAGGAAACTAATAACAATATTCTTAGTCAAATAATGTTTCTATTGATTTGCAACACCCCAGCCCCAACTCTTGAATGATAGATTGGTTGAGTAATATGTTTTATTAATTTTCTCTCAGAATTTTGAATGTGTTGTTCAATTGTCTTCAGTCCTCTGCTGAGTCTGTCTGCAGTAGCATTATACTGTGTCCACGTGCATTAGTCTAACTTTGTCCTGCTCAGAATTTCTGTTCCCTTAATCTGAGCGTTCACGTCTTCCGATGCGTCTGAGAGATTCATAGCTGTTATCTCTTCACGTAATGTCTTTCTCTCCTTCCCTCTATTCCGCACTTCTGGAAATTGTATAAGAGGTGTGTTAGACCTCCTCTTCTCTGTCTGTTCAAGTCACTTCACTTTTTCCATCTTTTTATCTATTAGTGCTGCAGTCTAAGAAGTTTCCTCAGATCTGGCTTCTAGTTCATTAGTTTTCTACTCAGAGGGTCTAATCTTTGTGTAATATACCTTTTGAATTTTTAATTTCAACTACTATATATTTTTTTTCCATCATAGGAATTCTATTGAAGATTTTTAGAATTACAATTTTGAACAGAGTTTGGAGGAAGATAAATTTCTTATTAGTTCTCTAATAGAGATTTTTATCTCCATCTTTTATCTTTATCTAATGGACAGATTTTTTTGTGTGTAGTCTATGCCTTTTAGACACACTTTGAGTATCCTACATTTATGCAGGAGACTGTCTTTCAACACTCTATACCTGCTGGTCCCAAGGCCTCATTCATATCCTGAATGGCCACTAAAAATCCAAACCTTTAGATCAATGAGATTGAGAGTCTGTTCTCCCCTCTCCTTGGTAGCCACAGCCTCAGGTTACCCACTTCCCTCTCTGGTTTCTAATCTTGTCTTTATTTCTGGTACTCAAGAAGATGCCTTTTGTTCTTGAGTGTTTATGCATGGAAACACCTTTTGCTCATATCTTACCTAGATTCCCAGGTGTCTATAGAACAAATTCTAAAAATAAAATATGCCTTTGACTCCTGGTTCTGGCAGGATGGTGGAGTGAGATAACATGAACTCTTACCTTAGTTCATCACCTGCCAGAACCATGAGTCAAAAGGCATATTTTTTGGCACATTTTTTACAAAGAATTAAGCCTATTGGCTATTGCTGAATACTATCAACAAAGGAGGCAATGTTTTCCATCAGAAATATTTCCAGGATAAATGTCAGAAATCAATATGTTCCAAATGCCTTTACCAAGGAATTACTCAAAATCTTTGAAAAAGATGCTCAAAAGTTATGAGCCTAAGTCTGGAGTCCATAATTGAATTTGCCTTAACAAGATTCTCACAGTGACCCAAACAAGGGAATTATTACTACCTTATTTTCCATGAGGGGACTGAGCCTTAGACTTGTCAGTTAACTCATTGTGTCTGACCCCCTTCACCTTACAGTTGAGAAAAACCGATGTCAAGATGGGGAATTATTTGGAGCAAGATCTAAGGGACAGTATCTGGAAATGGTACTGCGACATCTGGAGTGATACACCTTTGGCCCTACTCCCTCAGGAGACTAACCTCCTCATTCACTCTCCTTTTAAAGCCCTCCGAGACATGCCCATGACCACCATTTTTAATCCATTCACTATGGCATGGTCCTGCAATCTAGTCACGTCTTCAAGGCCCCACCTTTCAATGACCATAATAGGATTTCCTAACTTCTTCAACACTGTCACAGTGGGTGTCAAGTTTTGGGGAGACACCCAGTCCAAGGCAATGATCATCTCTCTCTTTTTTATGGAAGCCAACTTCTCCCACTCACAGTGTAAGTATAGAGATGCACCTATGTTAGACTTGTATTGTAAATGGGATGAAATAAATATCTTAAATGTCCCCATATCAATTACATACACAATGCACATTTATGTGAGTTTTTGTGAGTGTATTTCTTTTATTACAGAATTACATTGCTTGAAAACTTGCTTTTTTACCTGTCAGTCTCCCACTAACTGCCAGGAGAGTGACCGGCAGCAGAATTGTGTGCTTAGTGGGAAAACTTGATGCTACTGGGTAGCGCCCAGTGGAATGAGCAGACTTTGAGCAACAGCATTTTTATTCTGAACGCAAAACGCCTCAGATGACTTCTCTTTCCTGTCAAGTTTTCTATATTTTGGTGCTTTTCTTGTTTTTGTTTTCATCATAAATTTTGTACTTTTCTTATATTCACTGAATACGAAATAGCCTAGCATATTCCTTTGGGGAGCCAGAATTTTGCTAGGTGAAAGCAAGGGACGGATGTAATTCAGTGACATTTTGTCAAGCTGCGAAAGAGTAAATTTTCCTTGACTGTGGCAGGAGGTAATTATTTTTTGTTCATTTGTTTCTGACACAGGGGAAGAAAATTTGGGGTTGCTATTTCAACTAGTCCAAGATACTTTTGCTTCTGTTTGGCAGGAACAAAAACACATTTTATCATTGGAGCTATCGCCAGCCTTTGCCTTTCCCGACAGACTTGATGCAGTTTTTAACACTATGTATATTTTTGTGACCTCATCTCTTAGTGGTTCTCTTCCCTCTCCCTGAAAATGTCCTCGATGTACTTCTTCATCCTCTGACATTTTGTATTTTAGATTCATCTCTTGTAGTAATTTTGGAAATGTCATACACACAAAGATTTTGTCATTTACAAATGGAATTACTATGCTTGGCCGCTTAGCCATCTCTTCGCTGGCTCTTGTGGTTGTTTCAAGTCAGCAAGCCATAAAAAATCTTTCTCTCTCTGAAACACAGCAATTTGGAAGATAATCGAATGGTGACTAGGGGCAGAAATGCCAGTCTGAGGAAGTATACCACAGTCTCTCTTGCATTTACAACCTTCCTCAAAGCGAGTGTCAGACAAGTAGGAAAAGAAGATAGATTCATCCCATCTCAAGGCTGGTCTCATTTGCACGGTGCAGGCTGCCTCATTGTCTGCTGGGGAATGAGACTGGTCCTGCTGACACTCTGTTTTGAGAAATTCCAGCAGCTTTGCATTGAGAGTTTTTAACCATCCTATTTTGGCATTGGATTCTCGACAGAATTATTTATTAAGACCCGCTAAAACTGTTTCTCTCAAGAGTCCCACAGGAGAAAAAGCCCACCAGGCAAGTGGGGCAATACAATTGATGTCATCATTTAACATTTTACATCAGAGGAGAAGCCAGATGCAAGAGCCTTACCTTGCAGCAAGACCCGGCTGCTCCCTTCAAGTCCTTAGTTACTTCTGTGGGTACCAGGCTTGGCTCTGTTGTCCTTTTTACAGACATTTAGGTCTGCAATGAAGCGCTGACTTAGAGCTCTACAGCACTCACGAGAACGAGGGAAGATAAAAGAGAAATTGACAATGAGGTATAATGAAAAGGTTTGCCTTTGGAACCACAACACAATTTGATGTTTTCCTTAAACATTTTGTCAGATTAACTAGGAGTTAGATGGACACCATATTACAGATGCTCTGGCTGATTAAATTCACAGAGGTGAGTGGCTTTTGAAGTGTGGCCCCATAAAATACAACTCACTATATGAGCTACTGATCTCCCAACAATTAAAATGTCACTTGTTTCAGAAATGACCAGATCAAACATGTGATGACTTTTTGCCACTTCATTTTCTATCACCACCCCAGCTTCTATATTATAAATTGGTAGAGAAACTTTGAGAAAAAAAAATTCATTTAAATAGATGGATAGCTGATAGGACATAAACGTTCTTATTTTTTACAATGACCAGAGATCAAGATCTATTTCTACCCTCAAAATGCTCCCCAGACTCTTTTCTTCCTTTTAACTTGCTGACTTCATTGGAGGTTCCTTTTTATTGTTGACTCTTTTTTTTTTCCAACTTCTCAAATCTTGACAGCATTCACCTGCTTTTCCATATTCATTTAAGTTAAGAAGAATCTTGAATCTCACTTGTCCTAACTTAATTCCATCAGCCAGGTCATCTGTGACAATGACTGTATCCCCACCAGAGGAAGTGCCTTTTGGGGTCTCACTGCTGATTTAGTTTCCTGTGATACAAATGATGTCTCTTAATTTGGTTAGAGCTTATGTTGACACAAGTGTTCATTAGGACACCCGTTTGCTGGCAATTCAATTTTAAATTAAATACACTTTGTTTTAAATTTTATTACTTTTAAACGACTGTATCTATTGTCTTTAATGACCCTATTATACAGTTATGAAGGTAAACAGATTTCTTTAGTAAATATCAAACATTTTATGTTAACCACAGCAGCAGAAACCAGACCGGTCAGTCGTATTCCATGCTACCTTCCACACCATCATGGATTTTTATCTCTAGTTTTGTTCATTACCTACATGTGACACCGGTCATAGGTTTCAGGGATGTTTGCTCACACATCCCTGATGACATCCTTAGGAAGGAGATGCTAGAATGATCACGACTGTGCCGAAGGGGAGACTGGGGAGGTCCTGAGAATCACCGTGGCTTGTCCAGGGTCACATAAGTGATAAGAAGGAGGTGCTGGGGCTGAACCTAAATGTATCTCCTCCGAGCTGTGATGCTGGCTGCACCCAGGCCTTGCACAGGGGTGCGATCAGGCAGTGTTGGTGGAAATGTGGGCAATAGAGAGAGGTCATGGGGAAGGAGGGTCAGCAGTCAGGTACCCAGAGGGGCACTTGCAGTCTTGTGCACATAGGAGGGGTTCAGGAAATGAGATACCAGGAAGTGACCTCACTTCCTTGATGACAGACCCCAACAGAACTCGGAACTCGGTAACCTGGCACCCACATTCTATACAGAGCCCCTTCCCCAGCTCACTTGGCCACAGGCAGAGTGAGATGTTGTGCTGTATCCCGAGGTCCCGGGGCGGTAGCCCCAGGCAGCCCTGTGCTGAGAGGCTTGTCCGCTGCTTCCGGCGCTGGGTCAGCCATCGCCCTGGACTCCGGTGGCCATTTGGCAGGAGGTCCCCGAAGGTAATTTCAGGTGTCCCAGGGGAGGGCGGGCCAGGCCAGGCCAGCACTGTGAGCCTCCCTGGGTGACCGCACACCCTCCTCCTGTGTGTGGGGGAATGGGGACATGGGACAACCTCCCTGGGCAGAGGCAGAGGGTGGGGTGTTTATAAACCTGCCTGTCCTGGTGCGTTCACACTTCAGATCATGGCTAGAGGGTTAAAGGAGACCGCCGGGGTGGGAACCACCACCCTGTACATTAACCCTGGGCCCTCAGGCTCACTTCTCATGTCCTCCCTGGGGTTAACACTGGCCTCCGGCCCCTTCCGTCCAGGGTGTTCATGGTGCTGTCACTGTGCATCTCTTCCCTGTCCTGACATAGAGTGAAGAGAAATCTTCCCGGAGCCCAGATGCCACCCACATGTTATGGCCTGTCCCAGCAGGCACCCTGCAAAAGTGGGTGGAGTACCTGGTGCCCACTGTCATGCGTGGCAATGACTCCTATGTGCACACGTTTCTGCTAAACTACAGAAACTTCGCCACTCCCCAGCAGGCGCTGGATCTGCTTTTCCTCAGGTGAGCACTCTGTCCCTGGATCACACAGTGTCACTCAGCCGCCTCCTACCTGTGAGTCTTGGGACTGTCACCACACCCCTCTGAGCCTCAGTTTCCACCTGTGTTCGGTGGGTGGTAACAGGAACAAGCTTCAGTGGGTCCCCCATGGAAAGTGCTGCTCCTGAGTCCAGCCCTGTGGAAAGTTCTGCTGGAGGGGCCACGGTCGTCCTCATTCAGGATTCCTGCCCCCCCACGAGGAAGTCTCTGTCACACCCTCACTGACCTCGTTGACTTGGGCTTCAGTGTTTTCACATTTGAGATCCTATCTGTAGGCTTCTGGGTGTATTCAAAGCAGGGAGACCGGGGGCTGGCAGAGGGGCTTCAGGTGCACCCAGATATCTTGGGAGGAGTCGGTTGGGGTTCATTCCTTCAACAAACATGTTTGAAGTCACACTATGCGCAGTGACTTTCTGGGCACTGACTATATTCCAAAGAACCGAGGACACTATATTCCCTGCCCTCCTGGGTTTCCATTCTAGTCAGAGGTCGGACAACCACAATATACGTGAGGAGCAGGTAGTGCCACCATATGGTAGATGTGACACTGCCCTGGTCTCCTCTAGATACAAAAGCATCATTTCGGCTTATCACGGGGATGGCGGACCCCTGGAGCAGCTAAAATGGTAAGTGGGGTTTGGGTGCTGATGGAAGGGCTCCCATCTCCACAGAACTGTGTGTGGTGTGTGGGGGCCTGTGGATGGGGGAGCTGGCAGATCTCTGGCTCCCACACACCTTATGATTCCTGCTACAGGGCTGAGGGCTCAGGATTTCCCTGCAGGGAAATTGAAGGCTCCCCCCACGGAGGCTTTTGCCAGCCCCTCCTTGGTTGCCAGGCCCATCTCTGCCAGGGCTGTCATACTGGACATTGGAGGGGCTGGTCTATGGACAGGCAGGGGCAGAGGGTACAAGACGGCAGCTCACTCAGGGGAGCCCTGGGAGGGCAGCATAGAGGGATAGGCCAGGCCTCTGATTCTGCAACCCACCTGTCTCCCCCCAGCGCCATGTCCTCCATCCTAAAGATCTGGCTGGAATTCTATTCCATTGACTTCTACGAGGCTCCTGAGTTTCCTTCTTTGAAGTTTCTGTTGGCATATGTACACATCAATCTGCCAGGCTCAGAGGTGGAGCGCAAGGCTGATCTTCTTCTGGCCCAGCTGGAGAAGCTGGAGCACCTGGAGCCCAGTGAGGCGGAGACTGAGGGTGAGGAGGAAGAGGGTGGGTGCCTGTGAGGGTTTGGGGAGGGGGCTGGGCTGGGCCACACAGAGCAGAGTTTCCAGAAGCAGGCTGGGGACAGGGGCACTTAGTACTCAGAACAATCATGCAGTGTTCTGCAGTATGGAAAGACTTCCTGAGGCTGGGTCTCTGGACTTGGGCTTCTCAGAAAGACAGTGTCATTGGAAGAGACATAGAAACTCATGTTGATATTTTCAATTGTTGTCCCTCCAGTTCCAGCTTCTGCCCAGGCTGAACAACTGTCCCAAGGGCTAAAGACATCTTCAGCTCCAGCTCCAGCTCCACCTAGACTACCAGAGCCAGAGCCTGAGCAAGATCCAGAGCCCAAGCCAGAGAAAGAGCAAGAGCTAGATCCAGATACAGAGCAAGAGGCAGAGTCTCACTCAGAGCAAGAGCCAGAGCCCAAGCCAGAGCCAGAGCATGAGCATGATCCCGAGCCGGAGCGAGAGCCAGAGGAAGAGCAAGAGCTAAAGCAAGAGCAGGAACAAGATCCGGAGCCTGAGCAAGAGCAAGAGCTAGACAGAGCCAGAGCAAGAGCCATGGCCAGGGACAGGGCCAGAGCCAAGGGAAGATCCAGAACCAGAGCCAGAGGAAGAGCCAGAGCAAGCTCACCTAACCACTGCTGAAACATCAAAAGTACAAGAAACGCCAGCATCCAGGCGAGCCCAGGCTCCAGAGCTCCCACAAACACCCTCACCAGTCCCCACTCCAGAGCTGTCCTTCCCCTTCCCTGCCACTGTGCTTGTCCTCGTTTTGTCTTTGTCCTGCATCTCCTCAAATTTTATCATCTTTCCTCTTCACTTATATCCCTTGTATAAAATAAAGTGTTTTAATATTTTTAAAATTACCATTCAGTGGCATGAAGTACATTTCTCATGTGGTGCAACCCTCACCTCTGTCTAGTGACAGGACAGCTTCATCAACTCTGTAGCCATTAAGCTGTCACTCCCCATCCTGCCTCTCCTAGTCCCTGACAACCACTCCATTTTCTCTGTGTGTGAATTTACCTATCGTGGATTGTTCCTATCAGTACAGTTATATGTTATGTGGCCTTTTGTGTCTGGCCACATAATATGAGAAGGAACTGATTAATTTTTATTTTATGTTTTTAGTAAGAGGAAAATTACAGAAAAATCAAAGACTATACATAGAAACACAGAGCCGCGATAGTTATTATTGTCATAATCTTGAAATAGGAACTACTTTTGAATGACTGGAGAGCCAGACACCACAGAGGAAAAGACTGACTTTTCCTGGTCAAAACAAAACAAGAATAATGTCAAAAGCTTAAAAGACAAATCCCAGATTGGAAAATTCTTCATGGGCAGAGAAATGGTAATATGCATCCTAGTGGTACAAAGAGTTTTCATTTATCCATGTTTTTAAGGGGACAAAGGATATATTCCTGCAGTTCCAAAGGGAAGCAATTCATATGGCCAGTAAATGTCAGACATCCACGACATCCCTTATGATGACACACAACAATTTACACATTATCGAGATGTCATTGCCCCATCAGATGGGCAGGTCTTTATGTCTGGTGATGACCAGCTCTGGTGAGAATGTGGGAGAAGAGGTCCCAGCAGATGTCCTGGGAGACATGTTCGTAGGTACCCCATCTCAGGAACCACTCAGCAACTTCTATCAAAGTGAACACACTTGTCCAAATGCCAAGTTGTTGTAATCAGGGGAGGTTATTCCACCACCACAACGGCCCAGGTTTTCAAGATTTCTGTTGAAGTGTCTTCATCACAGCACTGGTGGAGGTAGGAAGGGGCTGGCAACATCTCTAAATCTTGTAGAGGGGCTGGGTGTTAAATTGAGCAGCTGCTGAGCTGCACACAGAAATTGTCATGTAAACATGTCATGTAGGCCAGTCTGTGTTGAGGGTCTCATATTGAAAAACATCTATGTGTTGTCAACATGCATACACACCTGTATGTAAATGACTGTTTAGGTGAGAGAGTAAGACAGACAGACACAGGACAGAGGAAGTCAAATGGGAGAGACAGGCTGGGAGATGTGACCAAGCCATGAATGAGGAGCAGCTCTGCTGGGTGGGACTTTCAAAACCTTTTATTCTCCTTTACATGATATGTGAATATTTTTAATATGCACATTAGTTTATGTTTATATAAACATTAACATCACATTAAATACTATCCACTAAACACTCACCTACTAAGTAAAGTACATTACCCGGTTTCAATTTTTGTAGGCACATATTACAAAGACAATAATGATTATAAGTAAATCAGTAGTTCAATATGAATAAAGAATAACATTAAAAACACAGTCCTTCCACCCAGATGCCCAGTGGGAGTCCACTGTGGTGTTCCTCTTTCCTGTTCTTGCCCTGTGTGCAGGCACGTGTGTGTGTGTGTGTGTGTGTGCACATGTGTGTGTGCAGGCGTGTGTCTGCAGGTGTGAGTGTGTGGAGGCATGTGGAGGTTTGTGTCTTTGGGTGTGTGTGTGTGTGCAGGGTTGTGTGATTGTAGGTGTGTATGTGCAGTCGTGTGGGTGTGCACATAGGTGTGGGTGTGCAGAGATGTGTGTGTATGTATGTATGTGTGTTTGTGTGTGTGCACCTGTCTGGGGAGAAGGTGCTGTAGGCCTGCAGACGACCTGCTGCCCCAGTGTCAGGTGAACTCAGGCATGCTGAGCGCACATGCCTGTGCCATCAGCAGTTTCACCACCATGGTGTCCTGTATCCAAGGCCAGGACCCTTTGCACCACTTGCCAGGCCAACTTCTTCAGTCAAAGTACCGCTTCCTCTGCACAGTCCTTGGTAGCTCGCAGCCTGCTCTGCACCATGTGATCACATTCAGACCAGCCTGGGAGGAGGTGGCCATCACTGGGTGTCCCCAGCATTATAAACAAGGAGCCCTAAGATCACACTGAGGAAGGACTTCTCCACAGTGACAGGGCTGCAGTGACACAGCATCGTTCCAGTCCAGCTGCTGCTGCCCCCAGGTGTGGCTGCTCCATGCTGCCACCTGCATTGAAGTAAAAAATGCCCAGCACAGTGGGGGGCTGCCACTTGTGCTGCCCTGGATGCTTGTCCCCATGTGAAGCACAGGGGAGGGTCGAGTAGGGCCTGAGGGCTGCAGCTCAAGGGAGCTGGAAGGTAAAGAGGAGCAGCCACATCCAGATGTTCAGTCCGGGAAGAGAGAAGTCTGTCAAAATGCAGAGCTCTGGCCAGTAATTACCTCATGTCTTTGTGAAGTGTATTGCTGCATTTCCCTGCTCAGCAAGAACTGCTTCTCCCTGGGCTGGACATCTGCGAAGGGAAGGGCTTGGAGCCCTGGAGAGAGGGGCCTGTTGGGCCAGAGCTGGACTCATGCAGAAGACAACATTCTACCTCCTGAGCACAAGGGGCCGGGGTGGGTGTCTAAGAACAATGCTTCCCTGAGATCCTCTCTGTTTTATCATTTATCTTTCTCTTCCTGAAGAATATACTTTCCATTTTAAGAGAAGACAGGGTTTGCCAAGATTGCAAACCACACTGAGGAGTCGATTCTGGGTTTGGCAACCCAAGTACACCACGTGATCTAGGACCTACTTGTCTAAGCTCTTTGTTCTGTTGTCTGGCAGCTGTGGTAAGACTGGAATAAGAAACATCTGCAGTGAGCAAATAGCCTGTGGAGAGGAGGGATGGGCGCCTTTCGCCTTGGTTGACACTTGAAAATTGCAGATGAGGGTTCTTGGAAGACATAATTATTAAAAAGATTAAAATTCTGTGCCTGCCCTCTAATGATGGGCATCCTATCCTAGCACTGAACTGCTGTTCACTCCACTATGAGCCAGTTCACCACTTTCCAGTGGTCCGTGACCACAGCCTGTCGTAGCAGGTCCTACATGGTCCATGGTGTCCGTCTGGCTATGGAAGCAAAGTACTTGCCATGAGGCCAAACAAATAAAGCCCTGGAGTATGGGATGCCCTCAACCTGACAGAGCCTCAAGGACACCCTCCGTGCACACACCAGGGAGACAGCCATTTTCTACTCAGAATCATTCCAGAACCTCCCCCAATATTGTTGACATTTTCCTTGATGCCTAAAACAGGAAGCAAAGAACTCTCTGGATGCGTCCAGAAGACACTGCACTTCCAAACGAGCCCCTGACTTGACTCATGGCAATAAAAGAGGCTTCAGTCTCCTCATCCACACCAACTCTTAAAGGGCACCAGAACCATCTCTAGGAGCCACAATCAATGTTCTGAACTTTCACAAGACGGACAACGTGATTCTTGTGTCGATGACTGTTCTCAGGAGAGGGCTGGAAAATCTCAGTAACTGTCAGGATTTTCTCAGTAAAACCAGTGAATGTCCGTGAATCTAGTGACAACCAGCAAAGAGGAGGAGGTGATGAGCTTCCTCACACTGGATGAGGAGTGACAGGAGGTCAGCACGTTTACCAGCCGTGGTCAGCTCTGATGACTTTCCAGGGAGATGTCTTGAGTGGCTGTGTCATTACACTCTTTAATGAGTTTGAAATGGAGCCTAACTTTAAACAAGAATGTAACCAAGAAGGGAAAGTCAAGCCCAATAACGAGCTCACCTTCAGCAGAGGAAACTGGGGTACAGCTGTGCAGAAGGACTGAGGGTTCTCAACCCAGCCCGGGACAGGACAACCCACCTCTTATTCCTAGTCAGGTGCTGGGGAGGGTGCAATGTTGGACGTGTGTTGACAGATGCTCCATGAGGCCTACTCAACACTTGGGAAAATCACAGCAGAATTCCAAACTAACTGGGAAACAGACTCAGCTGATAAAATAAATAGAGCCCAATGTGAACATTCAGAGACAACCCCTTCATACCAGACCTCCACCCTTGAAGTCCTCTGATTGCTGAGAGATCTTCTCTACAACACCTGGACTCTGCTTCCACTTGAGGCCACACCCCCAGCCCCTATCTGTCCCCCACCCCTTTCATCCAGCTCCTGACTCTACCAAAGTTGGGCTTCTCCTTCTGAAAATAGGTTGGAGACTCGATTTGTCCACAGTAGTCACTCTGTACACTTCAGGAACAACCTACTTATCGGCTGCACCTCTGGTCTGAGCTGCTTTCACCTAACATCACAAAAAGAAAACCAACCCCTGCATCAGGGGAATCGATGTTTGAAATGTAACAGACATAGGCAGGAAAGAAGCAGAGCTAAGTGGTTCCATTTAATCTGCCCCAGTCTTTGGTGCTAGGTGTCACAATCCAGCCACACCCAGATCTTAACAAAAGGGACTATGAGCTGCAACCACAGCAGTCCCACATTCTTTCCACCTGGAGCCTGTGCAGCTTTACAGATACTAACTTTACATGTACACCCCTGATGAGTTTAGTCTAGCGCTTTATAGCTTTCAGCATATAAAATGGGATACTAGATGCAAAGACTTGGAGGATGAGGGGTAGACATGGAGGGAACAGGAGGCTGTTGGTAGCAGAAGAAATGAAGTCATAACAATGGACAGAGGAAAAGAAACCTAGACACTCAATATTCTATTGTCACATAGTACCATGATGGCTGTGTGTAAAATTTTTATGTCAAAAAATAGTTAATTTGCTTCTGTACACTCTAATTAAGAAAGTACCAAGCTATGAAAATAAATGCTTCACTGCCTTTCTGGATAAAGAGGGTGAGGTATATAGAAGAAAAGAGTAAGTGTCAGGATGTCAGCAAAGGGGCTTAGTACTAGGATGTTTAAACAACTTTCCCTTCATTTGCCAAATCCATTTCAGTTTTAGGGGCTTCCTGGAGCACTGTGTTGCTAAGGAGTGTGGAGCTGTAGCCAGCAGGAGAGAGGGCCGAGGCTGACGAGTGTCTCCCATGGCTTTGGAGGTGGGCTTGGGGGGAGGTGCAGAATGGAGGGTTTGGAGGAGAGCTTGGTTCTGTTTTCCATCCTAGACAAGAAAAGTGGTGCTGCAGGTAAAGGTAGTGGAGAGACGCTATTGGCATTTACAAAATGTATTCAGATCACTTCTAACATTTTGTGGATATTACTGAATAAGGACATGCCCACTGTTGTTATAGACTGAGCTTCTTAGGACTTTAGTTATAGTCATAAAAATTAGACAGCATCATATGATAAGAGAGTCAATTAACAGGCATCCAGTCAGAATATTTTGATGGTGGTATGACATATTGTTTAAACAAGGCAGACATTTGCATCTATATTTTATTCCTGATGCTAATGGTGAATTTACAAAAGCAAGGAAACTTTCTGTTCTGTCAGACATGTTGGCCTTTAGAGGAACACTTGGTCCGGAATCAAGACTCCTGGGAACATGTCTTGCTGCAGGCCATTAATTAGCTGTGTGACCCAGCTCAAATCACACGTTCTTCAGGTCAGTTTCAGTAAATGACATGTTCTCTACCAACTGAGAAACTATAAAATCATTGCAAGCCTAGGCAAATTTATATCTTACAAACAAATGCACAATTCTCACAGGTGTAGTGTCATCGATATGAGGTTATATCTATAATGTTTTCTAACCTTACTTCACTAGCCATATGCTCTGCTTATAATCTTTTTGGGGGAGAACAAAACCCAGGTTCTTAGTAGGTGAAAGAGAGGTATGATCTTTTCTGGCCAGCAAAAACAAAACTACAAACAAACACTTCTTAGCCATTTATTTTCATTAGCAAGACTGTCAGGACATTTAACATTTCTGAATTGAGTTAATAAAAATAAAATCTGATTTTAACAAAAAGTCATCAAATGGAACCATTTTTTAGGGCAATTCTTTTGGGGTAATTTACTAGCAAATGTCTGGATCCTGTCTCAGAGCAGGTGAACTTTCAGCATCATCCTGGTCAGGAAGAAATCCAGACAACCTATGATGAAATCTGTTGCTTCGAATTCCTGTTCTTCACCACATGGTCAAAGCCAAAGCAAAAAAGAAGAGGGACGATCATGTGATCTGCTCAGTGTATTTACCACCAGACCCACAAGGCACTTTAGGCATGGTAAATTCACCTGATTGTTTCTGGCACCTTCTTACCTCTGATTTTCTGTTCCAACTTCCTAGATAACAAACAACCCCTGTCACCCCCAGCATGTTACTGGGGGCAGCTCCCTCTCCCATTCCTTTCTCAAGCAATATGTCCTTTTTCAGAATTGCTTCCATTGCTTTCTACCTCTCAGATCCTCAGTACTTGTCCTCGGTTAGGGGATAACATGAGAATAATTTGGATAAAGGAAAAAATAATGCTATTAGACCATTACATTTGTGTTAAATAATTTTCATGAGGGGAGCTCCAAGTAGCCTCCTCCCTTAAACGTCCATGTTCTAATGTCTCACACTTTCTTTACTTTTACTGTTTTCTGTTCTTCTTCACAGCATCTTACCAGGTATGGGCTCTGCAGAGTGACTTCATTCAAAAGAGGACAGTGTGGAAAGTAGGGAGTGGGGGGAGGACCTTTAAGTGAGAAAGTGGACAAACACTGCCAGGTTGATACAGGAGGTGCTCGGTTTCCCGGGGCTCAGGTTTCAGGACAGGCCTCTGCGTTTCCAGCCACTCCCTGAGGTCTCAGGCCCCCTCCTCTGAGCTCTCCCCTGGAGGAAAGTAACTGTTGCCAGTTAGACCTATTTTTAGCACCAACAGAAAAATGAGACCACAGGGGCCTGGCTTGTGCAATCCAGTGGCTGGGAGTGCTCAAGAGAGAGCACACAACAGTCTGATGCATACAAGTGGGACTCACCCCCCTTAACTGAATATTCACTAGGCAGGGTTGTCGCTGCTCACTTTCCTGGTGACAACCTGCACTTTGCTGGCTGAAGTGTGTATAACTTACTTTGCATCTAGCTTACTTTCAGCAGGCAGCTGCTCATTCTCTTGAGCCAGCCTACACTTTGTACTGAACTTTAAGTATGTTTTTCTTGCTTTCATGTTAGAAGTGACATCTGTACTGAACTCACTTTTGTGTTAAACTTGGTGTGGACCCTGCTCGATCTCTGGAGCATGCTATAGTCTCTCTGTGGAACCTGTATTCCTTATCTGTTATATTAAACCTGTTCTCACTTTCCCCTGTGACTCTGCCCTTGAATTCTTTCCTGTGGTGGAGTCAAGAACCTGGTAAGAGGACTGGGTGGGTTGAGGCTGACTACCAGGTTCCCTGCACCCTACCTCCAACATCAAGGTGACCAAGTGATCACGGTCAGTATCAACAGTGATGAGTCGTGTTGGTAGCATGTGCCTTTGATACGATGTGATGAGATGGGCACTTTACCTCTGTGACCTTCCTCCCAAAAAACATGAAACCTCAGTCTAATAATGAGAAAAATGTCAGACAAATCCCAACTGAGGGATGTTCTACAAAATCCCTGAGCAGTGCTCCTCAAACCTGTCAAGACCACCAAAGCAAGGAAAGTCTGAGAAACTCACAGTGCAGAGGAGCCTAAGGAGACACGATGAATCAGTGCAATATAGCCGCAATGGGATCCTGGAAAATAAAAGAGACATTAGGTGAAAACTAAAGAAATCTGAATAAAATACGTAATAATGCAGCCATATCCATTCATTAACTTTAACAAATGTACCACAGTAATGTAAGATGTTAATAACAGAGGGAACTGGGTGCCAAACATACGTGAACTCTGTACCATCTTCTCAACTATTTTGCAAACCTACAACTATTCTTATAAAAATAAAGTTTAATAAATACTAACTGAACAGAAATTTTTATGACCAGGAATCTCATCGTCTCAAATTCTCGATGCTTAATTTCTTTGAAAGCCTCAGCAATGACATCATTCTCAAACCACTGATGAGCCAGGTCATCTCTTGACTTTTTAGTCATCAGTCTACACAATGCTGCAGAAATAGTCACCTGCTGGTCATAATCTAGAGATTAAAAACATGTCTACCATGCTTGGTCTCATGGACAATTATTGGTCTCATGGGTTAGTTCAGTTGCTTGGAGTACAGCCTGGTAATACGAAGGGCAAGAGTTCAGATCCCATACCAGCCAGGTGCAAAAAAAAAAAAAAAAAAAAAGTATATTGCACCAAAGAACGACAGAGGCTTCTAACACCAAGGTCAAGGGTTCAGATTCCAGTACCAGACAGCATCCCCCCCACAAAATTTTTTTTTAAAAAAAAGGATGCTAGAAAGATGTCTAAAATATATTATGGGAAAAAGACATTACTGAACAATATACTGTATATAGTATAACTACTGGAAATGTAAATATATGCATATATGTGCACTTGTGTTGGTAAATATAGTTGGAGGAATACATACACATTATCATTTACTAAAAGGCTACACAGGCATATGTGCATTGATAAAGAAGCTATATTACTGAAACATACCTAAACTGAATTGTGATAAATTAAATAATTTTAAAGGCTTTAACAGAGATTGCTATTTGAAGGAATTATACTGAGTATTTTTGCAAAGCAATGTTTATTTCTTAACACATCCCTTTGGATGATCAGTGCGATCTAAAGAGAAAAAAAAGCGTGCACTGGGAGTCAGGAGAGTTGGCACTCATTTTCTAAAAAGCAACCGTCTAGTACTTACTAGACACGTATCAGGCACCATCCTAGGTGCCTGACATACATTACTGAACAGACAAAAATCTCTGTCCTGAAACTTACATTCTGGTGGGGAAGACGTCCATTACACAAGATAAATAAACGACATATGTAGTGTGCCAAACTATAAATGCTGAAGACGAAACACAATGAAGCAAGCCAGGGGCATATGAGCTGTGGTGGGTGGGGGTGGGAAAGGTTGAAAATGTAGACAACATGGTCAGAAACAGCTTCACACAGAATCAGGTGGACAGTGTGTGCCTCAAAGAGTAGCCAGGGCAAGATCGAGGCTTAGTGTCCCGAGATCTGGAAAAGAAAGCAGCTCAGCGTATCTCAGCAAGTGCAGAGGAAGCGTATGGGAGAGCAGAGAGGCAAAGACAGGACACGGACCACTGGGGACAAACGCGGGGCGCGCACTTCGCCTACGATGGCTTCTCTGAGCTGCCAAAGCACATTTTCTCTTCTGCAGTCAAAGATCCCGGCTCAGCTGCTGAAACTCTCTGGCGGTTCCTCGGACAAGAGGACACACGGGGACAGGGACGCACACACGCTCTCCAGGAACAGAGCTGAACGTCCAGGAGAAAGCGTCAAGAGTCCGAGTCCCGGCAGGGAGAGGAGTCGCCGCAAATAGCAGCCAGAGGCCCCTCCACGCGGGAGCGCGATGGAACCCACCCCGACCCCAGTGTGCGACCGCAGGGAGGCTGGGGCGGGCACGGGATACACCCCCGGGGTGCGGGCGCCGTGCAGGGGGGCGAGGAGGCCGGACCCCGACCGCGCCGAGGCAGGGGCAGGAGCGGCTCCTCGGGCATCCCGGGCGTCCGCCACAGGGGGCTGGACGCCAGCGGCCACCTCGAGGCGCCGGGGCGGCAGCCGGGAGCGGGACAAAGTTCCCGAGCCCCGCCGCGCGCCCCCGCGGGCCGGCCCACCCCCTCGAGAGCGGCGGGTTCCAGCGGTCGAGCCCGCAGCGCCCGCGCCACCGCCCGCGCGACCCTTTCCCGCCGAGCGCGCGGGTCGAGGAGGGAGAGCAAGAAAGAGCGGCGGCGGCGGCGGCCCGCACTCACCATGACCCTGGTGGCTGCGGCGCGGCGACCCGGCGGCCGGCGATGCGCGGTCCAGAGTGGCCGGCGTCTCTCTGCCCCGCGCTCCCGCGGCGCCCGCTCTACTCACCCCACCCGCACCCACGCCCGTCGCGCGCACGCCCGCGCTTCCCCGGCCCCTCGAGCTCGCGCCCCTGCCGCTGTCGCGCGCGCTCCCAGCCTCGGGGCTTCTCGCCTCCGCCTTCCCGCCCCTCCCCAAGCCCGACCCCGGAGCCTTGGGGGCCCCTTTCCGGGCTTACGGCTTCTCTCGCGTGGTCGCTGCGCCCCCTGCCCCCCGGGCGGCGATTTGCAGGCCCAGCCGCGGCCCCGGGAGGCAGCGATGGCCGCGGGAGCCTGGGGAGCCGGCGGCGACGTGGAGGACGAGGCACTGGGCCTGCTTTTCATTGGTCTCCGTGGTTTTGAAGCATGTTTTGAGGGGGAGTGGATCTTGCTCAGGTGGGTTTGCAGGATGTCGGGCTTCTGGGTATAGGGAATGAGGTGGGTTCCTTTTGAGATGGGGTCGTGGGCCGCTCAGTACCCACAACCGTTCTGGGCAGGAGATTGTGTCTCACGCGTCGCTTCCTCCGGAGGGTTTTATTCCACGGGCTTCTCAGCGAATGGCACCAATGGTTAGTTTACTCAACAGTTCATTGTGACCAGAATGTATGGGATCTTAGATCCTGGGTTTTTTTATATTTTTGGTGTGGCAGAGTGAAAGGTTTCTGAAAACGCAGAATTGTGTGAGTGTTGCATGACCTTCCCTCCTCTTTAGCCTTAACAACGTGTGCTTGCTTTTTTATCTGGCGGACGTGGTAAGCTTGAAATGCACTCGAAGGCGAACATGTTGATTGGGGTCGAGAACAGCAGGTCTGGGTGTGCACGGAGGTACCTACGACGTGCACCAGCATTCCACCGCTGAGTGGTGCGGCCGTACTTGCAGAGTTGTGGAAAGTAGCAGAATGCAAAACCATAGGAGCCGGGGCTGCGTCTGAACTGTCCTATAATCACCTAAAGTTCATGAACAAGTAGGTGTTTGTTAACCAAGACTCCTAAAATCTCAGGAGTCAGCTTTGCTGTGTGGTATTGGGTAACTTACCTAACCTCTCTGTGCTCCCGTTTCCTGATATATAAAATGGGGATAAAAGAGCACTTACATTGTATGTTGTTGTTAGGATTAAATGAACATGAGTAAAATACTAGAAAAAGCACTACTTATTGATGGGTTGTTGAGTTGATGCCTATGAGAATCAGAAAGTGATATTCTATTTAATGCTGGCATATTTTCATAAAAAGTGCCCAGAGGGCCAAAATCAAATATACTATTCGATATTAGTTTCATTTATTCACTTTGTTCATTCAACAAATATTTGAGTGCCTACTATGTACTAGACATTGTGGTAAGAGCTGGAGATACCGTGGTGAACAGAAACAAACACAGCCCCTGCCATTAGGAGTTTTCAGAACCTGTGATGATCTGTGACATCCAGAGACTGGAAGGAAATTTACTCAACTATTCACCAGATATTAAGTGTTTTTTCCTGGGATAAAAATATGACAGAATTATTTTTAAAATATTTTCTCTTTATTTTTCATAATTTTACTTGTATTATTTTTTATCTTTAAAGCTCTAAAAATAACTTACAAATTCTTCGTATACTGAACTATGAAAATCCTGTTGTCATTAATCTGGTGTAGTAGAATGTGGGTTCTTTATCCAGATAGTGACTCTGGCGTTATTCTGTATGGATAGCAGCTGAGGATTTAAAACAATACAGATACCTGGGACCCATCCAGTGGTCTCAGGTACACGTCAGGAATATGAATTTTTAACACATGCCACAAATGAGGCTATGCAGGCAGGTGGTCCATGGACTTTGTTTTGAGAAACACAAGTCCATCGTCTACTCAGGGAAAGTTTTAGTCTATTTTTTTGACAACACAAAGGAAAACAAAATTGTTTAAAGTGACCACTGACTTCCAAGCACTCTGCTGCTGTTTGCTTACAGGAATTGTGTCACTTATGTGATCTATACTTTGCAAAGCACACCAGGTTAACATGTAGAAGGAACTGTTAGACTCTGAATTATCCCTCTTCTTCTGCATTACCAATTAGCCTGACCATCTTTATTTTACTTTTATTATCTAAAAACACATTAACCCACAGTCAGAAGGAGATCTAAAAAGTCACATCACATCTCGTCTATTTCTTAAGATATTATTTCATGGTTTTTTTTTCTGTCACTGCAATAAAGGAATAAGAGAGAACAAATGCCTGAGAGTTTTTTTTTTCACCAATATTTCATTAAATTGAAAAAGGGAGTGGTTCTAGCTCTATAAACACAAGAGTAGGAAAGTGCCCTAACTGATATAACTTGGAAGGGTCCTGAAATAAATATGACATGAATTCCCACTTATTGATCAATGAAAACACTTTTTTTTAAAGATAACCAATAAGAGAATCTTAACCCTTGACTTGGTGTTGTCAGCACCATGCTCTCCCAGTGAGCTAACTGGCCATCCCTATATGGAATCTGAACCCAGGGCCTTGGTGTTATCAGCACCACACTCTCCCCCATGTGCCACGGGCTGGCCCCAGTGAAAAGATTTTAACATGCTATCACTAACACGATTATATAAATCACTCATCTCCTGACCAGGACGGAGGGATAAAAGATGAAAGAGCAGAGAGAGACCAGACATATTATACCGGTTGAGCTTCCTCCCTCGTGGAGGGAAACAACAGGGGGAGTAAGTGTCTCCCCTAAGAACCAATATGGTGTATTAGTCTGTTTTCTGTTGCTTGTAACAGAGTACCTGAAACTGGGTGATTTATAAGAAACCCAATTTATTTCTCACAATTTTGGAGGCTGGAAAGTCCAAGGCCTAGGGAGGCACATTGAAGGTCTTGTTCTTGATGGGACTCTCTACAGAGTCCCAATGCAGTGCAGAATATCACATGGCGAGGGCTGAGCAAGAGAACATTTCCATATGCTTTCTTTCTGTCCTGATCAAGCTCTGTCTTCATAACGGATTAATCCATTCACAAGGACAGAGTCCTCACAATCCAATCACCTCCCAAAGTCTCTACCTTTTAAATACCATACTCTGACTTCCCACCCCCTTAACACTGTTACAGTAGAGATCAAGCTTCAGTGAGCTTTGGGGGGACGTTCAAACCATAGCATATGGGAAACAAGACATATATGCATATTTACATTTACATGTATGTAGACATACTGCTATGGTCTGAATTGGTGTCCTCCCCAAATTCATATGTTAGAACCTAATACCCAGTGTCATAGTATTTAGAGCTGGGATCTTTTGGGAAGTGATTAAGTCGTGAAGGTTCCATGACTTAGAAGAGGCTCGAGCGAGCTCCTTTGCCTCTTCCACTGTGTGAGGACACAGCAACAAGGCACCATCTGTGAAGCAGAGAGCTGGCACCAGACACTGAACATGCTGGCACCTTGATCTCGGACTTCCCAGCCTCCAGAACTATGAGCAGTAAATGTCTGTGGTTTATAAATGACCCAGCCTACGGTATTTTGTTACTGCAGCCCAAACAGATGAAGGTATTTACATATATGAGGGTATTTCAAAAAGTTCATTAAAAAATGGAATTAAAAGATAATATGAATCTTTCCATTAACTTTTTGAAGACCCCTTGGATGTATATATGAAGTACTAAGTAACAAAAATAATCCAAGGAACATCATTAGAAAGGTACGTAATTAATTGCTAAATGTACTTTATGCTAGTGTTTCTCAAGTCTGTGTATCAAAACCTGGAGGACATTAATAAATTAAAGTTCATCTATATCCCTTCCCCACCTTCAGTATGCCTGGTGTGAAACCTGCAAATCTGTATTTAAAGCTCCCAGGACAGTTACAATGTACAGGTAAGGCTGAAAACCAGTGGCTCAGAGGAGCTAGACAGACACATGGACATCAGTCAGGAAAGTCTTACTGAGAAGGAAAGTGGACAGAGGTTGCAGGGTAAATAGGACTGAGGTAGTCAGAAAGGAGGGAGCAGAACAGTATACAGGGAAGAGAACAGTAGTAAGTAGCAGGAGTCCAGAAATAACTGTGGCTCAAGAATAACCTCAAGACCTTATTCTTGAAAACCCTCACATGATGCATCCACGGACAAATGACCTATGCTAATAGAGTGGACGAGAAGACATGACAAGATGGTTTAGCAGTAAAGATCTTGGACTTTCAAGAGTTAGGAGACTTTGGTTCCTGACTGTGTGACTTTGCCCCAGTCACAGTATCTTTTACCCTTAGTTTCCTCAAAGGCAGTGTAGGGAAAGTGAAGGAAAGTGGCCAGGGCCCCTTACATGTTCAGAATCTTGCTGAGCATTTGATGTAAATATGCATGTGTGCCCAGGTGTTCCTTGGTTATTGTCTAATGTAATTGCACATGTGTACCCAGGTGTCCTGGGTTATGGATTTAAGTATAAAGTATGAGTGGCTCTGATCCGCAGGGCCCCCTGCTCCTAGGATGCCCCCAGGGGCCACAGGGAGGTCGTTACAGCTGCTGCAGGCTGTTGCTGCCAGGGTCCCTGGGATGCTCCCAGAGGCCACCACTGCTGCTGCTGCAGCTGAATACTGAGCTCTTGTAACCTGCCAATGGCTCCCAGGATCTTTCCCAATTACCTAGCTCATGGACCTGCATGTGAGGGATCTGGTGACCCAGCCTGTACAATGCGTTTTGAAGGGTCTGTGAGCCCTAGCCTGACAGGACAGGCAGGTATTTAAGGATCTCTTCTACAGATCAGTTTGTGAAGATCGGAGTTCCTAAAGCATTCTGAGGAGATGTCTGCACAGTGTTCCCCATTTCCAGAAATGGCACACCATTCACCTAGAAGGTCAGGCTAAAAACCTGGGAGTCATTTTTGATTCCTTTCTTTTCCTCATCTGCCCCACATCTAACCTGTCTGCTAATCTTGATGATTCACCTTCTAAAATCTTTTCCAAATCTGTCCACTTTTCACCCACTTCACTTCATTGATTATTACCCTAAACCAAGCCACTACCTTTTACTTAGATTACCAGAGTTTTGGGGTTCAATAGGTCTGTGATAGGGCCTGAGGACTTGCATTTACAACACATTTGCAGGTGATGCTGACGCTGCTGGTCCAGAGACCATTCTTTGAAAACCACTGCTTTAGAGCAACGTTCTCGACCATGAGTGCACATCAGAATCAGCTGGGAGCTTTAAAGACCACTGTGCTTCTCTTTACAATAGCCAAGAGTTGGAACCAGCCCAAATGCCCATCATCAGATGAGTGGATACGGAAAATGTGGTACATCTACACAATGGAATACTACTCAGCTATAAAAACGAATGAAATACTGCCATTTGCAACAACATGGATGGACCTCGAGAGAATTATATTAAGTGAAACAAGTCAGGCACAGAAAGAGAAATACCACATGTTCTCACTTATTGGTGGGAGCTAAAAATTAATATATAAATTCACACACACACATACACACATACACACACAAACCGGGGGGGGGGGGGAAGAAGATATAACAACCACAATTATTTGAAGTTGATACAACAAGCAAACAGAAAGGACATGGTTGGGGGGAGGGGGGGAGGGAGAAGGGAGGGAGGTTTTGGTGATGGGGAGCATTAATCAGCTACAATGTATATTGACAAAATAAAATTAAAAAAAAAAAAAAAAAAAAAAAAAAGACCACTGTGCTTGGCTTCTACCTCCACAGATTCTGACCCATTTGGTATAGAGATGAGGTCTGGCCATTTGTAATTGTTAAATCTCCCTAGGTGACTGAAAATGTGCACTGAGGGTTGAGAAAGTGGCAAGTCTTAGAGGAATGGCCAAGTTTGTTTGCTTCTTGTGGCTTTCGCACTAGCTGCTCCTACTACTTGGTATGCTCTTCCTCTAGGTCTTTCCATGGCTGGATCCTTCTTGTCATTCAGGACTCAGATTAAATGTCACCTCCTCAGGTAAGCCTTCCCTGATTCTCCAGATCTAAAATAACTAACTTTATCACACGATCTTGCTTGTTTTCATTACAGGTATTTGTTTCTGAGGCTTCCCCATTGATGCTTATATTCTATATGCTCTAACTTATAACATAAGCATCTTGAGCACAAGCACATTTTTCTTATGCCCTGTGGCATCCCCAGCACTTAGAACATTGCCTGGCATCTAGAAGTATTCAATATATGCGAAGAAAAGACAAAAACCCTTAAGTTCTTTCAGTTCTTCAGTGTTCTTTGCAACTGGATTTTAGTAAAATGTTTTATTTATGCAATAGAATTGAGCCATCTGTGAAAAAAGCATAAATTGACTTTTTCATTAATGTATTAGTCTGTTTTGTGTTGCTATAACAGAATTACCTGAAACTGGGTAATTGATAAAATTACAGAGGTTTATTTGGCTTATGATTCTGGGACAGCTGCAACTGGCTCAGGTCTCAGGCTGCTTCTACTCATGGCGGAAAGTGGCAGGCAGCCGGTGGGTATGAGTAGATCACATGTGAGAGGAAGCAAGAGAGAGAGAGGGGAGGTGCCAGTGTCTTTTATATGACCAGCTCTCATGGGAACTAATAGAGCGAGAACTCACTAAGGACCCCCACCCCCCAGAGAGAGCATTAATCCATTCATGAGGAATCCACCCCCTTGACTCAAACAGCTTCCAGCACTGCCACATTGGGGGCCAGATTTCCACATGAGTTTTGGTGGGGACAACACATCCAAACTCTATCAGTAAATATATCTTCATTTCCCTAGCTCATCCTTTCTTCACAGGAACCCTATATTAAACCTTCTGCAAATCAAGTGGTTATCCCTGCTGTGGATTGGATGTCTCCCCAAACTCATTGAAGCTTGGTCCCCACTGTGACAGTGTTAAGAGGGTGGGAAGTCCTATTATGATAATTGAAAGGTGAGGCCTTGAAGTGATTGGATTGTGAGGATGATGCCCTAGTGACTAGATCAATCTATTAGTGGTTTAGTGGTCATCTGCATGGTTCTGATGGCTTTAAAAGGAGAGCATGTGAGTTCTCTCTCTGTTCCTGTCATATTTGCTATGTGATACCCTGCATCGTTGTAGAGCCACCACCAAAGCCCTCGTCAGACGTGTTCCCTGTACTTCGGACTTCCCAGCCTCTGAAACTAAGAAATTTCTATTTCTTCATAAATTACCCAGTTCCAGATATTTCTGTTAAAAGCAACAGAAATGGACTAATACAATCCCTTAATGTATTATTATATATATTTGCTCATAATAGTGCTTCTTAGGGAATACAGCTGTAGGGAAAATGAGATATAAATGGTCAGGGCCCCTCAGATGTTCAGAACCTTGCTGAGCATTTGATGTAACTATGCCTGCGCACCCAGGTCTTCCTTGGCTATTGTCTGATGTAGATGCGCATCGGTGCGTAGGTGTTCCTGACTTGTCTGGCTTGCACCCAGGTGTGCTGGGCTATTGGACTTAAGTATAAAGGATGAGTGGCCCTGATGCACAGCACCCCCCCACCCCTGGGAAGCCTGGAGGGGGGTGGGCAACAAGGAGGACACTTGTATTGCTAGGTGAGTACACCAATTGTATGGCCAAGCCAATTGTATTGTTAAAGCAATTCATAACTAAAGCCAAAATGTTTCATTATTTTAGTATCATATCCTTTTTTAATGGCTAGTCTTCCCCTGCAGGAACTGGGTGGACTCTGGAGAAGGACACCAGACTACTACTATCAGTTTAACCAAGTAGTAGTCCTGATTGCAGCTGCTGTACCAGAGGTGGGATGGTGGCTAATGCAGATTCACAAGGCCTCAGGTGCATGGTATGTGATCACCAGTTTGGTGAATGTGGCCTTTTCTATCCAGATTAGGAAAAAGAAAAAAAAAAAAAAAGATCAGGAAAAGATTGCATTTGTTTGGGATAGACTACCGTGTTCATTTACTGTTGTGTCTCGAGTCTGTGTTAACTGAACCACCCTCTGTCATAACGGAGTCTGAAGTGATCTAGATCACCTGAACCCACTGAATATCAAACTCATCCATTAAACGTACTTTGAAGAGTTATTCTGAATATGAGAAACAATATATGTAAAGTGCCTAATACATAGCAGGCCCTCAATACATGGTAGTTGTCTTGTTTTAGAAAGAGTTGTGTTTGCTTGCTTATTTTCTAATAGACTAAGATGTAAATGGCACTGTAGGTAGCATGTCTTAACTAATGATTAAGCTACATATGGGATCACTAAGGTCACCGGATGGATAAAGCCACAGTGAACCACATCAGATTATTAACACTTAGACAGCTACGTTGTAGAAAAGATGTGGTTCCTCACGTTGTACACTCACCTGCTGGGGAAGCGTATTTCTAATCTGTTTCTTTCTGTATCTTTACCCTGACACATAGAATTTCGCATATTCAGATGCTAGTTATTTGTTCCTTAGTCCTACCGCAGTCCTACATCAGTCCTAGTTTTGGATGTTTGGCATATCCTTTATGAAATGGCAAGGTCCAATGAGCAACTGACAAGGAGTAAGATCATAATGGAAGATAACTGGAGCTAACTCTGGGTCAATAACAACTATTATCAATGTAATGGTTGACTTGTGGAACTGTAAGCCACTATAATGATTAAAATATTGTTAAATCTGGCCAAAAAGTAAGCTACATTTACTTTATGGCACCCAAAGCTAACATTCTCTAAATACCCTTTGATGAGCTATACACAAATAAATGTTTTTGTGTGTGTGTGTGTGTGTGTGAGTGACCGGTAAGGGGATCGTAACCCTTGGCTTGGTGTCGCCCCCACTGCGCTCAGCCAGTGAGCGCACCAGCCATCCCTATATAGGATCCGAACCCACGGCCTCGGCGCTCCCAGCGCCGCACTCTGCTGAGTGAGCCACCTGGCCGGCCCTCACAAATAAATATTCTTATTAAGTCCTTATTTTTCATTTCACTCTAACAAACATAACTGATACTTTTGAAATATGAAAGAGTGGATAGATATAAGTAAATACACAAGTAAGATAAAGCAATCTATCTCTAAATCGAACTACATAATGGAATTTTCTTTATATTTAGTTTTTCAGAACTATAAAAACATGTCCCTGACTTGCAACCATCACATAAAGTCAGTTTGCTTTAATAAACACACCTTAAAAGTGAAGATACCATGAATCAATCCAGAATCTACCTCAACTGTAATTTCTAAAGTCATGGAAACCAGTGTCCTTAATGTTGTCCTTGTGGTATATCATTCCATAAATTTTTCTCTGTGAACACCTGAATTCTGTATCATGCCATATTTTATACATACAGTTTATATACACTCATATATCCTGTCAACACAGATTGTATTTGTAAAATATTCCTAACAGTCAGACAAAATGCATTTTGAAATATTAATGTTCTATTGAAATTAACTGCCTTACACATTTTCAAGAATTAAATTCTGAGTATATTAAGTATTTTTGCTGAAAAGCAGGCACTGAGGAGTCACCAAATTGCAACCGAATCTTTCTTGAAAATACTACTCTTTAGAAGAAATTTTTAAAATTCAGAACTCAAGACTATAATATAAGCATTTCCATATTAACAAAACCAGAAGTTTCTTCACAAAGCAAAGCTACAAATTAGATTTTTAAAAAATGACATTAGTGCTCACTTTAATAAACAGAAATTGATGTTACTATAATGTAGTTAAGTCCAATTCCTGATAGCTTTGACGAATGAAGGGAAATACACAAAATTATCAAATGTCAGCGAAGTAGCAGCTTGAGGCCAGAAGGAGACAGACAGACAAAAGGAAATGGGAGGGGGAGGAGATACATAACGCTAAAATGCTTAGAATGAACTAGACCTTGGCCCAGCTCCTGACCCACTATAATCTACGCAGTCATCTCTATTGCCAAAAAATTAACGGTCGAAGCAAATTGATCACTGTGAGCAAGGAATGTAAATCCTGCATTTGGTTTCAGATTTGTGAGACAGAAAAAGCTAAATCAGTAAAAGATATAAACAGCCAGGAGCGGTGTGAGAGAAAGGGGGAGGGGAGGAGTGTAATGAAATAAAAGCTAACTGTGCTCAAGTCTTAGCACTGAGGCTACTCCGCGCTTACTACAGGGGCAGGGCCGCCTGGAGCCCTCCCCGTGCAGGGCTGGAGGCAGGGGTTGTGGACGATCCCCCCGCGATTCAGGGAAGAGGGTGGCGGGCGCCGGCGCGCCCGGAACACGCGCACAGTCGAGGCGATTAACTCCTTCCTCGCCAGGACCTGGGGCCGTGAGCTCCCGAGCGGGGCGCGCACGGGGCTGGGGCGGCGAGGAGCGCTTCCCCTCCTCTGCAGGGAGAAAGGAGGCAAGGGGCGGCACCGCACCCCGGTCCCCAGCCCGGGCGCATCAATGACCCGTGAGGTTCCTCAGCACCGTCCCGTGGGCCCAGAGGCTCAGGACCTGCTGCACCGAGAGGTTGATCATGGAGTGGTCGCCCCCCTCCGCCTTCATCTTCCCCGGGGGGCGCGCGCCGCCCTCTCCTCGGGCGCCCGGCGTCGGCTGCGACGCTCGGGAGGCGGCGGGGGCTGCGCGGCTCCTCCAGACCTTCGCCGCCGGGGGAGGCTGCGGGGCGCCGGGCTGGGCGCTGCTGCTGTCGCCCACGGGCCTCCAGGGGGGAGCCGCTCAGCGTGTCTCCCAGGCTGCCCCCTCCCCGCCGGGGAGACATTGAGGACAGCGGACGGGGAGGGGAGGGGGCCGGGCGCTGTCCCCGCGGGGCCCCCCAGCGAGCCCTCGGGGCGGAGGAGGCCGCTGCCGCCGCTCCCTCTCAGGGGCAGCGCCACGCCGCGGGGGCCGAACACTCTAGGAGGCCGAGGTCACGCCGGAAGGCCCAAGGTGACGGGGGCAGTCGTGACCCGCGTGGTGAGGTGCATGTTGTATCAGTTCAGATATTTGCCTTCCCGATGTTTGCATTTCGCTGTTGATAAGGATGTTTGCAGACAACTTTTTTCAGTGGTTTAAAAATCTCAACATTTTGATGTATTAATTTACTAGTTTTTTTCTAAGTCTGTCAAGTGATCTGGATAGGTCACTTACTTGCAGAATATATGTCAAAGCCACTAAAACAGAAATGGACTCACCTTACCATTCAACCGGTCCTTCTTCCCGGAGCAAGAACTTGGGCCTCCCGTGGCTCCAGGGTCTGAAATCTGTTGACGCAGGACTGGGCCGGTGTCCCAATCCTCAGCGCCATCACAGGCTCTAGCTCTTTTTCGGGTGGTCTTCCTCTTATCTAAATTGTAAATCTTATCCGAGGAAGCGTCTAAAATCCAGCTACAGCAAGTTAAACTCCTGCTTGAAGTTTGAAACAAAAATTAAGTTTTGGAGATAACATAAGTATGCACTGGCCAGTGGCTCCCCGCCCCCGCCCCAACTCTGTCTTTTTTCAAATCTTCTGCCATCTGGTAAGAAAATTTGCAAAGGGAAGTGAAGAAATACATCCTATAGCCATATCATCAAGTATATTTGGCAAAGCACTGAAGGGTTGAATCTCCTGTAAAATGGTACTTTTGGTGATCACTTAAAAAATAATAATTACACACTCATATACTTTTTAAATTTATGTGTGTTGTCTTTTTAATGTCACAGCAGAGGAAAGGGAAATGTTTTCATCATTAATAGGAACTGAGCCAAAACTCATAATGTAGAGTTTGTCTTCCTCCTATAATTTAGATTTAATTAGATTTGTTAATTTAAGATTACAGATTATCAGAATATGCTAATTATCCTGATTTGATCATCGCATGTTGTACCCTGGTATTGATATTCAACTCTACCCCACAAATATGTATAATAAAATATTTTTCAATAAAAAAGATTATAGAATATCAGACATAAAAGAGGCTTTAACATTTTTCTGATTCATTTTATTTTACAAATAGGAAAACTGACTCTGTGGAATTAAGTGACTTGACAGATACTATAGCAATTCAGAATCTAGTTTCTGAATTCTTAGTCTGTTATTCTTTGTAGCAGCCATACTATCTTTCTTAATTCACTATTAACTTCCTAACTTTAAGGTTCTGGAAGGAGAGGTGCAGTTTATCTAATGGTGTCATTAAGGTATTTGGCATCATTACATGATTAGTGATGTTAGGGGATATGACCACAGTCAATGAAAGGTTCATAGCAAACTCTCTGAGCAGGAGCTCATTAAACTCTCATGTCAGGAACTTTTAGTTAGTTTACATGGAGTTGATTGGGGTTCTAATGATTACACACTATTATTTAAAACATAATAGCATACATTTTAAACATTCAGAACCTGGGACAGTGCCTGGTACAGGATGCTCCGTAAACATTTGTTGAATGAATAATTACATGAACTTCATAGATAAGTCAGCATTTTTCTTGTTCTCCATAAATTTTTTAGGGATCAGGGGCATGTTCGAGATGGAAGGACAGCCTGTGCCTCTCCCTCCGTTTTCCGCTTCCTTCTTGTGCCCTCTCTCTACCTGTGGGTGCAAGACACTAGCCTTCCATCTGCTGCCAGCTACCACTCCCTCTGCCCAACATAGCTCCTTGCCCATTACCACGGTCTTAAAAAGGGAGAATACATAATGCCATTTGAATCCTGAGAATTTATACTCTGAAGTCGGAATGTGAGGATAAAAAGAAAAAGATTCCGATAAAATCATACACACAGAGAGAATCCTGTATTTGGCAATATAGGAGACTAAGTTTCTCCCCTAAAAAAATCATCTCTAAAAATTACCCTGCATCGAACCTGGTTGTATTACAGCTAGAAGGCCTCACGTAAAGTAAGGGTTGATTAAACACCACCTGAATATTCATGATACATAACCCACACTAGATTAGATTCATAAATTATTTAATTATTGAGCTAAAATAAGGAAACCTATTCTAAGAACAAAATGGGGAAAATGGTGTTTCACTGATTTTAAGTGAGATTACACATTTTTTTCATGTGTATAGGAACACTAGATTACCTTTTCTAGAGACTTTTTATGAATTTCGCTCTTTCTTCTTTTGGGTAATTTATCTTTTAAAAAAATGTAGTTGCTTTTATATATTTAACAAATAAACCATTTGTGACATGTTTTGTATGAATTTTTTCAGTTTGTCAATTGTCTTTTAACTTTTTTAATCAGGTTTTTCTTGTCATGCAGGAATTTCTGATGTTTCTGTTGTCAGTCTTATGATATCTGAGGCTTCTCTCATGCTTTTAAAGTATATTCTCTTCTCTCAGATTTGATTTGTTTAAAGTCGCCTATGTATTTCCTAGAAATATTATGCTTTGTTTGTTTGTTTTTATGTTTACACCTTTGGTCCACCTGAAATTTTTGGGGGGGGATGGGGGAAGGGAAGGAAAGTTTTTTAAATTTAAGGAGTTCAGTAGAGATCCTGATTTTTTTCTAGAAGGTTACATAGTTGTCCCAAAACATTTATCGAATCATCCATCATTTTTCCACGGACCTAAAATACCTGCTATATCATAAGCAAAATTACTATAAATACTTGGGTTTATAAATACTTGGATGCCCTGAGCCAACATGGAAGAAGTCTGGCTACACTGGAGGAAGCATACAGAGGGACCACACAGAGACAGGAAGAGGTGCTGGATGTTCCTACCCTGCTCGTTCCATCTTACCAGCTCAGCCACCGGATATGTGCATGAACGAGGCTTTGAGATGATCTCAGGCACTGTCCTACCACATCCTTGTGAGAAAGAAACCTCAGGCAGAACTATCCAGCTGAGCTGCTCCCAAATTCCTAGCTCACAGATATAATAAATGACTGTTGTGTTAAGCTCCTGTTTTAGGATAATTGCTCCATAGCAATAGACACTAAAACAATAATACATACAGTACATTAGTACAGTGTGTTAGCACATTTAGTACATTAGCACAGTTCTTGGCAGGTGCGTTAATTGGCCATATTTTGGGGTAGTTTTAGTATTTTGTAGTATTTTAGTATTTAATTAGTATCTTTATTGTTTTCGTGCATGAGAGGGCGAACTATCTGTAGAAATGGAGGTGTAGTTTTCTAACCAAAGCACCAGGCGGAGCCAGCTCCTAATTTTTGACCTCCCTTTTTAGAAGATGAACTCAGCAAAATGGAAAAAACTCTTCAGAAACAAAATGTGTTAGAGAACACTGTGTAAACAAACCCTAAAACACAAGAAACCTTATTTTGATGAATAACTCTGCCCCAGGCTGGGTGTGCAGACAAAAGACAAGAAAATCTCCACCCCCACCCATTTTTAAATGCAGCAGTGGAGGTTATATTTTCTTTAATCCCTGAAAAGAAGGGATCTGCAAGCCTATGATTTCTAAACAATGCTGGACTTAATCTCTGCCATTATCTAGAAACACGGCAAAAACAGTCTGTGTTCCAGTTAGCTTCTGACAGTAAGAAGATTTTTCTGAATATTGATTTATTGGCTCCCAGATAACATTTGTACAATCATTTTGTTTAAGATTTTTAGGTTTCTATTTTTCCTAGTTCTTTATTTTGTATACACAGGATTTAATGGTCTAGTGACTGTGAAAATGGGCCGTGATTCCAACTGCAGGAAATTGGGGAACCAAATCCTTTAAAATGAATTGTCTGAGCAAAATACATTGTACTTCTCTGCCTTTTCCAACAAGTTCAAAGCAGACTTTACACATAATCATTCACAGTGACCTGAGAAGGCTGGCAAACCTGCTCGGATGGTGTGAGTCTACCAGTTTCTGTGTAAATCTTGAAGGTTGCTGCCGCTACCCTGAGATGGCTTGAGGACAGTTTGAGGCTTTAATAGAGCAGTGGTCTTGAGAATAAAGAAGGTTGTGTGGTCAGCTTATCTGATTAGAGAGTTGCACGATGAGATCAAGACTTTGCAGTTCGGTAGAGTGCAAATCGAAGGGGGGCCAGGGCCGGGTGTGGCTTGAACCCTGAAGAGCTGATTCTTTGAGGGTTTTCTACCACTTTGACTCAGCCTCAACCCTAGCTGAACCACCATCTGGCTGATAGCCACAGGGAGAACTGAGAAAGTAGGGTTTGATCAGCTCAAACCCTACCTATCCTTTGCTCAGATACAAACCAAACCAAACCAAACACAGATGTATGGTCATCAAGTGAAATCATGTCCCTACCTAACGTGTGTCCATGAATGATGAGACGGATTTTCATGTTTAACTTATGGCAATGTCATCACATTTTGCTCACAGGATGTATATACACTGTATTTTGCTGTGACACATTTGTGATCAATAGCAAAAGCTGTCCTCTTTGGCTTAACCACAAATTGTGGACTAGGGGAGCCTCAGAACATCTCCAAACCCTCCCAGCTAGTTCTGGAAATTCCCAGGGATCATTTTGCACATGCTCCTAAGAAGCCCTTCTAGCTCCCCAAACAGCCTTGAGGATCTGCAGTAGCAACGGTGACAAGCTCCCTGCACTCTTTAGTGGCTGCTTGGCTGGGTCCCCCAGGCCACTGACTTTCAGGTTATCACTGGGATGTGCCGTAGCACTCCCCACAAATGGCTGCCACTTCATTCCACACTCGGTAGCCTCTCAGTGCAATAACTGGACTACACTGAGGTAGAGGAAACATGCTGTGTCCCTACAGCTATTATCCTCCACTCCTAGGCTGCCTTTTAAGGGTCGTCTTCTAAGTCTTTCTTCTCAAGTCTATGAGGGGCGTAAGCAGCCACTCATACCTCCTGGCCTCTCCTAAAATATTGAAGACCATGTTCTGTGGCCCAAATCTGTACAGCTCTAACAAGGGATGACTTCCTTCTCATAAGCCATTCACTCTTCAGGCAAATAAAACTCCAGTGAGAGACCACCTTGTTACTGCCTCCCTACCCTATGCCCTGAGACATCTACATTTACAATGGATATATGGCTTCTGGACACCTTGGTTTCACAGGTGAAAGACTCAGAGTAATTACGTTTTTTTTTTTTTGCAATAATTTAATGTGAAGTGGATTAAGGCAGGATTTAGAACCTTTAAGTGGGATAGTAATTCTTCAAATGGGTGTGACTCCAAGTGATGGATTCAGTGGATGGAGTTTTCCACTAGGATAGCCCCTCTGGGGAGGAGGCAGCTTGCTGAGACTGGGAAGGATGGACAACACACAAGCACACCTCCAGGGCTCTGTCCCCACATACACAAAAGGTGAGTATTTAACACCGTCCCCTCCACCTGCCAACATTAGAATGTCTTCAGAGGCAGGCCAACCCAGTCTCTTTCTGTACATCTAGAATTCCACTCAGCTCCCTGAGCTACCTGTGCTCTCTTCCTGTGATTTTGCAAAATGTGGCCTTGCAAAAAATTATTCCATCACACATGGAATTTGACATCACAGAGGGTGCCACCACATTGGATCGGGCATTGACCACCTGGATGCAGATAGTTTACCCAGAGACACTGCAATGATCTTTTCCTTGCCTGGCCCCTTTTCTCACATTTTTACTCTCTTCTCTTTAAAACTCTAACCAAATGCACACCACATGCACACATACATATAGATACACATTATACACATACCAGTACACATACATGTCACATAAACAACCATATGTCACATCCATACCACACACATATACACACCCTGTATACACACACCAACCATACACACACCATACATATGTATGCACCACACACACAAATACATACCACAACCACATGCACACCACGTGCACACAAACACACAGATACAGAGTGCACACATACAAGTACATATACACATCACATATCCATAACCACATATTACACACAGACACCACACACATACACATATACACATCACATGTATGTACACACACACCACGGGCACACACACACTTTCTTCCTTGATTCCCAGTTCTTACTCTGTTCCCTTACCTTTCCTGACTGACACAAAGGACCAAATCTGTCCAAGCATTGCTGAAGTGGAAAAGTCTGGTTCCTTTGGTGGCTGTGACAAAGGCATCATCAGGCAAGAAGCAGGTGCTGCAGTGCATGTTCCACTGAGTATTTCTCTCTAGATATGACCTCCTTTGTTCAGGGAAGCTTCCAGTGCACTCCCAGAGCTGCATAACAGTTACCTGAGCAAATGCCCATACTTCTATGATGTGTAGTCCATAAGTACTAAATGTCAAAGCCAACAGAAAACCCTAAGTATGGGTCTATTCAGAGATTATCTGGATTGACAGTGAGTAATTTCAGGTATTCGAACCACTGGGTTCTATTAACAATTCTTCTCTAGTACCTAAAACCCTTGGGTTAATGTGTTCATTTATTGAACTACTATTAGTTGATAGCCCATGTTAGGTCACTGAGGAAGACACACATAAGTGACTCAGATGGCGTGAGCTCTCAAGGACCTACCTTCCAGTCTCCTGGATGCTGTCGCATACGTGTCTGATGTCCTTCTCATAGCACCTCAGCATCCGCCGCTGCACAGGAAAGGCTTCTTGCTATGAGTATCTGCAATTCTCTGCTGCAGGGATTTTCTTTTCTGGCCAAGTGTGCTTGGCCTGTGCTGTGGAAGGAATGTCCCCCCAAAACTGATTGAAGCTTAATCCTCACTGTAACTGTTAAGAGGATGGGAAATCCTATTACGGTAATTGAAAGGTGGGGCCTGAAGAGGTGATTAGATTTTGAGGACTGCGTCCTTGTGAATGGATTGATCCATTTATGGAGTGATGGGTGTGGTTATGATGACTTTAGAGGGACAGTGAGTGAGTGAGCAGCTTTGCTCTCCCTTGCTCCTGCCATTCTCACCATGTGGCACCCTGCATCGCTGTAGAGCCACCACCAAGCTCAAAGCCCCCACCAGATGTGTTCCCTGCACTTTGGACTTCCCAGTCTCTGAAACTGTGAGAAATAAATTTTATTTCTTTATAAATTACCCAGCTTCAGGTATTTTGTTATTAGCAACAGTGTTTTAGTCCATTTTGTGTTGCTATAACAGAATTACCTGAGACCGGGTAATTTATAAAGAAGGGAGGTTTATTTGGATTACGATTCTGGGACAGCTGCTTCTGGCACAGGCCTCAGGCTGTTTCTACTCATGGCAAAAAAGTGGCAGCAGCCGGTGGGTACAAGCAGATCACATGGCAAGAGGAAGCAAGAGAGCGGGAGAAGGTGCCAGGGTCTTTTCAAACAAGCAGCTCTCGTGAGAACTAAGAGAGTAAGAACTCACTCATTACTCCCCTTCCCCCAGGGAGAGCATGAATCCATTTATAAGGGATCCGCCCCCATGACTCAATCAGTTTCCAGCACTGCCACATTGGGGATCAAATTTCCACATGAGTTTTGACAGGGACAACACATCTAAACTCC
This sequence comes from Cynocephalus volans, assembly GCF_027409185.1. Classification (NCBI taxonomy): domain Eukaryota; kingdom Metazoa; phylum Chordata; class Mammalia; order Dermoptera; family Cynocephalidae; genus Cynocephalus; species Cynocephalus volans. Next base: position 21,017,072 of record NC_084464.1, read on the forward strand.
ATCAAACAGAAACAGGTGAATACAGCCTAAATGTAGGACAAAATGGAAATGCCCAAGAATTGTTTTCTGTAGAAGCATCCCTCAAGTCTATAACGGGCAAGGCATTGGTGAATAAACACCCCAGCCCCCTTGACCTTGGTTGTGATAACTGTGTTCGACATTGTCCCCCAAAGGGATTGAGCTCTTGTCCCGCACAGCGGTAATTGAATTGATAATGCCTCCTTAATGGATTTAGTTTACCTGGTCTTAGGAACCACCTCCCCTACTGGTGACTCCTGGGATCACCTCTCAACATTCGAATCATTGTGTCAGAATCAGCTTCTGGAGGGACCCCTACCAACTCAAGGGCTAAAACATATGCAAAAAAATAAAATTTATTGAACTGTACAGAATTAACATACACAATAGTACATAGATATCAAGCATTGGGAAGATTCAGGATTCATATCTAGGCCCATTGTTGCCAATACTTTCCCACAGTTTGCTGTTCCTCGCCCCACTGGCACCTCCACTCCCAGGATAATGTAGTCACAGAAGCTGAGGTAGGGGACTTTGCAAGTGGGGGTGACCGATCGATGGTTTTAAATGCAGCAGCAAGTTTGAGGAGAGAAAAACAAATGGATACTAACTTGAGAGTTACTTCCAGTTGGAGTTAAGTGAAGGGAAGGTGGGTTTGGGAATCAGAGGACCAGGATTTCGGGGATTCAGGATACCAAAAGTGAAGATGAGAAAGTGAAGGCAATGAATGCAAGCTAGTCCGTGGCTTCTTGGTAAATGGAAGGAAAGAGGCAGAACGCATCGGGGATACTTAGTGAAGTGCACAAAGGCTGGACTTCCTGCTCTGTAAAATCTTTGAGTACTGAGAGCACTCAGAGTCTTTCAAAGGAAGTTCTTGATCATCGGCCACCTTCTTTAGAGTCATGTGGCCTCATCACCAGGTTGATAGGACCAGAGAGAGACAATTCATTGAAGTCAGCCAACAGCAGACTGACTAATGGTCGATGAAGTGGCCTGGTGGAAGGGCTCTGTCCAGTAGAGGCTGTGAGCACTGATTGCTGATGGACCAATCCACCCAGCTTCCAGGTCAAGGAGCTGGAACTCAAAGATACCAGAGAGACGGAGGTAGCAGCGGAAGCAGTACAGGCAAAGACAGAAGGGGCAGGTCGCTCTGTTACCTGAAGTCACCTGGAGCAGAGAACAATGGACTTCTTCTTGCAGAAACAAGATGATCAGATCCCTGGAGAATCGCAGTATCCTGAACAGGGCTTCATTCTGGCCGGGGTCAGCTCAGTCCTGTCTTCCTTATTTTCCCTTGCATCCTTATGGGAAAAAAAAAAAAGAATACAACTAATGATTTAAAAGAATCCAAGCACAATTCTGTTCCTTACAATCTTAAAAAACGTAGCCAACACATGGGGTAAAACTTGAAGTCAGAGTAAGGCGGGGTATTGGTGTCCTTGCAAAATGGAATCCTACAAAGTACTCAAGGGGTCAGATTCTTAAAGAAGAGCCTCCAATGGCCACATGCTCATCCTGGAATAGCTTCAGAATGCTGTTCCACGGGTCTATCTGGATATTGAGAATGTAGCTTTACCCATCAAGGCGAGTGAAGGACTAACGTCATCCACATAACACAGAGTCAGGCATACTTTTGGTTGACAATTGATATAATAAAGATGTTTACTTCAAACAGGGATTTAACAGTCATCACACACAGATCAAATGCTTTTCAAGTCAGGCACTCATGCATCCGTGATAGCTAACGTTTGCAGCGTGCTCACTACATGGTCCTACATGCTTTACACATAGAAATTTATTTCATCCTCACAACAGCCATAGGAAGTAGGTGCTATTCTCTCCCTACTTTTGCAAATGAGAAAACTGAGTCAAAAAAAGGAGCTTAATTATTTGCCCAAAGTCACATTTATAGCCAAAGGTTATAAATAAAAAGCTAAGTTTTGAACCTCTGTCCTCCCACAAGCAACCACCAAGGTGAGATTGGAAGTTCATTGGATTTATTGGGAGCAACATCTATGAGGGATGAAGGGGACACACAGGAGCAGTGGGTGGGGAGAGGCTTCCTACTGAGATACAGGCGTGAAATGTGTGAAAAGAGAGAGGGAGGGAAAGATGGGTAGGCAGACCCGCAGACGGCCGTGTAGCTCTGAGAAACTTTCTGCCAGGTCAATGGATGGGGATTCCAGTGGGTGGAGAAAAAACCCGAGCGTGGATGGCCTAGTTTAATTCCCCCATTTTGCTCAGTCATTGGCTGAGAGCAGTCTAGGAAAAGTGTGACCTGCTATGCATGCTGCTGGGGACCCAAAGCAGGAATTGGGGGCTCTGCCGCCTGTAGTAGGTTCTGAACGGGGCAACTGAACTCAAGATGTCTGGTCCCAAAGTCATGCTGGTAATCATTCTATTTTGCTTCCCTCTGGGCCTCATACTTTAAGGGTATTTAGTGAGGAATGTAACCCTGTCATAATGATAGCTTTGTGGAGTAAAAGTGGATGCTTCATTATAAAGCTCTATGGGGCTCCGTTCACATAGTATATGGTGTAAGCAGTGCCTCCAAAGTCGTGAAAAGCAATGACTTTGGTAGTAAAGATGTGGATCGTAATCTTCCAGTCTAAACATACTTGTAAGTTTTGCTTTGGGACACCTTCATCACATAAAATCTCATAAAACTTTTCAGCCAATGTTCAAATATTTATTTGACAATTATTAAATAGAAGGCACTGTCTTAACTGTAGTGGGAACTCCTAAGATCTAAAAGCCTCAACCCTTCAATCCAGTGGTTTACCAAGTACAGAAGATGTCATTAATATAAATAACCACAGATATGCAAGGATAAGAAAAAATGGCCACACGAGGCACAGATATGGCACTATGAAAGTGTAGGGAAGAGAGGGCCTACTTCCTGTTGGAAAGATTGGGGAAGAGTTCATGAAAGAAAAAAGCAATGATACTGGTTCCTCAAAGGCAAATATGGCAGCTGGAGGAACATAATACGCATTGCAGTGGGAGGCAGGAACACAAGCCTGTCACAGAAGCAGGAAGCCAAACAGTGGGTGACAATATCATAATTCTCATAAGATATAAGAAATCTTCCTTTCAAAAGTCCAAACCCCAGGAAAGCTAGAAATATATTAATCTGTTTATTATAAGAAGAAACAGAGAAATTGACTTTCTACCTCTATTCATTTCCTCGAGCTTTTGTGACAAGAGTACCACAGTTTGGGAGGCTTAAAACTACAGAATATTGTCTCACAGTTCTAGAGGCTAGAAGTCCAGGATCGAGGTGTTGGCAGGGCCGTGCTCCCCACAAAACCTCTGGGGGAGAAACTTTCTTTGCCTCTTCCAGTTTCTGGTATTCCCAGAGTTTCCTTGAATTGCAAAGTTATCATGCTCATCTTTGCCTCTGTCTTCATCTGATTTTTTGTGTGTCTGTATGTCACATGGCCTTGCTCCTTCTGTGTCTCTGTCTCTTACAAGGGCACCAGTCATATTGGATTAAGGGCTTACCCTGATCCAGTGTGACCTCATCTTAATTACAACTGCAGTGTCCCTACTTCTGAATAAGTTCCCCTTCTGTGGTACTGGGGCTTAGGACGTCAGGATATTTTTGGGGGGAGACCAATTTTGAATCATAACATCCTATCAATAAACCTTGATATTATTCTTTGCTGTCTTCTGAAATTTAATTTTGCATGAGAAACAATTTGTTCCATAGATTTTCTAGGTACTAAGAGCTGTGCAAAGGAATCAAACACAAAGCCCTGCATATTTATATCACTAAATCTGTACACATTTCTGTACATTAAAACGTAATATTGAGTCTGTGAATAATGTCCAAGAATAATAAAATATTTTTAAAATATTTGACAAAAAGAGACAGTTTCATCACTCCCTCTTGGTCTTTCTGAATCAGTGTAGCCTCATGCTCAAAGAGTCTGTTATAGTCTGTTATACTTTCAGGACATATTCTTCATGTAGAAATTTCCAAGGTAAGAGCGGAAGGGCCAACCACTTCAATAAAATCACAAAGACCATATGATCATCTATAGAGATGCTAAAAAGCATTTGACAAAATTCAACATTCATTCATGGTAAAGACTCTCTACAAGTTATGTACAGATGGAAAGTATCTCAACATAATTAAAGCCATATATGATAAGCCCACTGCCACTATCATCCTGAACAGGCACTGGACAAGGATGCCCACTCTCACCACTCTTATTCAACACAGTGTTGGAAGTACTAGCCAG